>NW_027640917.1:600000-1195275 GCF_949752795.1 Hyperoodon ampullatus | reverse complement strand
GATATGTCTCCGTAAGGGAATCAAGTGTGTCTAGACTGGCATAAACATGGCAGTGAGAATCAGCTCAAACCCACTATAAAAAGGAATTTCAAAGACAAAACAAAAAAACTGGTAAATTCTTTACAATTCCTTCAGGGTCTCTGATGAAAGCTGGAATGACCCTATCTACAACGACAGCTGGATGTGGCATAAGGCTGGACACTTGGGACTGAGATGATTGGTGAGATTGGGTGAGCAAATGCAGACCCTTTAAAGCAATAATGCATGGCACCCATTCCATGGGTCCGAACTCACCAGGTTGAAGGGAATATTACTACAGCTCTAACATGTGCGGGAAACCTAGGGAATGGACACACTGTGAATACGAAAGGTTTCTAAAACTCAACGAATAGTCCCTCTCCTGGTGCTCCGGTTTGACTTTCCGTCTGCTTTACTATCAACCTCCCAACTTGGAGAGACAGCCCCTTTAACCTCTTGGGTCGCACAGGTTGCCAATTGGGCAGAGGATGAAAGGGAAGAGGGAGAACCAATGAGAGAGTAGCTGTTAGGCATTTGGACGGGCACATATCACTGTAATTTCCCGGGAGGAAGAAGAATTAACCAAATTCTCAGCCACCCACCGGGAACCAGTATAGGTCCTGAACCAAAATTTTGGACTTGCGGTCAGCTCACCAAAAACGAGTTGAAAAATGGAGCTCAGGGGCACACCAATTCACAAACTGGCCGAGTAATAAAGGACAACTATCGTCCAAAAATCTGTTGAGGGAAGGCAACGAGGCGG
This sequence comes from Hyperoodon ampullatus, assembly GCF_949752795.1. Lineage (NCBI taxonomy): Eukaryota > Metazoa > Chordata > Mammalia > Artiodactyla > Ziphiidae > Hyperoodon > Hyperoodon ampullatus. The sequence goes on along the minus strand of NW_027640917.1, from coordinate 1,194,494 downwards.
ACTTGAAAGCGAGGCAGAATAGCAGGAAACAGATTTCAAGAGGTACGTTGGAATCGCCTTTAAAGCACAGGAAGAGGGGCACAACTTCGACAATGATGCACTTGGCCAAAAAGGGCGTATGCGTTTTCTCCTGAATATATTCAGGAGAAAACGCATACGCCCTTTTTGGCCAAGCAAGCAAGCGGGCAATGCAAATCTGCACTACAAAGAAGTATCACTTCCCACCGGTCAAAAGGGACATCCACAAAATGTGTAAGAAGAAGAAAGGCAAGACAGGCCCTGGAGAACAGGGAGCCTTGTTATGCTGATGGGCGGGATGTAAATTGCCAACTGCCTCTCTGGAGGAGTGCATTCTGTTCCCTAAAACAAGTAAAGAACAGAGCTACAGAGCCAAGGGCACTACCAGTCTAGGGAATATACCTTGGGAAAACTGAAAATCAATAAGACAGAGCCACCCCAAAATTTAGGGCTGCACTGCATACAAGGACCTCAACTTGGATACACCTTAAGTATCCCAGAAAATATAAACATGGTTCAAAAAATTGTGGTACTTACGTACGACGGAATATCCCTCAGCCATGAAATCAATGTCATAAGACCAGTAGCAGCAAAATGGGTGGATTCAGGTACGATGATTCTAAGTGAAATAAGTCACACAGAAAAAGAAACTTATCATAAGATATCACTTATGAAGATCCTGTAAACATGGCTACACTTGAACTGAGTTAGGAAAGAGAACAGTGTCTCACATTTAGAAAACACTCTTATACCTGCTTAAGGGGGAAGGAGGGGTGGGGTGATGCATAAAACCAGAGTTTGATATAAGCACAGGTACCGTTCCAAAAACCAACTATGGAATAGACAAGACCTACACCGTCCTCAGTGAAAGGGACTCAAAACCCCATATTTCCCGCAGAGGAAAATATCTGACTAGTAAGAATCTTAAAACCTATGTATTGATATGTCTCCGTAAGGGAATCAAGTGTGTCTAGACTGGCATAAACATGGCAGCGAGAATCAGCTCAAACCCACTATAAAAAGGAATTTCAAAAACAAAACAAAAAAACTGGGAAATTCTTTACAATTCCTTCAGGGTCTCTGATGAAAGCTGGAATGACCCTATCTACAACGACAGCTGGATGTGGCATAAGGAGGGACACTTGGGACTGAGACGATTGGTGAGATTGGGTGAGCAAATGCAGACCCTTTAAAGCAATAATGCATGGCACCCATTCCATGGGTCCGAACTCTCCAGGTTGAAGGGAATATTACTACAGCTATAACATGTGCGGGAAACCTAGAGAACGGACACACTGTGAATACGAAAGGTTTCTAAAACTCAACGAATAGTCCCTCTCCTGGTGCTCCGGTTTGACTTTCCGTCTGCTTTACTATCAACCTCCCAACTTGGAGAGACAGCCCCTTTAACCTCTTGGTTCGCACAGGTTGCCAATTTGGCAGAGGATGAAAGGGAAGAGGGAGAACCAATGAGAGAGTAGCTGTTAGGAATTTGGACGGGCACATATCACTGTAATTTCCCGGCAGGAAGAAGAATTAACCAAATTCTCAGCCACCCACCGGGAACCAGTATAGGTCCTGAACCAAAATTTTGGACTTGCGGTCAGCTCACCAAAAACGAGTTGAAAAATGGAGCTCAGGGACACAGCAATTCACAAACTGGCCGAGTAATAAAGGACAACTATCGTCCAAAAATCTGTTGAGGGAAGGCTACGAGGTGGACTTGAAAGCGAGGCAGAATAGCAGGAAACAGATTTCAACAGGTACGTTGGAATCGCCTTTAAAGCACAGGAAGAGGGGCACAACTTCAACAATGTTGCACTTGGCCAAAAAGGGCGTATGCGTTTTCTCCTGAATATATTCAGGAGAAAACGCATACGCCCTTTTTGGCCAAGCAAGCAAGCGGGCAATGCAAATGTGCACTACAAAGAAGTATCACTTCCCACCGGTCAAAAGGGACATCCACAAAATGTGTAAGAACAAGAAAGGCAAGACAGGCCCTGGAGAACAGGGAGCCTTGTTATGCTGATGGGCGGGATGTAAATTGCCAACTGCCTCTCTGGAGGAGTGCATTCTGTTCCCTAAAACAAGTAAAGAACAGAGCTACAGAGCCAAGGGCACTACCAGTCTAGGGAATATACCTTGGGAAAACTGAAAATCAATAAGACAGAGCCACCCCAAAATTTAGGGCTGCACAGCATACAAGGACCTCAACTTGGATACACCTTAAGTATCCCAGAAAATATAAACATGGTTCAAAAAATTGTGGTACTTACGTACGATGGAATATCCCTCAGCCATGAAATCAATGTCATAAGACCAGTAGCAGCAAAATGGGTGGATTCAGGTACGATGATTCTAAGTGAAATAAGTCACACAGAAAAAGAAACTTATCATAAGATATCACTTATGAAGATCCTGTAAACATGGCTACACTTGAACTGAGTTAGGAAAGAGAACAGTGTCTCACATTTAGAAAACACTCTTATACCTGCTTAAGGGGGAAGGAGAGGTGGGGTGATGCACAAAACCAGAGTTTGATATACGCACAGGTACCGTTCCAAAAACCAACTATGGAATAGACAAGACCTACACCGTCCTCAGTGAAAGGGACTCAAAACCCCATATTTCCCGCAGAGGAAAGTATCTGACTAGTAAGAATCTTAAAACCTATGTATTGATATGTCTCCGTAAGGGAATCAAGTGTGTCTAGACTGGCATAAACATGGCAGCGAGAATCAGCTCAAACCCACTATAAAAAGGAATTTCAAAAACAAAACAAAAAAACTGGGAAATTCTTTACAATTCCTTCAGGGTCTCTGATGAAAGCTGGAATGACCCTATCTACAACGACAGCTGGATGTGTCATAAGGAGGGACACTTGGGACTGAGACAATTGGTGAGATTTGGCGAGCAAATGCAGACCCTTTAAAGCAATAATGCATGGCACCCATTCCATGGGTCCAAACTCTCCAGGTTGAAGGGAATATTACTACAGCTATAACATGTGCGGGAAACATAGAGAACGGACACACTGTGAATACGGAAGGTTTCTAAAACTCAACGAATAGTCCCTCTCCTGGTGCTCCGGTTTGACTTTCCGTCTGCTTTACTATCAACCTCCCAACTTGGAGAGACAGCCCCTTTAACCTCTTGGTTCGCACAGGTTGCCAATTTGGCAGAGGATGAAAGGGAAGAGGGAGAACCAATGAGAGAGTAGCTGTTAGGCATTTGGACGGGAACATATCACTGTAATTTCCCAGCAGGAAGAACAATTAACCAAATTCTCAGCCACCCACCGGGTACCAGTATATGTCCTGAACCTAAATTTTGGACTTGCGGTCAGCTCACCAAAAACGAGTTGAAAAATGGAGCTCAGGGGCACAGCAATTCACAAACTGGCCGAGTAATAAAGGACAACTATCGTCCAAAAATCTGTTGAGGGAAGGCAACGAGGCGGACTTGAAAGCGAGGCAGAATAGCAGGAAACAGATTTCAAGAGGTACGTTGGAATCGCCTTTAAAGCACAGGAAGAGGGGCACAACTTCGACAATGATGCACTTGGCCAAAAAGGGCGTATGCGTTTTCTCCTGAATATATTCAGGAGAAAACGCATACGCCCTTTTTGGCCAAGCAAGCAAGCGGGCAATGCAAATCTGCACTACAAAGAAGTATCACTTCCCACCGGTCAAAAGGGACATCCACAAAATGTGTAAGAACAAGGAAGGCAAGACAGGCCCTGGAGAACAAGGAGCCTTGTTATGCTGATGGGCGGGATGTAAATTGCCAACTGCCTCTCTGGAGGAGTGCATTCTGTTCACTAAAACAAGTAAAGAACAGAGCTACAGAGCCAAGGGCACTACCAGTCTAGGGAATATACCTTGGGAAAACTGAAAATAAATAAGACAGAGCCACCCCAAAATTTAGGGCTGCACTGCATACAAGGACCTCAACTTGGATACACCTTAAGTATCCCAGAAAATATAAACATGGTTCAAAAAATTGTGGTACTTACATACGATGGAATATCCCTCAGCCATGAAATCAATGTCATAAGACCAGTAGCAACAAAATGGGTGGATTCAGGTACGATGATTCTAAGTGAAATAAGTCACACAGAAAAAGAAACTTATCATAAGATATCACTTATGAAGATCCTGTAAACATGGCTACACTTGAACTGAGTTAGGAAAGAGAACAGTGTCTCACATTTACAAAACACTCTTATACCTGCTTAAGGGGGAAGGAGAGGTGGGGTGATGCATAAAACCAGAGTTTGATATAAGCACAGGTACCGTTCCAAAAACCAACTATGGAATAGAGAAGACCTACACCGTCCTCAGTGAAAGGGACTCAAAACCCCATATTTCCCGCAGAGGAAAGTATCTGACTAGTAAGAATCTTAAAACCTATGTATTGATATGTCTCCGTAAGGGAATCAAGTGTGTCTAGACTGGCATAAACATGGCAGGGAGAATCAGCTCAAACCCACTATAAAAAGGAATTTCAAAAACAAAACAAAAAAACTGGGAAATTCTTTACAATTCCTTCAGGGTCTCTGATGAAAGCTGGAATGACCCTATCTACAACGACAGCTGGATGTGGCATAAGGCTGGACACTTGGGACTGAGATGATTGGTGAGATTTGGCGAGCAAATGCAGACCCTTTAAAGCAATAATGCATGGCACCCATTCCATGGGTCCGAACTCTCCTGGTTGAAGGGAATATTACTACAGCTATAACATGTGCGGGAAACCTAGGGAACGGACACACTGTGAATACGAAAGGTTTCTAAAACTCAACGAATAGTCCCTCTCCTGGTGCTCCGGTTTGACTTTCCGTCTGCTTTACTATCAACCTCCCAACTTGGAGAGACAGCCCCTTTAACCTCTTGGTTCGCACAGGTTGCCAATTTGGCAGAGGATGAAAGGGAAGAGGGAGAACCAATGAGAGAGTAGCTGTTAGGCATTTGGACGGGCACATATCACTCTAACTTCCCGGCAGGAAGAAGAATTAACCAAATTCTCAGCCACCCACCGGGAACCAGTATAGGTCCTGAACCAAAATTTTGGACTTGCGGTCAGCTCACCAAAAACGAGTTGAAAAATGGAGCTCAGGGACACAGCAATTCACAAACTGGCCGAGTAATAAAGGACAACTATCGTCCAAAAATCTGTTGAGGGAAGGCTACGAGGTGGACTTGAAAGCGAGGCAGAATAGCAGGAAACAGATTTCAAGAGGTACGTTGGAATCGCCTTTAAAGCACAGGAAGAGGGGCACAACTTCAACAATGTTGCACTTGGCCAAAAAGGGCGTATGCGTTTTCTCCTGAATATATTCAGGAGAAAACGCATACGCCCTTTTTGGCCAAGCAAGCAAGCGGGCAGTGCAAATCTGCACTACAAAGAAGTATCACTTCCCACCGGTCAAAAGGGACATCCACAAAATGTGTAAGAACAAGAAAGGCAAGACAGGCCCTGGAGAACAGGGAGCCTTGTTATGCTGATGGGCGGGATGTAAATTGCCAACTGCCTCTCTGGAGGAGTGCATTCTGTTCCCTAAAACAAGTAAAGAACAGAGCTACAGAGCCAAGGGCACTACCAGTCTAGGGAATATACCTTGGGAAAACTGAAAATCAATAAGACAGAGCCACCCCAAAATGTAGGGCTGCACTGCATACAAGGACCTCAACTTGGATACACCTTAAGTATCCCAGAAAATATAAACATGGTTCAAAAAATTGTGGTACTTACGTACGATGGAATATCCCTCAGCCATGAAATCAATGTCATAAGACCAGTAGCAGCAAAATGGGTGGATTCAGGTACGATGATTCTAAGTGAAATAAGTCACACAGAAAAAGAAACTTATCATAAGATATCACTTATGAAGATCCTGTAAACATGGCTACACTTGAACTGAGTTAGGAAAGAGAACAGTGTCTCACATTTAGAAAACACTCTTATACCTGCTTAAGGGGGAAGGAGAGGTGGGGTGATGCATAAAACCAGAGTTTGATATAAGCACAGGTACCGTTACAAAAACCAACTATGGAATAGGCAAGACCTACACCTTCCTCAGTGAAAGGAACTCAGAACCCCATATTTCCCGCAGAGGAAAATATCTGACTAGTAAGAATCTTAAAACCTATGTATTGATATGTCTCCGTAAGGGAATCAAGTGTGTCTAGACTGGCATAAACATGGCAGCGAGAATCAGCACAAACCCACTATAAAAAGGAATTTCAAAAACAAAACATAAAAACTGGGAAATTCTTTACAATTCTTTCAGGGTCTCTGATGAAAGCTGGAATGACCCTATCTACAACGACAGCTGGATGTGGCATAAGGAGCGACACTTGGGACTGAGACGATTGGTGAGATTGGGTGAGCAAATGCAGACCCTTTAAAGCAATAATGCAAGGCACCCATTCCATGGGTCCGAACTCTCCAGGTTGAAGGGAATATTACTACAGCTATAACATGTGCGGGAAACCTAGAGAACGGACACACGGTGAATACGAAAGGTTTCTAAAACTCAACGAATAGTCCCTCTCCTGGTGCTCCGGTTTGACTTTCCGTCTGCTTTACTATCAACCTCCCAACTTGGAGAGACAGCCCCTTTAACCTCTTGGTTCGCACAGGTTGCCAATTGGGCAGAGGATGAAAGGGAAGAGGGAGAACCAATGAGAGAGTAGCTGTTAGGCATTTGGACGGGCACATATCACTGTAATTTCCCGGGAGGAAGAAGAATTAACCAAATTCTCAGCCACCCACCGGGAACCAGTATAGGTCCTGAACCAAAATTTTGGACTTGCGGTCAGCTCACCAAAAACGAGTTGAAAAATGGAGCTCAGGGACACAGCAATTCACAAACTGGCCGAGTAATAAAGGACAACTATCGTCCAAAAATCTGTTGAGGGAAGGCAACGAGGCGGACTTGAAAGCGAGGCAGAATAGCAGGAAACAGATTTCAAGAGGTACGTTGGAATCGCCTTTAAAGCACAGGAAGAGGGGCACAACTTCAACAATGTTGCACTTGGCCAAAAAGGGCGTATGCGTTTTCTCCTGAATATATTCAGGAGAAAACGCATACGCCCTTTTTGGCCAAGCAAGCAAGCGGGCAATGCAAATGTGCACTACAAAGAAGTATCACTTCCCACCGGTCAAAAGGGACATCCACAAAATGTGTAAGAACAAGAAAGGCAAGACAGGCCCTGGAGAACAGGGAGCCTTGTTATGCTGATGGGCGGGATGTAAATTGCCAACTGCCTCTCTGGAGGAGTGCATTCTGTTCCCTAAAACAAGTAAAGAACAGAGCTACAGAGCCAAGGGCACTACCAGTCTAGGGAATATACCTTGGGAAAACTGAAAATCAATAAGACAGAGCCACCCCAAAATTTAGGGCTGCACTGCATACAAGGACCTCAACTTGGATACACCTTAAGTATCCCAGAAAATATAAACATGGTTCAAAAAATTGTGGTACTTACGTACGATGGAATATCCCTCAGCCATGAAATCAATGTCATAAGACCAGTAGCAGCAAAATGGGTGGATTCAGGTACGATGATTCTAAGTGAAATAAGTCACACAGAAAAAGAAACTTATCATAAGATATCACTTATGAAGATCCTGTAAACATGGCTACACTTGAACTGAGTTAGGAAAGAGAACAGTGTCTCACATTTAGAAAACACTCTTATACCTGCTTAAGGTTGAAGGAGAGGTGGGGTGATGCACAAAACCAGAGTTTGATATACGCACAGGTACCGTTCCAAAAACCAACTATGGAATAGGCAAGACCTACACTTTCCTCAGTGAAAGGAACTCAAAACCCCATATTTCCCGCAGGGGAAAATATCTGACTAGTAAGAATCTTAAAACCTATGTATTGATATGTCACCGTAAGGGAATCAAGTGTGTCTAGACTGGCATAAACATGGCAGCGAGAATCAGCTCAAACCCACTATAAAAAGGAATTTCAAAAAAAAACAAAAAAACTGGGAAATTCTTTACAATTCCTTCAGGGTCTCTGATGAAAGCTGGAATGACCCTATCTACAACGACAGCTGGATGTGGCATAAGGAGGGACACTTGGGACTGAGACGATTGGTGAGATTTGGCGAGCAAATGCAGACCCTTTAAAGCAATAATGCATGGCACCCATTCCATGGGTCCGAACTCTCCAGGTTGAAGGGAATATTACTACAGCTATAACATGTGCGGGAAACCTAGAGAACGGACACACTGTGAATACGGAAGGTTTGTAAAACTCAACGAATAGTCCCTCTCCTGGTGCTCCGGTTTGACTTTCCGTCTGCTTTACTATCAACCTCCCAACTTGGAGAGACAGCCCCTTTAACCTCTTGGTTCGCACAGGTTGCCAATTTGGCAGAGGATGAAAGGGAAGAGGGACAACCAATGAGAGAGTAGCTGTTAGGCATTTGGACGGGCACATATCACTGCAATTTCCCGGCAGGAAGAAGAATTAACCAAATTCTCAGCCACCCACCGGGAACCAGTATAGGTCCTGAACCAAAATTTTGCACTTGCGGTCAGCTCACCAAAAACGAGTTGAAAAATGGAACTCAGGGGCACAGCAATTCACAAACTGGCCGAGTAATAAAGGACAACTATCGTCCAAAAATCTGTTGAGGGAAGGCAACGAGGCGGACTTGAAAGCGAGGCAGAATAGCAGGAAACAGATTTTAAGAGGTACGTTGGAATCGCCTTTAAAGCACAGGAAGAGGGGAACAACTTCAACAATGTTGCACTTGGCCAAAAAGGGCGTATGCGTTTTCTCCTGAATATATTCAGGAGAAAACACATACGTCCTTTTTGGCCAAGCAAGCAAGCGGGCAATGCAAATCTGCACTACAAAGAAGTATCACTTCCCACCGGTCAAAAGGGACATCCACAAAATGTGTAAGAACAAGAAAGGCAAGACAGGCCCTGGAGAACAGGGAGCCTTGTTATGCTGATGGGCGGGATGTAAATTGCCAACTGCCTCTCTGGAGGAGTGCATTCTGTTCCCTAAAACAAGTAAAGAACAGAGCTACAGAGCCAAGGGCACTACCAGTCTAGGGAATATACCTTGGGAAAACTGAAAATCAATAAGACAGAGCCACCCCAAAATTTAGGGCTGCACTGCATACAAGGACCTCAACTTGGATACACCTTAAGTATCCCAGAAAATATAAACATGGTTCAAAAAATTGTTGTACTTACGTATGATGGAATATCCGTCAGCCATGAAATCAATGTCATAAGACCAGTAGCAGCAAAATGGGTGGATTCAGGTACGATGATTCTAAGTGAAATAAGTCACACAGAAAAAGAAACTTATCATAAGATATCACTTATGAAGATCCTGTAAACATGGCTACACTTCAACTGAGTTAGGAAAGAGAACAGTGTCTCACATTTAGAAAACACTCTTATGCCTGCTTAAGGGGGAAGGAGAGGTGGGGTGATGCATAAAACCAGAGTTTGATATAAGCACAGGTACCGTTCCAAAAACCAACTATGGAATAGACAAGACCTACACCGTCCTCAGTGAAAGGGACTCAAAACCCCATATTTCCCGCAGAGGAAAATATCTGACTAGTAAGAATCTTAAAACCTATGTATTGATATGTCTCCGTAAGGGAATCAAGTGTGTCTAGACTGGCATAAACATGGCAGCGAGAATCAGCTCAAACCCACTATAAAAAGGAATTTCAAAAACAAAACAAAAAAACTGGGAAATTCTTTACAATTCCTTCAGGGTCTCTGATGAAAGCTGGAATGACCCTATCTACAACGACAGCTGGATGTGGCATAAGGAGGGACACATGGGACTGAGACGATTGGTGAGATTGGGTGAGCAAATGCAGACCCTTTAAAGCAATAATGCATGGCACCCATTCCATGGGTCCGAACTCTCCAGGTTGAAGGGAATATTACTACAGCTATAACATGTGCGGGAAACCTAGAGAACGGACACACTGTGAATACGAAAGATTTCTAAATCTCAACGAATAGTCCCTCTCCTGGTGCTCCGGTTTGACTTTCCGTCTGCTTTACTATCAACCTCCCAACTTGGAGAGACAGCCCCTTTAACCTCTTGGTTCGCACAGGTTGCCAATTTGGCAGAGGATGAAAGGGAAGAGGGAGAACCAATGAGAGAGTAGCTGTTAGGCATTTGGACGGGCACATATCACTGTAATTTCCCGGCAGGAAGAAGAATTAACCAAATTCTCAGCCACCCACCGGAAACCAGTATAGGTCCTGAACCAAAATTTTGGACTTGCGGTCAGCTCACCAAAAACGAGTTGAAAAATGGAGCTCAGGGGCACAGCAATTCACAAACTGGCCGAGTAATAAAGGACAACTATCGTCCAAAAATCTGTTGAGGGAAGGCAACGAGGCGGACTTGAAAGCGAGGCAGAATAGCAGGAAACAGATTTCAAGAGGTACGTTGGAATCGCCTTTAAAGCACAGGAAGAGGGGCACAACTTCGACAATGATGCACTTGGCCAAAAAGGGCGTATGCGTTTTCTCCTGAATATATTCAGGAGAAAACGCATACGCCCTTTTTGGCCAAGCAAGCAAGCGGGCAATGCAAATCTGCACTACAAAGAAGTATCACTTCCCACCGGTCAAAAGGGACATCCACAAAATGTGTAAGAACAAGAAAGGCAAGACAGGCCCTGTAGAACAGGGAGCCTTGTTATGCTGATGGGTGGGATGTAAATTGCCAACTGCCTCTCTGGAGGAGTGCATTCTGTTCCCTAAAACAAGTAAAGAACAGAGCTACAGAGCCAAGGGCACTACCAGTCTAGGGAATATACCTTGGGAAAACTGAAAATCAATAAGACAGAGCCACCCCAAAATTTAGGGCTGCACTGCATACAAGGACCTCAACTTGGATACACCTTAAGTATCCCAGAAAATATAAACATGGTTCAAAAAATTGTGGTACTTACGTACGATGGAATATCCCTCAGCCATGAAATCAATGTCATAAGACCAGTAGCAGCAAAATGGGTGGATTCAGGTACGATGATTCTAAGTGAAATAAGTCACACAGAAAAAGAAACTTATCATAAGATATCACTTATGAAGATCCTGTAAACATGGCTACACTTGAACTGAGTTAGGAAAGAGAACAGTGTCTCACATTTAGAAAACACTCTTATACCTGCTTAAGGGGGAAGGAGAGGTGGGGTGATGCATAAAACCAGAGTTTGATATACGCACAGGTACCGTTCCAAAAACCAACTATGGAATAGACAAGACCTACACCGTCCTCAGTGAAAGGGACTCAAAACCCCATATTTCCCGCAGAGGAAAGTATCTGACTAGTAAGAATCTTAAAACCTATGTATTGATATGTCTCCGTAAGGGAATCAAGTGTGTCTAGACTGGCATAAACATGGCAGCGAGAATCAGCTCAAACCCACTATAAAAAGGAATTTCAAAAACAAAACAAAAAAACTGGGAAATTCTTTACAATTCCTTCAGGGTCTCTGATGAAAGCTGGAATGACCCTATCTACAACGACAGCTGGATGTGTCATAAGGAGGGACACTTGGGACTGAGACAATTGGTGAGATTTGGCGAGCAAATGCAGACCCTTTAAAGCAATAATGCATGGCACCCATTCCATGGGTCCAAACTCTCCAGGTTGAAGGGAATATTACTACAGCTATAACATGTGCGGGAAACATAGAGAACGGACACACTGTGAATACGGAAGGTTTCTAAAACTCAACGAATAGTCCCTCTGCTGGTGCTCCGGTTTGACTTTCCGTCTGCTTTACTATCAACCTCCCAACTTGGAGAGACAGCCCCTTTAACCTCTTGGTTCGCACAGGTTGCCAATTTGGCAGAGGATGAAAGGGAAGAGGGAGAACCAATGAGAGAGTAGCTGTTAGGCATTTGGACGGGAACATATCACTGTAATTTCCCAGCAGGAAGAACAATTAACCAAATTCTCAGCCACCCACCGGGTACCAGTATATGTCCTGAACCTAAATTTTGGACTTGCGGTCAGCTCACCAAAAACGAGTTGAAAAATGGAGCTCAGGGGCACAGCAATTCACAAACTGGCCGAGTAATAAAGGACAACTATCGTCCAAAAATCTGTTGAGGGAAGGCAACGAGGCGGACTTGAAAGCGAGGCAGAATAGCAGGAAACAGATTTCAAGAGGTACGTTGGAATCGCCTTTAAAGCACAGGAAGAGGGGCACAACTTCGACAATGATGCACTTGGCCAAAAAGGGCGTATGCGTTTTCTCCTGAATATATTCAGGAGAAAACGCATACGCCCTTTTTGGCCAAGCAAGCAAGCGGGCAATGCAAATCTGCACTACAAAGAAGTATCACTTCCCACCGGTCAAAAGGGACATCCACAAAATGTGTAAGAACAAGGAAGGCAAGACAGGCCCTGGAGAACAAGGAGCCTTGTTATGCTGATGGGCGGGATGTAAATTGCCAACTGCCTCTCTGGAGGAGTGCATTCTGTTCACTAAAACAAGTAAAGAACAGAGCTACAGAGCCAAGGGCACTACCAGTCTAGGGAATATACCTTAGGAAAACTGAAAATAAATAAGACAGAGCCACCCCAAAATTTAGGGCTGCACTGCATACAAGGACCTCAACTTGGATACACCTTAAGTATCCCAGAAAATATAAACATGGTTCAAAAAATTGTGGTACTTACATACGATGGAATATCCCTCAGCCATGAAATCAATGTCATAAGACCAGTAGCAACAAAATGGGTGGATTCAGGTACGATGATTCTAAGTGAAATAAGTCACACAGAAAAAGAAACTTATCATAAGATATCACTTATGAAGATCCTGTAAACATGGCTACACTTGAACTGAGTTAGGAAAGAGAACAGTGTCTCACATTTAGAAAACACTCTTATACCTGCTTAAGGGGGAAGGAGAGGTGGGGTGATGCATAAAACCAGAGTTTGATATAAGCACAGGTACCGTTCCAAAAACCAACTATGGAATAGACAAGACCTACACCGTCCTCAGTGAAAGGGACTCAAAACCCCATATTTCCCGCAGAGGAAAGTATCTGACTAGTAAGAATCTTAAAACCTATGTATTGATATGTCTCCGTAAGGGAATCAAGTGTGTCTAGACTGGCATAAACATGGCAGGGAGAATCAGCTCAAACCCACTATAAAAAGGAATTTCAAAAACAAAACAAAAAAACTGGGAAATTCTTTACAATTCCTTCAGGGTCTCTGATGAAAGCTGGAATGACCCTATCTACAACGACAGCTGGATGTGGCATAAGGCTGGACACTTGGGACTGAGATGATTGGTGAGATTTGGCGAGCAAATGCAGACCCTTTAAAGCAATAATGCATGGCACCCATTCCATGGGTCCGAACTCTCCTGGTTGAAGGGAATATTACTACAGCTATAACATGTGCGGGAAACCTAGGGAACGGACACACTGTGAATACGAAAGGTTTCTAAAACTCAACGAATAGTCCCTCTCCTGGTGCTCCGGTTTGACTTTCCGTCTGCTTTACTATCAACCTCCCAACTTGGAGAGACAGCCCCTTTAACCTCTTGGTTCGCACAGGTTGCCAATTTGGCAGAGGATGAAAGGGAAGAGGGAGAACCAATGAGAGAGTAGCTGTTAGGCATTTGGACGGGCACATATCACTGTAATTTCCCGGCAGGAAGAAGAATTAACCAAATTCTCAGCAACCCACCGGGAACCAGTATAGGTCCTGAACCAAAATTTTGGACTTGCGGTCAGCTCACCAAAAACGAGTTGAAAAATGGAGCTCAGGGGCACAGCAATTCACAAACTGGCCGAGTAATAAAGGACAACTATCGTCCAAAAATCTGTTGAGGGAAGGCAACGAGGCGGACTTGAAAGCGAGGCAGAATAGCAGGAAACAGATTTCAAGAGGTACGTTGGAATCGCCTTTAAAGCACAGGAAGAGGGGCACAACTTCGACAATGATGCACTTGGCCAAAAAGGGCGTATGCGTTTTCTCCTGAATATATTCAGGAGAAAACGCATACGCCCTTTTTGGCCAAGCAAGCAAGCGGGCAATGCAAATCTGCACTACAAAGAAGTATCACTTCCCACCGGTCAAAAGGGACATCCACAAAATGTGTAAGAACAAGAAAGGCAAGACAGGCCCTGGAGAACAAGGAGCCTTGTTATGCTGATGGGCGGGATGTAAATTGCCAACTGCCTCTCTGGAGGAGTGCATTCTGTTCCCTAAAACAAGTGAACAACACAGCTACAGAGCCAAGGGCACTACCAGTCTAGGGAATATACCTTGGGAAAACTGAAAATCAATAAGACAGAGCCACCCCAAAATTTATGGCTGCACTGCATACAAGGACCTCAACTTGGATACACCTTAAGTATCAAAGAAAATATAAACATGGTTCAAAAAATTGTGGTACTTACGTACGATGGAATATCCCTCAGCCATGAAATCAATGTCATAAGACCAGTAGCAACAAAATGGGTGGATTCAGGTACGATGATTCTAAGTGAAATAAGTCACACAGAAAAAGAAACTTATCATAAGGTATCACTTATGAAGATCCTGTAAACATGGCTACACTTGAACTGAGTTAGGAAAGAGAACAGTGTCTCACATTTAGAAAACACTCTTATACCTGCTTAAGTTGGAAGGAGAGGTGGGGTGATGCATAAAACCAGAGTTTGATATAAGCACAGGTACCGTTCCAAAAACCAACTATGGAATACACAAGACCTACACCGTCCTCAGTGAAAGGGACTCAAAACCCCATATTTCCCGCAGAGGAAAGTATCTGACTAGTAAGAATCTTAAAACCTATGTATTGATATTTCTCCGTAAGGGAATCAAGTGTGTCTAGACTGGCATAAACATGGCAGTGAGAATCAGCTCAAACCCACTATAAAAAGGAATTTCAAAGACAAAACAAAAAAACTGGGAAATTCTTTACAATTCCTTCAGGGTCTCTGATGAAAGCTGGAATGACCCTATCTACAACGACAGCTGGATGTGGCATAAGGCTGAACACTTGGGACTGAGATGATTGGTGAGATTGGGTGAGCAAATGCAGACCCTTTAAAGCAATAATGCATGGCACCCATTCCATGGGTCCGAACTCACCAGGTTGAAGGGAATATTACTACAGCTCTAACATGTGCGGGAAACCTAGGGAATGGACACACTGTGAATACGAAAGGTTTCTAAAACTCAACGAATAGTCCCTCTCCTGGTGCTCCGGTTTGACTTTCCGTCTGCTTTACTATCAACCTCCCAACTTGGAGAGACAGCCCCTTTAACCTCTTGGGTCGCACAGGTTGCCAATTTGGCAGAGGATGAAAGGGAAGAGGGAGAACCAATGAGAGAGTAGCTGTTAGGCATTTGGACGGGCACATATCACTGTAATTTCCCGGGAGGAAGAAGAATTAACCAAATTCTCAGCCACCCACCGGGAACCAGTATAGGTCCTGAACCAAAATTTTGGACTTGCGGTCAGCTCACAAAAAACGAGTTGAAAAATGGAGCTCAGGGGCACACCAATTCACAAACTGGCCGAGTAATAAAGGACAACTATCGTCCAAAAATCTGTTGAGGGAAGGCAACGAGGCGGACTTGAAAGCGAGGCAGAATAGCAGGAAACAGATTTCAAGAGGTACGTTGGAATCACCTTTAAAGCACAGGAAGAGGGGCACAACTTCGACAATGATGCACTTGGCCAAAAAGGGCGTATGCGTTTTCTCCTGAATATATTCAGGAGAAAACGCATACGCCCATTTTGGCCAAGCAAGCAAGCGGGCAATGCAAATCTGCACTACAAAGAAGTATCACTTCCCACCGGTCAAAAGGGACATCCACAAAATGTGTAAGAACAAGAAAGGCAAGACAGGCCCTGGAGAACAGGGAGCCTTGTTATGCTGATGGGCGGGATGTAAATTGCCAACTGCCTCTCTGGAGGAGTGCATTCTGTTCCCTAAAACAAGTAAAGAACAGAGCTACAGAGCCAAGGGCACTACCAGTCTAGGGAATATACCTTGGGAAAACTGAAAATCAATAAGACAGAGCCACCCCAAAATTTAGGGCTGCACTGCATACAAGGACCTCAACTTGGATACACCTTAAGTATCCCAGAAAATATAAACATGGTTCAAAAAATTGTGGTACTTACGTACGACGGAATATCCCTCAGCCATGAAATCAATGTCATAAGACCAGTAGCAACAAAATGGGTGGATTCAGGTACGATGATTCTAAGTGAAATAAGTCACACAGAAAAAGAAACTTATCATAAGATATCACTTATGAAGATCCTGTAAACATGGCTACACTTGAACTGAGTTAGGAAAGCGAACAGTGTCTCACATTTAGAAAACACTCTTATACCTGCTTAAGGGGGAAGGAGGGGTGGGGTGATGCATAAAACCAGAGTTTGATATAAGCACTGGTACCGTTCCAAAAACCAACTATGGAATAGACAAGACCTACACCGTCCTCAGTGAAAGGGACTCAAAACCCCATATTTCCCGCAGAGGAAAATATCTGACTAGTAAGAATCTTAAAACCTATGTATTGATATGTCTCCGTAAGGGAATCAAGTGTGTCTAGACTGGCATAAACATGGCAGCGAGAATCAGCTCAAACCCACTATAAAAAGGAATTTCAAAAACAAAACAAAAAAACTGGGAAATTCTTTACAATTCCTTCAGGGTCTCTGATGAAAGCTGGAATGACCCTATCTACAACGACAGCTGGATGTGGCATAAGGAGGGACACTTGGGACTGAGACGATTGGTGAGATTGGGTGAGCAAATGCAGACCCTTTAAAGCAATAATGCATGGCACCCATTCCATGGGTCCGAACTCTCCAGGTTGAAGGGAATATTACTGCAGCTATAACATGTGCGGGAAACCTAGAGAACGGACACACTGTGAATACGAAAGGTTTCTAAAACTCAACGAATAGTCCCTCTCCTGGTGCTCCGGTTTGACTTTCCGTCTGCTTTACTATCAACCTCCCAACTTGGAGAGACAGCCCCTTTAACCTCTTGGTTCGCACAGGTTGCCAATTTGGCAGAGGATGAAAGGGAAGAGGGAGAACCAATGAGAGAGTAGCTGTTAGGCATTTGGACGGGCACATATCACTGTAATTTCCCGGCAGGAAGAAGAATTAACCAAATTCTCAGCCACCCACCGGGAACCAGTATAGGTCCTGAACCAAAATTTTGGACTTGCGGTCAGCTCACCAAAAACGAGTTGAAAAATGGAGCTCAGGGACACAGCAATTCACAAACTGGCTGAGTAATAAAGGACAACTATCGTCCAAAAATCTGTTGAGGGAAGGCTACGAGGCGGACTTGAAAGCGAGGCAGAATAGCAGGAAACAGATTTCAAGAGGTACGTTGGAATCGCCTTTAAAGCACAGGAAGAGGGGCACAACTTCGACAATGTTGCACTTGGCCAAAAAGGGCGTATGCGTTTTCTCCTGAATATATTCAGGAGAAAACGCATACGCCCTTTTTGGCCAAGCAAGCAAGCGGGCAATGCAAATCTGCACTACAAAGAAGTATCACTTCCCACCGGTCAAAAGGGACATCCACAAAATGTGTAAGAACAAGAAAGGCAAGACAGGCCCTGGAGAACAGGGAGCCTTGTTATGCTGATGGGCGGGATGTAAATTGCCAACTGCCTCTCTGGAGGAGTGCATTCTGTTCCCTAAAACAAGTAAAGAACAGAGCTACAGAGCCAAGGGCACTACCAGTCTAGGGAATATACCTTGGGAAAACTGAAAATCAATAAGACAGAGCCACCCCAAAATTTAGGGCTGCACTGCATACAAGGACCTCAACTTGGATACACCTTAAGTATCCCAGAAAATATAAACATGGTTCAAAAAATTGTGGTACTTACGTACGATGGAATAACCCTCAGCCATGAAATCAATGTCATAAGACCAGTAGCAGCAAAATGGGTGGATTCAGGTACGATGATTCTAAGTGAAATAAGTCACACAGAAAAAGAAACTTATCATAAGATATCACTTATGAAGATCCTGTAAACATGGCTACACTTAAACTGAGTTAGGAAAGAGAACAGTGTCTCACATTTAGAAAACACTCTTATACCTGCTTAAGGGGGAAGGAGAGGTGGGGTGATGCATAAAACCAGAGTTTGATATAAGCACAGGTACCGTTCCAAAAACCAACTATGGAATAGGCAAGACCTACACCTTCCTCAGTGAAAGGAACTCAAAACCCCATATTTCCCGCAGAGGAAAATATCTGACTAGTAAGAATCTTAAAACCTTTGTATTGATATGTCTCCGTAAGGGAATCAAGTGTGTCTAGACTGGCATAAACATGGCAGCGAGAATCAGCTCAAACCCACTATAAAAAGGAATTTCAAAAACAAAACAAAAAAACTGGGAAATTCTTTACAATTCTTTCAGGGTCTCTGATGAAAGCTGGAATGACCCTATCTACAACGACAGCTGGATGTGGCATAAGGAGGGACACTTGGGACTGAGACGATTGGTGAGATTGGGTGAGCAAATGCAGACCCTTTAAAGCAATAATGCATGGCACACATTCCATGGGTCCGAACTCTCCAGGTTGAAGGGAATATTACTACAGCTATAACATGTGCGGGAAACCTAGAGAACGGACACACTGTGAATACGAAAGTTTTCTAAAACTCAACGAATAGTCCCTCTCCTGGTGCTCCGGTTTGACTTTCCGTCTGCTTTACTATCAACCGCCCAACTTGGAGAGACAGCCCCTTTAACCTCTTGGTTAGCACAGGTTGCCAATTGGGCAGAGGATGAAAGGGAAGAGGGAGAACCAATGAGAGAGTAGCTGTTAGGCATTTGGACGGGCACATATCACTGTAATTTTCCGGGAGGAAGAAGAATTAACCAAATTCTCAGCCAACCACCGGGAACCAGTATAGGTCCTGAACCAAAATTTTGGACTTGCGGTCAGCTCACCAAAAACGAGTTGAAAAA
This sequence comes from Hyperoodon ampullatus, assembly GCF_949752795.1. Taxonomy (NCBI): domain Eukaryota; kingdom Metazoa; phylum Chordata; class Mammalia; order Artiodactyla; family Ziphiidae; genus Hyperoodon; species Hyperoodon ampullatus. The sequence continues at coordinate 1,175,457 of NW_027640917.1, read as the reverse complement.
TGGAGCTCAGGGACACAGCAATTCACAAACTGGCCGAGTAATAAAGGACAACTATCGTCCAAAAATCTGTTGAGGGAAGGCAACGAGGCGGACTTGAAAGCGAGGCAGAATAGCAGGAAACAGATTTCAAGAGGTACGTTGGAATCGCCTTTAAAGCACAGGAAGAGGGGCACAACTTCAACAATGTTGCACTTGGCCAAAAAGGGCGTATGCGTTTTCTCCTGAATATATTCAGGAGAAAACGCATACGCCCTTTTTGGCCAAGCAAGCAAGCGGGCAATGCAAATCTGCACTACAAAGAAGTATCACTTCCCACCGGTCAAAAGGGACATCCGCAAAATGTGTAAGAACAAGAAAGGCAAGACAGGCCCTGGAGAACAGGGAGCCTTGTTATGCTGATGGGCGGGATGTAAATTGCCAACTGCCTCTCTGGAGGAGTGCATTCTGTTCCCTAAAACAAGTAAAGAACAGAGCTACAGAGCCAAGGGCACTACCAGTCTAGGGAATATACCTTGGGAAAACTGAAAATCAATAAGACAGAGCCACCCCAAAATTTAGGGCTGCACTGCATACAAGGACCTCAACTTGGATACACCTTAAGTATCCCAGAAAATATAAACATGGTTCAAAAAATTGTGGTACTTACGTACGATGGAATATCCCTCAGCCATGAAATCAATGTCATAAGACCAGTAGCAGCAAAATGGGTGGATTCAGGTACGATGATTCTAAGTGAAATAAGTCACACAGAAAAAGAAACTTATCATAAGATATCACTTATGAAGATCCTGTAAACATGGCTACACTTGAACTGAGTTAGGAAAGAGAACAGTGTCTCACATTTAGAAAACACTCTTATACCTGCTTAAGGGGGAAGGAGGGGTGGGGTGATGCATAAAACCAGAGTTTGATATAAGCACTGGTACCGTTCCAAAAACCAACTATGGAATAGACAAGACCTACACCGTCCTCAGTGAAAGGGACTCAAAACCCCATATTTCCCGCAGAGGAAAATATCTGACTAGTAAGAATCTTAAAACCTATGTATTGATATGTCTCCGTAAGGGAATCAAGTGTGTCTAGACTGGCATAAACATGGCAGCGAGAATCAGCTCAAACCCACTATAAAAAGGAATTTCAAAAACAAAACAAAAAAACTGGGAAATTCTTTACAATTCCTTCAGGGTCTCTGATGAAAGCTGGAATGACCCTATCTACAACGACAGCTGGATGTGGAATAAGGAGGGACACTTGGGACTGAGACGATTGGTGAGATTGGGTGAGCAAATGCAGACCCTTTAAAGCAATAATGCATGGCACCCATTCCATGGGTCCGAACTCTCCAGGTTGAAGGGAATATTACTACAGCTATAACATGTGCGGGAAACCTAGAGAACGGACACACTGTGAATACGAAAGTTTTCTAAAACTCAACGAATAGTCCCTCTCCTGGTGCTCCGGTTTGACTTTCCGTCTGCTTTACTATCAACCGCCCAACTTGGAGAGACAGCCCCTTTAACCTCTTGGTTAGCACAGGTTGCCAATTGGGCAGAGGATGAAAGGGAAGAGGGAGAACCAATGAGAGAGTAGCTGTTAGGCATTTGGACGGGCACATATCACTGTAATTTTCCGGGAGGAAGAAGAATTAACCAAATTCTCAGCCAACCACCGGGAACCAGTATAGGTCCTGAACCAAAATTTTGGACTTGCGGTCAGCTCACCAAAAACGAGTTGAAAAATGGAGCTCAGGGACACAGCAATTCACAAACTGGCCGAGTAATAAAGGACAACTATCGTCCAAAAATCTGTTGAGGGAAGGCAACGAGGCGGACTTGAAAGCGAGGCAGAATAGCAGGAAACAGATTTCAAGAGGTACGTTGGAATCGCCTTTAAAGCACAGGAAGAGGGGCACAACTTCAACAATGTTGCACTTGGCCAAAAAGGGCGTATGCGTTTTCTCCTGAATATATTCAGGAGAAAACGCATACGCCCTTTTTGGCCAAGCAAGCAAGCGGGCAATGCAAATCTGCACTACAAAGAAGTATCACTTCCCACCGGTCAAAAGGGACATCCGCAAAATGTGTAAGAACAAGAAAGGCAAGACAGGCCCTGGAGAACAGGGAGCCTTGTTATGCTGATGGGCGGGATGTAAATTGCCAACTGCCTCTCTGGAGGAGTGCATTCTGTTCCCTAAAACAAGTAAAGAACAGAGCTACAGAGCCAAGGGCACTACCAGTCTAGGGAATATACCTTGGGAAAACTGAAAATCAATAAGACAGAGCCACCCCAAAATTTAGGGCTGCACTGCATACAAGGACCTCAACTTGGATACACCTTAAGTATCCCAGAAAATATAAACATGGTTCAAAAAATTGTGGTACTTACGTACGATGGAATATCCCTCAGCCATGAAATCAATGTCATAAGACCAGTAGCAGCAAAATGGGTGGATTCAGGTACGATGATTCTAAGTGAAATAAGTCACACAGAAAAAGAAACTTATCATAAGATATCACTTATGAAGATCCTGTAAACATGGCTACACTTGAACTGAGTTAGGAAAGAGAACAGTGTCTCACATTTAGAAAACACTCTTATACCTGCTTAAGGGGGAAGGAGGGGTGGGGTGATGCATAAAACCAGAGTTTGATATAAGCACTGGTACCGTTCCAAAAACCAACTATGGAATAGACAAGACCTACACCGTCCTCAGTGAAAGGGACTCAAAACCCCATATTTCCCGCAGAGGAAAATATCTGACTAGTAAGAATCTTAAAACCTATGTATTGATATGTCTCCGTAAGGGAATCAAGTGTGTCTAGACTGGCATAAACATGGCAGCGAGAATCAGCTCAAACCCACTATAAAAAGGAATTTCAAAAACAAAACAAAAAAACTGGGAAATTCTTTACAATTCCTTCAGGGTCTCTGATGAAAGCTGGAATGACCCTATCTACAACGACAGCTGGATGTGGAATAAGGAGGGACACTTGGGACTGAGACGATTGGTGAGATTGGGTGAGCAAATGCAGACCCTTTAAAGCAATAATGCATGGCACCCATTCCATGGGTCCGAACTCTCCAGGTTGAAGGGAATATTACTACAGCTATAACATGTGCGGGAAACCTAGAGAACGGACACACTGTGAATACGAAAGGTTTCTAAAACTCAACGAATAGTCCCTCTCCTGGTGCTCCGGTTTGACTTTCCGTCTGCTTTACTATCAACCTCCCAACTTGGAGAGACAGCCCCTTTAACCTCTTGGTTCGCACAGGTTGCCAATTTGGCAGAGGATGAAAGGGAAGAGGGAGAACCAATGAGAGAGTAGCTGTTAGGCATTTGGACGGGCACATATCACTGTAATTTCCCGGCAGGAAGAAGAATTAACCAAATTCTCAGCCACCCACCGGGAACCAGTATAGGTCCTGAACCAAAATTTTGGACTTGCGGTCAGCTCACCAAAAACGAGTTGAAAAATGGAGCTCAGGGACACAGCAATTCACAAACTGGCCGAGTAATAAAGGACAACTATCGTCCAAAAATCTGTTGAGGGAAGGCTACGAGGCGGACTTGAAAGCGAGGCAGAATAGCAGGAAACAGATTTCAAGAGGTACGTTGGAATCGCCTTTAAAGCACAGGAAGAGGGGCACAACTTCAACAATGTTGCACTTGGCCAAAAAGGGCGTATGCGTTTTCTCCTGAATATATTCAGGAGAAAACACATACGCCCTTTTTGGCCAAGCAAGCAAGCGGGCAATGCAAATCTGCACTACAAAGAAGTATCACTTCCCACCGGTCAAAAGGGACATCCACAAAATGTGTAAGAACAAGAAAGGCAAGACAGGCCCTGGAGAACAGGGAGCCTTGTTATGCTGATGGGCGGGATGTAAATTGCCAACTGCCTCTCTGGAGGAGTGCATTCTGTTCCCTAAAACAAGTAAAGAACAGAGCTACAGAGCCAAGGGCACTACCAGTCTAGGGAATATACCTTGGGAAAACTGAAAATCAATAAGACAGAGCCACCCCAAAATGTAGGGCTGCACTGCATACAAGGACCTCAACTTGGATACACCTTAAGTATCCCAGAAAATATAAACATGGTTCAAAAAATTGTGGTACTTACGTACGATGGAATATCCCTCAGCCATGAAATCAATGTCATAAGACCAGTAGCAGCAAAATGGGTGGATTCAGGTACGATGATTCTAAGTGAAATAAGTCACACAGAAAAAGAAACTTATCATAAGATATCACTTATGAAGATCCTGTAAACATGGCTACACTTGAACTGAGTTAGGAAAGAGAACAGTGTCTCACATTTAGAAAACACTCTTATACCTGCTTAAGGGGGAAGGAGAGGTGGGGTGATGCATAAAACCAGAGTTTGATATAAGCACAGGTACCGTTACAAAAACCAACTATGGAATAGGCAAGACCTACACCTTCCTCAGTGAAAGGAACTCAAAACCCCATATTTCCCGCAGAGGAAAATATCTGACTAGTAAGAATCTTAAAACCTATGTATTGATATGTCTCCGTAAGGGAATCAAGTGTGTCTAGACTGGCATAAACATGGCAGCGAGAATCAGCTCAAACCCACTATAAAAAGGAATTTCAAAAACAAAACATAAAAACTGGGAAATTCTTTACAATTCTTTCAGGGTCTCTGATGAAAGCTGGAATGACCCTATCTACAACGACAGCTGGATGTGGCATAAGGAGGGACACTTGGGACTGAGACGATTGGTGAGATTGGGTGAGCAAATGCAGACCCTTTAAAGCAATAATGCAAGGCACCCATTCCATGGGTCCGAACTCTCCAGGTTGAAGGGAATATTACTACAGCTATAACATGTGCGGGAAACCTAGAGAACGGACACACTGTGAATACGAAAGGTTTCTAAAACTCAACGAATAGTCCCTCTCCTGGTGCTCCGGTTTGACTTTCCGTCTGCTTTACTATCAACCTCCCAACTTGGAGAGACAGCCCCTTTAACCTCTTGGTTCGCACAGGTTTCCAATTGGGCAGAGGATGAAAGGGAAGAGGGAGAACCAATGAGCGAGTAGCTGTTAGGCATTTGGACGGGCACATATCACTGTAATTTCCCGGGAGGAAGAAGAATTAACCAAATTCTCAGCCACCCACCGGGAACCAGTATAGGTCCTGAACCAAAATTTTGGACTTGCGGTCAGCTCACCAAAAACGAGTTGAAAAATGGAGCTCAGGGACACAGCAATTCACAAACTGGCCGAGTAATAAAGGACAACTATCGTCCAAAAATCTGTTGAGGGAAGGCAACGAGGCGGACTTGAAAGCGAGGCAGAATAGCAGGAAACAGATTTCAAGAGGTACGTTGGAATCGCCTTTAAAGCACAGGAAGAGGGGCACAACTTCAACAATGTTGCACTTGGCCAAAAAGGGCGTATGCGTTTTCTCCTGAATATATTCAGGAAAAAACGCATACGCCCTTTTTGGCCAAGCAAGCAAGCGGGCAATGCAAATGTGCACTACAAAGAAGTATCACTTCCCACCGGTCAAAAGGGACATCCACAAAATGTGTAAGAACAAGAAAGGCAAGACAGGCCCTGGAGAACAGGGAGCCTTGTTATGCTGATGGGCGGGATGTAAATTGCCAACTGCCTCTCTGGAGGAGTGCATTCTGTTCCCTAAAACAAGTAAAGAACAGAGCTACAGAGCCAAGGGCACTACCAGTCTAGGGAATATACCTTGGGAAAACTGAAAATCAATAAGACAGAGCCACCCCAAAATTTAGGGCTGCACTGCATACAAGGACCTCAACTTGGATACACCTTAAGTATCCCAGAAAATACAAACATGGTTCAAAAAATTGTGGTACTTACGTACGATGGAATATCCCTCAGCCATGAAATCAATGTCATAAGACCAGTAGCAGCAAAATGGGTGGATTCAGGTACGATGATTCTAAGTGAAATAAGTCACACAGAAAAAGAAACTTATCATAAGATATCACTTATGAAGATCCTGTAAACATGGCTACACTTGAACTGAGTTAGGAAAGAGAACAGTGTCTCACATTTAGAAAACACTCTTATACCTGCTTAAGGGGGAAGGAGAGGTGGGGTGATGCATAAAACCAGAGTTTGATATACGCACAGGTACCGTTCCAAAAACCAACTATGGAATAGGCAAGACCTACACATTCCTCAGTGAAAGGAACTCAAAACCCCATATTTCCCGCAGGGGAAAATATCTGACTAGTAAGAATCTTAAAACCTATGTATTGATATGTCACCGTAAGGGAATCAAGTGTGTCTAGACTGGCATAAACATGGCAGCGAGAATCAGCTCAAACCCACTATAAAAAGGAATTTCAAAAACAAAACAAAAAAACTGGGAAATTCTTTACAATTCCTTCAGGGTCTCTGATGAAAGCTGGAATGACCCTATCTACAACGACAGCTGGATGTGGCATAAGGAGGGACACTTGGGACTGAGACGATTGGTGAGATTTGGCGAGCAAATGCAGACCCTTTAAAGCAATAATGCATGGCACCCATTCCATGGGTCCGAACTCTCCAGGTTGAAGGGAATATTACTACAGCTATAACATGTGCGGGAAACCTAGAGAACGGACACACGGTGAATACGGAAGGTTTCTAAAACTCAACGAATAGTCCCTCTCCTGGTGCTCCGGTTTGACTTTCCGTCTGCTTTACTATCAACCTCCCAACTTGGAGAGACAGCCCCTTTAACCTCTTGGTTCGCACAGGTTGCCAATTTGGCAGAGGATGAAAGGGAAGAGGGAGAACCAATGAGAGAGTAGCTCTTAGGCATTTGGACGGGCACATATCACTGTAATTTCCCGGCAGGAAGAAGAATTAACCAAATTCTCAGCCACCCACCGGGAACCAGTATAGGTCCTCAAACAAAATTTTGGACTTGCGGTCAGCTCACCAAAAACGAGTTGAAAAATGGAACTCAGGGGCACAGCAATTCACAAACTGGCCGAGTAATAAAGGACAACTATCGTCCAAAAATCTGTTGAGGGAAGACAACGAGGCGGACTTGAAAGCGAGGCAGAATAGCAGGAAACAGATTTCAAGAGGTACGTTGGAATCGCCTTTAAAGCACAGGAAGAGGGGAACAACTTCAACAATGTTGCACTTGGCCAAAAAGGGCGTATGCGTTTTCTCCTGAATATATTCAGGAGAAAACACATACGTCCTTTTTGGCCAAGCAAGCAAGCGGGCAATGCAAATCTGCACTACAAAGAAGTATCACTTCCCACCGGTCAAAAGGGACATCCACAAAATGTGTAAGAACAAGAAAGGCAAGACAGGCCCTGGAGAACAGGGAGCCTTGTTATGCTGATGGGCGGGATGTAAATTGCCAACTGCCTCTCTGGAGGAGTGCATTCTGTTCCCTAAAACAAGTAAAGAACAGAGCTACAGAGCCAAGGGCACTACCAGTCTAGGGAATATACCTTGGGAAAACTGAAAATCAATAAGACAGAGCCACCCCAAAATGTAGGGCTGCACTGCATACAAGGACCTCAACTTGCATACACCTTAAGTATCCCAGAAAATATAAACATGGTTCAAAAAATTGTGGTACTTACGTACGATGGAATATCCCTCAGCCATGAAATCAATGTCATAAGACCAGTAGCAGCAAAATGGGTGGATTCAGGTACGATGATTCTAAGTGAAATAAGTCACACAGAAAAAGAAACTTATCATAAGATATCACTTATGAAGATCCTGTAAACATGGCTACACTTGAACTGAGTTAGGAAAGAGAACAGTGTCTCACATTTAGAAAACACTCTTATGCCTGCTTAAGGGGGAAGGAGAGGTGGGGTGATGCATAAAACCAGAGTTTGATATAAGCACAGGTACCGTTCCAAAAACCAACTATGGAATAGACAAGACCTACACCGTCCTCAGTGAAAGGGACTCAAAACCCCATATTTCCCGCAGAGGAAAATATCTGACTAGTAAGAATCTTAAAACCTATGTATTGATATGTCTCCGTAAGGGAATCAAGTGTGTCTAGACTGGCATAAACATGGCAGCGAGAATCAGCTCAAACCCACTATAAAAAGGAATTTCAAAAACAAAACAAAAAAACTGGGAAATTCTTTACAATTCCTTCAGGGTCTCTGATGAAAGCTGGAATGACCCTATCTACAACGACAGCTGGATGTGGCATAAGGAGGGACACATGGGACTGAGACGATTGGTGAGATTGGGTGAGCAAATGCAGACCCTTTAAAGCAATAATGCATGGCACCCATTCCATGGGTCCGAACTCTCCAGGTTGAAGGGAATATTACTACAGCTATAACATGTGCGGGAAACCTAGAGAACGGACACACTGTGATTACGAAAGATTTCTAAATCTCAACGAATAGTCCCTCTCCTGGTGCTCCGGTTTGACTTTCCGTCTGCTTTACTATCAACCTCCCAACTTGGAGAGACAGCCCCTTTAACCTCTTGGTTCGCACAGGTTGCCAATTTGGCAGAGGATGAAAGGGAAGAGGGAGAACCAATGAGAGAGTAGCTGTTAGGCATTTGGACGGGCACATACCACTGTAATTTCCCGGCAGGAAGAAGAATTAACCAAATTCTCAGCCACCCACCGGAAACCAGTATAGGTCCTGAACCAAAATTTTGGACTTGCGGTCAGCTCACCAAAAACGAGTTGAAAAATGGAGCTCAGGGGCACAGCAATTCACAAACTGGCCGAGTAATAAAGGACAACTATCGTCCAAAAATCTGTTGAGGGAAGGCAACGAGGCGGACTTGAAAGCGAGGCAGAATAGCAGGAAACAGATTTCAAGAGGTACGTTGGAATCGCCTTTAAAGCACAGGAAGAGGGGCACAACTTCGACAATGATGCACTTGGCCAAAAAGGGCGTATGCGTTTTCTCCTGAATATATTCAGGAGAAAACGCATACGCCCTTTTTGGCCAAGCAAGCAAGCGGGCAATGCAAATGTGCACTACAAAGAAGTATCACTTCCCACCGGTCAAAAGGGACATCCACAAAATGTGTAAGAACAAGAAAGGCAAGACAGGCCCTGGAGAACAGGGAGCCTTGTTATGCTGATGGGCGGGATGTAAATTGCCAACTGCCTCTCTGGAGGAGTGCATTCTGTTCCCTAAAACAAGTAAAGAACAGAGCTACAGAGCCAAGGGCACTACCAGTCTAGGGAATATACCTTGGGAAAACTGAAAATCAATAAGACAGAGCCACCCCAAAATTTAGGGCTGCACTGCATACAAGGACCTCAACTTGGATACACCTTAAGTATCCCAGAAAATATAAACATGGTTCAAAAAATTGTGGTACTTACGTACGATGGAATATCCCTCAGCCATGAAATCAATGTCATAAGACCAGTAGCAGCAAAATGGGTGGATTCAGGTACGATGATTCTAAGTGAAATAAGTCACACAGAAAAAGAAACTTATCATAAGATATCACTTATGAAGATCCTGTAAACATGGCTACACTTGAACTGAGTTAGGAAAGAGAACAGTGTCTCACATTTAGAAAACACTCTTATACCTGCTTAAGGGGGAAGGAGAGGTGGGGTGATGCATAAAACCAGAGTTTGATATACGCACAGGTACCGTTCCAAAAACCAACTATGGAATAGACAAGACCTACACCGTCCTCAGTGAAAAGGGACTCAAAACCCCATATTCCCGCAGAGGAAAGTATCTGACTAGTAAGAATCTTAAAACCTATGTATTGATATGTCTCCGTAAGGGAATCAAGTGTGTCTAGACTGGCATAAACATGGCAGCGAGAATCAGCTCAAACCCACTATAAAAGGAATTTCAAAAACAAAACAAAAAAACTGGAAATTCTTTACAATTCCTTCAGGGTCTCTGATGAAAGCTGGAATGACCCTATCTACAACGACAGCTGGATGTGTCATAAGGAGGGACACTTGGGACTGAGACAATTGGTGAGATTTGGCGAGCAAATGCAGACCCTTTAAAGCAATAATGCATGGCACCCATTCCATGGGTCCAAACTCTCCAGGTTGAAGGGAATATTACTACAGCTATAACATGTGCGGGAAACATAGAGAACGGACACACTGTGAATACGGAAGGTTTCTAAAACTCAACGAATAGTCCCTCTCCTGGTGCTCCGGTTTGACTTTCCGTCTGCTTTACTATCAACCTCCCAACTTGGAGAGACAGCCCCTTTAACCTCTTGGTTCGCACAGGTTGCCAATTTGGCAGAGGATGAAAGGGAAGAGGGAGAACCAATGAGAGAGTAGCTGTTAGGCATTTGGACAGGAACATATCACTGTAATTTCCCAGCAGGAAGAACAATTAACCAAATTCTCAGCCACCCACCGGGAACCAGTATATGTCCTGAACCAAAATTTTGGACTTGCGGTCAGCTCACCAAAAACGAGTTGAAAAATGGAGCTCAGGGGCACAGCAATTCACAAACTGGCCGAGTAATAAAGGACAACTATCGTCCAAAAATCTGTTGAGGGAAGGCAACGAGGCGGACTTGAAAGCGAGGCAGAATAGCAGGAAACAGATTTCAAGAAGTACGTTGGAATCGCCTTTAAAGCACAGGAAGAGGGGCACAACTTCGACAATGATGCACTTGGCCAAAAAGGGCGTATGCGTTTTCTCCTGAATATATTCAGGAGAAAACGCATACGCCCTTTTTGGCCAAGCAAGCAAGCGGGCAATGCAAATGTGCACTACAAAGAAGTATCACTTCCCACCGTTCAAAAGGGACATCCACAAAATGTGTAAGAACAAGAAAGGCAAGACAGGCCCTGGAGAACAGGGAGCCTTGTTATGCTGATGGGCGGGATGTAAATTGCCAACTGCCTCTCTGGAGGAGTGCATTCTGTTCCCTAAAACAAGTAAAGAACAGAGCTACAGAGCCAAGGGCACTACCAGTCTAGGGAATATACCTTGGGAAAACTGAAAATCAATAAGACAGAGCCACCCCCAAAATGTAGGGCTGCACTGCATACAAGGACCTCAACTTGGATACACCTTAAGTATCCCAGAAAATATAAACATGGTTCAAAAAATTGTGGTACTTACGTACGATGAATATCCCTCAGCCATGAAATCAATGTCATAAGACCAGTAGCAGCAAAATGGGTGGATTCAGGTACGATGATTCTAAGTGAAATAAGTCACACAGAAAAAGAAACTTATCATAAGATATCACTTATGAAGATCCTGTAAACATGGCTACACTTGAACTGAGTTAGGAAAGAGAACAGTGTCTCACATTTAGAAAACACTCTTATACCTGCTTAAGGGGGAAGGAGAGGTGGGGTGATGCATAAAACCAGAGTTTGATATAAGCACAGGTACCGTTCCAAAAACCAACTATGGAATACACAAGACCTACACCGTCCTCAGTGAAAGGGACTCAAAACCCCATATTTCCCGCAGAGGAAAATATCTGACTAGTAAGAATCTTAAAACCTATGTATTGATATGTCTCCGTAAGGGAATCAAGTGTGTCTGGACTGGCATAAACATGGCAGCGAGAATCAGCTCAAACCCACTATAAAAAGGAATTTCAAAAACAAAACAAAAAAACTGGGAAATTCTTTAACAATTCCTTCAGGGTCTCTGATGAAAGCTGGAATGACCCTATCTACAACGACAGCTGGATGTGGCATAAGGAGGGACACTTGCGACTGAGACGATTGGTGAGATTTGGCGAGCAATGCAGACCCTTTAAAGCAATAATGCATGGCACCCATTCCATGGGTCCGAACTCTCCAGGTTGAAGGGAATATTACTACAGCTATAGACATGTGCGGGAAACCTAGAGAACGGACACACTGTGAATACGCAAGGCTTCTAAAACTCAACGAATAGTCCCTCTCCTGGTGCTCCGGTTTGACTTTCCGTCTGCTTTACTATCAACCTCCCAACTTGGAGAGACAGCCCCTTTAACCTCTTGGTTCGCACAGGTTGCCAATTTGGCAGAGGATGAAAGGGAAGAGGGAGAACCAATGAGAGAGTAGCTGTTAGGCATTTGGACGGGCACATATCACTGTAATTTCCCAGCAGGAAGAAGAATTAACCAAAGTCTCAGCCATCCACCGGGAACCCGTAATGGTCCTGAACCAAAATTTGGGACTTGCGGTCAGCTTACCGAAAACGAGTTGAAAAATGGAGCTCAGGGGCACAGCAATTCACAAACTGGCCGAGTAATAAAGGACAACTATCGTCCAAAATTCTGTTGAGGGAAGGCAATGAGGCGGACTTGAAAGCGAGGCAGAATAGCAGGAAACAGATTTCAAGAGGTACGTTGGAATCGCCTTTAAAGCACAGGAAGAGGGGCACAACTTCGACAATGATGCACTTGGCCAAAAAGGGCGTATGCGTTTTTTCCTGAATATTTTCAGGAGAAACGCTTACGCCCTTTTTGGCCAAGCAAGCAAGCGGGCAATGCAAGTCTGCACTACAAAGAAGTATCACTTCCCACCGGTCAAAAGGGACATCCACAAAATGTGTAAGAACAAGAAAGGCAAGACAGGCCCTGGAGAACAGGGAGCCTTGTTATGCTGATGGGCGGGATGTAAATTGCCAACTGCCTCTCTGGAGGAGTGCATTCTGTTCCCTAAAACAAGTAAAGAACAGAGCTACAGAGCCAAGGGCACTACCAGTCTAGGGAATATACCTTGGGAAAACTGAAAATCAATAAGACAGAGCCACCCCAAAATTTAGGGCTGCACTGCATACAAGGACCTCAACTTGGATACACGTTAAGTATCCCAGAAAATATAAACATGGTTCAAAAAATTGTGGTACTTACGTACGATGGAATATCCCTCAGCCATGAAATCAATGTCATAAGACCAGTAGCAGCAAAATGGGTGGATTCAGGTACGATGATTCTAAGTGAAATAAGTCACACAGAAAAAGAAACTTATCATAAGATATCACTTATGAAGATCCTGTAAACATGGCTACACTTGAACTGAGTTAGGAAAGAGAACAGTGTCTCACATTTAGAAAACACTCTTATACCTGCTTAAGGGGGAAGGAGAGGTGGGGTGATGCATAAAACCAGAGTTTGATATACGCATAGGTACCGTTCCAAAAACCAACTATGGAATAGACAAGACCTACACCGTCCTCAGTGAAAGGGACTCAAAACCCCATATTTCCCGCAGAGGAAAGTATCTGACTAGTAAGAATCTTAAAACCTATGTATTGATATGTCTCCGTAAGGGAATCAAGTGTGTCTAGACTGGCATAAACATGGCAGCGAGAATCAGCTCAAACCCACTATAAAAAGGAATTTCAAAAACAAAACAAAAAAACTGGGAAATTCTTTACAATTCCTTCAGGGTCTCTGATGAAAGCTGGAATGACCCTATCTACAACGACAGCTGGATGTGGCATAAGGAGGGACACTTGGGACTGAGATGATTGGTGAGATTGGGTGAGCAAATGCAGACCCCTTTAAAACAATACTGCATGACACCCATTCCATGGGTCCCAACTCTCCAGGTTGAAGGGAATATTACTACAGCTATAACATGTGCGGGAAACCTAGGGAACGGACACACTGTGAATACGAAAGGTTTCTAAAACTCAACACATAGTCCCTCTCCTGGTGCTCCGGTTTGACTTTCCGTCTGCTTTACTATCAACCTCCCAACTTGGAGAGACAGCCCCTTTAACCCCTTGGTTCGCACAGGTTGCCAATTTGGCAGAGGATGAAAGGGAAGAGGGAGAACCAATGAGAGAGTAGCTGTTAGGCATTTGGACGGGCACATATCACTGTAATTTCCCAGCAGGAAGAAGAATTAACCAAATTCTCAGCCACCCACCGGAAACCAGTATAGGTCCTGAACCAAAATTTTGGACTTGCGGTCAGCTCACCAAAAACGAGTTGAAAAATGGAGCTCAGGGTCACCACAATTCACAAACTGGCCGAGTAATAAAGGACAACTATCGTCCAAAAATCTGTTGAGGGAAGGCAACGAGGCGGACTTGAAAGCGAGGCAGAATAGCAGGAAACAGATTTCAAGAGGTACGTTGGAATCGCCTTTAAAGCACAGGAAGAGGGGCACAACTTCGACAATGATGCACTTGGCCAAAAAGGGCGTATGCGTTTTCTCCTGAATATATTCAGGAGAAAACGCATACGCCCTTTTTGGCCAAGCAAGCAAGCGGGCAATGCAAATCTGCACTACAAAGAAGTATCACTTCCCACCGGTCAAAAGGGACATCCACAAAATGTGTAAGAACAAGAAAGGCAAGACAGGCCCTGGAGAACAGGGAGCCTTGTTATGCTGATGGGCGGGATGTAAATTGCCAACTGCCTCTCTGGAGGAGTGCATTCTGTTCCCTAAAACAAGTAAAGAACAGAGCTACAGAGCCAAGGGCACTACCAGTCTAGGGAATATACCTTGGGAAAACTGAAAATCAATAAGACAGAGCCACCCCAAAATTTAGGGCTGCACTGCATACAAGGACCTCAACTTGGATACACCTTAAGTATCCCAGAAAATATAAACATGGTTCAAAAAATTGTGGTACTTACGTACGATGGAATATCCCTCAGCCATGAAATCAATGTCATAAGACCAGTAGCAGCAAAATGGGTGGATTCAGGTACGATGATTCTAAGTGAAATAAGTCACACAGAAAAAGAAACTTATCATAAGATATCACTTATGAAGATCCTGTAAACATGGCTACACTTGAACTGAGTTAGGAGAGAGGACAGTGTCTCACATTTAGAAAACACTCTTATACCTGCTTAAGGGGGAAGGAGAGGTGGGGTGATGCATAAAACCAGAGTTTGATATAAGCACAGGTACCGTTCCAAAAACCAACTATGGAATAGACAAGACCTACACCGTCCTCAGTGAAAGGGACTCAAAACCCCATATTTCCCGCAGAGGAAAATATCTGACTAGTAAGAATCTTAAAACCTATGTATTGATATGTCTCCGTAAGGGAATCAAGTGTGTCTAGACTGGCATAAACATGGCAGCGAGAATCAGCTCAAACCCACTATAAAAAGGAATTTCAAAAACAAAACAAAAAAACTGGGAAATTCTTTACAATTCCTTCAGGGTCTCTGATGAAAGCTGGAATGACCCTATCTACAACGACAGCTGGATGTGGCATAAGGAGGGACACTTGGGACTGAGACGATTGGTGAGATTTGGCGAGCAAATGCAGACCCTTTAAAGCAATAATGCATGGCACCCATTCCATGGGTCCGAACTCTCCAGGTTGAAGGGAATATTACTACAGCTATAACATGTGCGGGAAACCTAGAGAACGGACACACTGTGAATACGGAAGGTTTCTAAAACTCAACGAATAGTCCCTCTCCTGGTGCTCCGGTTTGACTTTCCGTCTGCTTTACTATCAACCTCCCAACTTGGAGAGACAGCCCCTTTAACCTCTTGGTTCGCACAGGTTGCCAATTTGGCAGAGGATGAAAGGGAAGAGGGAGAACCAATGAGAGAGTAGCTGTTAGGCATTTGGACGGGAACATATCACTGTAATTTCCCAGCAGGAAGAAGAATTAACCAAATTCTCAGCCACCCACCGGGAACCAGTATAGGTCCTGAACCAAAATTTTGGACTTGTGGTCAGCTCACCAAAAACGAGTTGAAAAATGGAGCTCAGGGACACAGCAATTCACAAACTGGCCGAGTAATAAAGGACAACTATCGTCCAAAAATCTGTTGAGGGAAGGCAACGAGGCGGACTTGAAAGCGAGGCAGAATAGCAGGAAACAGATTTCAAGAGGTACGTTGGAATCGCCTTTAAAGCACAGGAAGAGGGGCACAACTTCGACAATGATGCACTTGGCCAAAAAGGGCGTATGCGTTTTCTCCTGAATATATTCAGGAGAAAACGCATACGCCCTTTTTGGCCAAGCAAGCAAGCGGGCAATGCAAATCTGCACTACAAAGAAGTATCACTTCCCACCGTTCAAAAGGGACATCAACAAAATGTGTAAGAACAAGAAAGGCAAGACAGGCCCTGGAGAACAGGGAGCATTGTTATGCTGATGGGCGGGATGTAAATTGCCAACTGCCTCTCTGGAGGAGTGCATTCTGTTCCCTAAAACAAGTAAAGAACAGAGCTACAGAGCCAAGGGCACTACCAGTCTAGGGAATATACCTTGGGAAAACTGAAAATCAATAAGACAGAGCCACCCCAAAATTTAGGGCTGCACTGCATACAAGGACCTCAACTTGGATACACCTTAAGTATCCCAGAAAATATAAACATGGTTCAAAAAATTGTGGTACTTACGTACGATGGAATATCCCTCAGTCATGAAATCAATGTCATAAGACCAGTAGCAGCAAAATGGGTGGATTAAGGTAGGATGATTCTAAGTGAAATAAGTCACACAGAAAAAGAAACTTATCATAAGATATCACTTATGAAGATCCTGTAAACATGGCTACACTTGAACTGAGTTAGGAAAGAGAACAGTGTCTCACATTTAGAAAACACTCTTATACCTGCTTAAGGGGGAAGGAGAGGTGGGGTGATGCATAAAACCAGAGTTTGATATACGCACAGGTACCGTTCCAATAACCAACTATGGAATAGAGAAGACCTACACCGTCCTCAGTGAAAGGGACTCAAAACCCCATATTTCCCGCAGAGGAAAGTATCTGACTAGTAAGAATCTTAAAACCTATGTATTGATATGTCTCCGTAAGGGAATCAAGTGTGTCTAGACTGGCATAAACATGGCAGCGAGAATCAGCTCAAACCCACTATAAAAAGGAATTTCAAAAACAAAACAAAAAAACTGGGAAATTCTTTACAATTCCTTCAGGGTCTCTGATGAAAGCTGGAATGACCCTATCTACAACGACAGCTGGATGTGGCATAAAGAGGGACACTTGGGACTGAGATGATTGGTGAGATTGGGTGAGCAAATGCAGACCCTTTAAAGCAATAATGCATGGCACCCATTCCATGGGTCCGAACTCTCCAGGTTGAAGGGAATATTACTACAGCTATAACATGTGCGGGAAACCTAGGGAACGGACACACTGTGAATACGAAAGGTTTCTAAAACTCAACACATAGTCCCTCTCCTGGTGCTCCGGTTTGACTTTCCGTCTGCTTTACTATCTACCTCCCAACTTGGAGAGACAGCCCCTTTAACCTCTTGGTTCGCACAGGTTGCCAATTTGGCAGAGGATGAAAGGGAAGAGGGAGAACCAATGAGAGAGTAGCTGTTAGGCATTTGGACGGGCACATATCACTGTAATTTCCCGGCAGGAAGAAGAATTAACCAAATTCTCAGCCACCCACCGGAAACCAGTATAGGTCCTGAACCAAAATTTTGGACTTGCGGTCAGCTCACCAAAAACGAGTTGAAAAATGGAGCTCAGGGGCACCGCAATTCACAAACTGGCCGAGTAATAAAGGACAACTATCGTCCAAAAATCTGTTGAGGGAAGGCAACGAGGCGGACTTGAAAGCGAGGCAGAATAGCAGGAAACAGATTTCAAGAGGTACGTTGGAATCGCCTTTGAAGCACAGGAAGAGGGGCACAACTTCGACAATGATGCACTTGGCCAAAAAGGGCGTATGCGTTTTCTCCTGAATATATTCAGGAGAAAACGCATACGCCCTTTTTGGCCAAGCAAGCAAGCGGGCAATGCAAATGTGCACTACAAAGAAGTATCACTTCCCACCGGTCAAAAGGGACATCCACAAAATGTGTAAGAACAAGAAAGGCAAGACAGGCCCTGGAGAACAGGGAGCCTTGTTATGCTGATGGGCGGGATGTAAATTGCCAACTGCCTCTCTGGAGGAGTGCATTCTGTTCCCTAAAACAAGTAAAGAACAGAGCTACAGAGCCAAGGGCACTACCAGTCTAGGGAATATACCTTGGGAAAACTGAAAATCAATAAGACAGAGCCACCCCAAAATTTAGGGCTGCACTGCATACAAGGACCTCAACTTGGATACACCTTAAGTATCCCAGAAAATATAAACATGGTTCAAAAAATTGTGGTACTTATGTACGATGGAATATCCCTCAGCCATGAAATCAATGTCATAAGACCAGTAGCAGCAAAATGGGTGGATTCAGGTACGATGATTCTAAGTGAAATAAGTCACACAGAAAAAGAAACTTATCATAAGATATCACTTATGAAGATCCTGTAAACATGGCTACACTTGAACTGAGTTAGGAGAGAGGACAGTGTCTCACATTTAGAAAACACTCTTATACCTGCTTAAGGGGGAAGGAGAGGTGGGGTGATGCATAAAACCAGAGTTTGATATAAGCACAGGTACCGTTCCAAAAACCAACTATGGAATACACAAGACCTACACCGTCCTCAGAGAAAGGGACTCAAAACCCCATATTTCCCGCAGAGGAAAATATCTGACTAGTAAGAATCTTAAAACCTATGTATTGATATGTCTCCGTAAGGGAATCAAGTGTGTCTAGACTGGCATAAACATGGCAGCGAGAATCAGCTCAAACCCACTATAAAAAGGAATTTCAAAAACAAAACAAAAAAACTGGGAAATTCTTTACAATTCCTTCAGGGTCTCTGATGAAAGCTGGAATGACCCTATCTACAACGACAGCTGGATGTGGCATAAGGAGGGACACTTGGGACTGCGACGATTGGTGATTTTTGGCGAGCAAATGCAGACCCTTTAAAGCAATAATGCATGGCACCCATTCCATGGGTCCGAACTCTCCAGGTTGAAGGGAATATTACTACAGCTATAACATGTGCGGGAAACCTAGAGAACGGACACACTGTGAATACGGAAGGTTTCTAAAACTCATCGAATAGTCCCTCTCCTGGTGCTCCGGTTTGACTTTCCGTCTGCTTTACTATCAACCTCCCAACTTGGAGAGACAGCCCCTTTAACCTCTTGGTTCGCACAGGTTGCCAATTTGGCAGAGGATGAAAGGGAAGAGGGAGAACCAATGAGAGAGTAGCTGTTAGGCATTTGGACGGGCACATATCACTGTAATTTCCCGGCAGGAAGAAGAATTAACCAAATTCTCAGCCACCCACCGGGAACCAGTATAGGTCCTGAACCAAAATTTTGGACTTGCGGTCAGCTCACCAAAAACGAGTTGAAAAATGGAGCTCAGGGGCACAGCAATTCACAAACTGGCCGAGTAATAAAGGACAACTATCGTCCAAAAATCTGTTGAGGGAAGGCAACGAGGCGGACTTGAAAGCGAGGCAGAATAGCAGGAAACAGATTTCAAGAGGTACGTTGGAATTGCCTTTAAAGCACAGGAAGAGGGGCACAACTTCGACAATGATGCACTTGGCCAAAAAGGGCGTATGCGTTTTCACCTGAATATATTCAGGAGAAAACGCATACGCCCTTTTTGGCCAAGCAAGCAAGCGGGCAATGCAAATCTGCACTACAAAGAAGTATCACTTCCCACCGGTCAAAAGGGACATCCACAAAATGTGTAAGAACAAGAAAGGCAAGACAGGCCCTGGAGAACAGGGAGCCTTGTTATGCTGATGGGCGGGATGTAAATTGCCAACTGCCTCTCTGGAGGAGTGCACTGTGTTCCCTAAAACAAGTAAACATCAGAGCTACAGAGCCAAGGGCACTTCCAGTCTAGGGAATATATCTTGGGAAAACTGAAAATCAATAAGACAGAGCCACCCCAAAATTTAGGGCTGCACTGCTTACAAGGACCTCAACTTGGATACACCTTAAGTATCCCAGGAAATATAAAAATGGTTCAGGGCCTCCCTGGTGGTGCAGTGGTTGAGAGTCCGCCTGCCGATGCAGGGGATACGGGTTCGTGCCCCGGTCTGGGAGGATCCCATATGCCGCGGGGCGGCTGGACCCGTGAGCCATGGCCGCTGAGCCTGCGCATCCGGAGCCTGTGCTCCGCAACGGGAGAGGCCACAACAGTGAGAGGCCCGCGTACCGCAAAAAAAAAAAAAAAAAAAAAAAAAAAAAATGGTTCAAAAAATTGTGGTACTTACGTACGATGGAATATCCCTCAGCCATGAAATCAATGTCATAAGACCAGTAGCAGCAAAATGGGTGGATTCAGGTACGATGATTCTAAGTGAAATAAGTCACACAGAAAAAGAAACTTATCATAAGATATCACTTATGAAGATCCTATAAACATGGCTACACTTGAACTGAGTTAGGAAAGAGAACAGTGTCTCATATTTAGAAAACACTCTTATGCCTGCTTAAGGGGGAAGGAGAGGTGGGGTGTTGCATAAAACCAGAGTTTGATATAAGCACAGGTACCGTTCCAAAAACCAACTATGGAATAGACAAGACCTACACCTTCCTCAGTGAAAGGGACTCAAAACCCCATATTTCCCGCAGAGGAATATATCTGACTAGTAAGAATCTTAAAACATATGTATTGATATGTCTACGTAAGGGAATCAAGTGTGTCTAGACTGACATAAACATGGCAGCGAGAATCAGCTTAAACGAACTATAGAAAGGAATTTCAAAAACAAAACAAAAAAACTGGGTAAATCTTTACAATTCCTTCAGGGTCTCTGATGAAACCTGGAATGACCCTATCTACAACGACAGCTGGATGTGGCATAAGGAGGGACACTTGGGACTGAGAGGATTGGTGAGATTGGGTGAGCAAATGCAGACCCTTTAAAATACAAATGCCTGGCACCCATTCCATGGGTCCCAACTCTCCAGGTTGAAGGGAATATTACTACAGCTATAACATGTACGGGAATCCTAGAGAAAGGACACACTGTGAATACGAAAGGTTTCTAAAACTCAACGAATAGTCCCTCTCCTGGTGCTCCGGTTTAACTTTACATCTGCTTTACTATCAACCTCCCAAATTGGAGAGACAGCCCCTTTAACCTCCTGGTTCGCACAGGTTGCCAATTTGGCAGAGGATGAAAGGGAAGAGGGAGAGCCTATGAGAGAGTAGCTGTTAGGCATTTGGACGGGCACATATCACTGTAATTTCCCGGCAGGAAGAAGAATTAACCAAAGTCTCAGCCACCCACCAGGAACCAGTATAGGTCCTGAACCAAAATTTTGGACTTGCGGTCAGCTCACCAAAAACGAGTTGAAAAATGGAGCTCAGGGGCACAGCAATTCACAAACTGGCCGAGTAATAAAGGACAACTATCGTCCAAAAATCTGTTGAGGAAAGGCAATGAGGCGGACTTGAAAGCGAGGCAGAATAGCAGGAAACAGATTTCAAGAGGTACGTTGGAATCGCCTTTAAAGCACAGGAAGAGGGGCACAACTTCGACAATGATGCCCTTGGCCAAAAAGGGCGTATGTGTTTTCTCCTGTTTATATTCAGGAGAAAACGCATATGCCCTTTTTGGCCAAGCAAGCAAGCGGGCAATGCAAATCTGCACTACAAAGAAGTATCACTTCCCACCGGTCAAAAGGGACATCCACAAAATGTGTAAAAACCAGAAAGGCAAGACAGGCCCTGGAGAACAGGGAGCCTTGTTATGCTGATGGGCGGGATGTAAATTGCCAACTGCCTCTCTGGAGGAGTGCACTGTGTTCCCTAAAACAAGTAAACAACAGAGCTACAGAGCCAAGGGCACTTCCAGTCTAGGGAATATACCTTGGGAAAACTGAAAATCAATAAGACAGAGCCACCCCAAAATTTAGGGCTGCACTGCTTACAAGGACCTCAACTTGGGTACACCTTAAATATCCCAGGAAATATAAAAATGGTTCAAAAAATTGTGGTACTTACGAACGATGGAATATCCCTCAGCCATGAAATCAATGTCATAAGACCAGTAGCAGCAAAATTGGTGGATTCAGGTTCGGTGATTCTAAGTGAAATAAGTCACACAGAAAAAGAAACTTATCATAAGATATCACTTGTGAAGATCCTGTAAACATGG
Organism: Hyperoodon ampullatus; assembly: GCF_949752795.1. Classification (NCBI taxonomy): domain Eukaryota; kingdom Metazoa; phylum Chordata; class Mammalia; order Artiodactyla; family Ziphiidae; genus Hyperoodon; species Hyperoodon ampullatus. The sequence goes on along the minus strand of NW_027640917.1, from coordinate 1,153,561 downwards.
CTACACTTGAACTGAGTTAGGAAAGAGAACAGTGTCTCATATTTAGAAAACACTCTTATTCCTGCTTAAGGGGGAAGGAGAGATGGGGTGATGCATAAAACCAGAGTTTGATATAAGCACACGTACCGTTCCAAAAACCAACTATGGAATAGACAAGACCTACACCTTCCTCAGTGAAAGGGACTCAAAACCCCATATTTCCCGCAGAGGAATATATCTGACTAGTATGAATCTTAAAACTTATGTATTGATATGTCTCCGTAAGGGAATCAAGTGTGTCTAGACTGGCATAAACATGGCAGCGAGAATCAGCTCAAACCCACTATAAAAAGGAATTTCAAAAACAAAACAAAAAAACTGGGAAAATCTTTACAATTCCTTCAGGGTCTCTGATGAAACCTGGAATGACCCTACCTACAACAACAGCTGGATGTGGCATAAGGAGGGACACGTGGGACTGAGACGATTGGTGAGATTGGGTGAGCAAATGCAGACCCTTTAAAGCACAAATGCTTGGCACCCATTCCATGATTCCCAACTCTCCAGGTTGAAGGGAATATTACTACAGCTATAACATGTACGGGAAACCTAGAGAACGGACACACTGTGAATTCGAAAGGTTTCTAAAACTCAAAGAATAGTCCCTATCCTGTTGCTCCAGTTTGACTTTCCATCTTCTTTACTATCAACCTCCCAACTTGGACAGACAGCCCCTTTAACCTCCTCGTTCGCACAGGTTTCCAATTTGGCAGAGGATGAAAGGGAAGAGGGAGAACCAATGAGAGAGTAGCTGTTAGGCATTTGGACGGGCACATATCACTGTAATTTCCCGGCAGGAAGAAGAATTAACCAAAGTCTCAGCCACCCACCGGGAACCAGTATAGGTCCTGAACCAAAATTTTGGACTTGCGGTCCGCTCACCAAAAACGAGTTGAAAAATGGAGCTCAGGGGCACAGCAATTCACAAACTGGCCGCGTAATAAAGGACAACTATCGTCCAAAAATCTGTTGAGGGAAGGCAACGAGGCGGACTTGAAAGCGAGGCAGAATAGCAGGAAACAGATTTCAAGAGGTACGTTGGAATCGCCTTTAAAGCACAGGAAGAGGGGCACAACTTCGACAATGATGCACTTGGCCAAAAAGGGCTTATGCATTTTCTCCTGAATATATTTAGGAGAAAATGCATACGCCCTTTTTGGCCAAGCAAGCAAGCGGGCAATGCAAATCTGCACTACAAAGAAGTATCACTTCCCACCAGTCAAAAGGGACATCCACAAAATGTGTAAAAACCAGAAAGGCAAGACAGGCCCTGGCGAACAGGGAGCCTTGTTATGCTGATGGGCGGGATGTAAATTGCCAACTGCCTCTCTGGAGGAGTGCATTGTGTTCCCTAAAACAAGTAAAGAACAGAGCTACAGAGCCAAGGGCACTTCCAGTCTAGGGAATATACCTTGGGAAAACTGAAAATCAATAAGACAGAGCAACCCCAAAATTTAGGGCTGCACTGCTTACAAGGACCTCAACTTGGATACACCTTAAGTATCCCAGGAAATATAAAAATGGTTCAAAAATTGTGGTACTTACGTTCGATGGAATATCCCTCAGCCATGAAATCAATGTCATAAGACCAGTAGCAGCAAAATGGGTGGATTCAGGTAAGATGATTCTAAGTGAAATAAGTCACACAGAAAAAGAAACTTATCATAAGATATCACTTATGAAGATTCTATAAACATGGCTACACTTGAACTGAGTTAGGAAAGAGAACAGTGTCTCATATTTAGAAAACACTCTTATGCCTGCTTAAGGGGGAAGGAGAGGTGGGGTGATGCATAAAACCAGAGTTTGATATAAGCAGAGGCACCATTCCAAAAACCAACTATGGAATAGACAAGACCTACACATTCCTCAGTGAAAGGGACTCAAAACACCATATTTCCCGCAGAGGAATATATCTGACTAGTAAGAATCTTAAAACCTATGTATTGATAGGTCTCCGTAAGGGAACCAAGTGTGTCTAGACTGGCATAAACATGGCAGCGGGAATCAGCTCTAGCCCACTATAAAAAGGAATTTCAAAAACAAAACAAAAAAACTGGGAAATTCTTTCCAATTCCTTCAGGTTCTCTGATGAAACCTGGAAAGACCCTATCTACAACGACAGCTGAATGTGGCATAAGGAGGGACACTTGGGACTGAGAGGATTGGTGAGATTGGGTGAGCAAATGCAGACCCTTTAAAGCACAAATGCCTGGCACCCATTCCATGGGTCCCAACTCTCCAGGTTGAAGGGAATATTACTACAGCTATAACATGTACGGGAAACCTAGAGAACGGACACAATGTGAATACGAAAGGTTTCTAAAACTCAACGAATAGTCCCTCTCCTGGTGCTCCGGTTTGACTTTCCATCTGCTTTACTATAAATCTCCCAACTTGGAGAGACAGCCCCTTTAACCTCCTGGTTCGCACAGGTTGCCAATTTGGCAGAGGATGAAAGGGAAGAGGGAGAACCAATGAGAGAGTAGCTGTTAGGCATTTGGACGGACACATATCACTGTAATTTCCCAGCAGGAAGAAGAATTAACCAAAGTCTCAGCCAACCACCGGGAACCAGTATAGGTCCTGAACCAAAATTTTGGACTTGAGGTCAGCTCACCAAAAATGAGTTGAAAAATGGAGCTCAGGGGCACAGCAATTCACAAACTGGCCGAGTAATAAAAGACAACTATCCTCCAAAAATATGTTGAGGAAAGGCAACGAGGCAGACTTGAAAGCTTGGCAGAATAGCAGGAAACAGATTTCAAGAGGTACATTGGAATCGCCTTTAAAGCACAGGAAGAGGGGCACAACTTCGACAATGATTCACTTGGCCAAAAAGGGCGTATGCGTTTTCTCCTGAATATATTCAGGAGAAAACGCTTACGCCCTTTTTGGCCAAGCAAGCAAGCGGGCAATGCAAATCTGCACTACAAAGAAGTATCACTTCCCACCGGTCAAAAGGGACATCCACAAAATGTGTAAAAACCAGAAAGGCAAGACAGGCCCTGGAGTACAGGGAGCCTTGTTATGCTGATGGGCGGGATGTAAATTGCCAACTGCCTCTCTGGAGGAGTGCATTGTGTTCCCTAAAACAAGTAAAGAACAGAGCTACAGAGCCAAGGGCACTTCCAGTCTAGGGAATATACCTTGGGAAAACTGAAAATCAATAAGACAGAGCCACCCCAAAATTTAGGGCTGCACTGCTTACAAGGACCTCAACTTGGATACACCTTAAGTATCCCAGGAAATATAAAAATGGTTCAAAAAATTGTGGTACTTACGTACGATGGAATATCCCTCAGCCATGAAATCAATGTCATAAGACCAGTAGCAGCAAAATGGGTGGATTCAGGTACGATGATTCTAAGTGAAATAAGTCACACAGAAAAAGAAACTTATCATAAGATATCACTTATGAAGATCCTATAAACATGGCTACACTTGAACTGAGTTAGGAAAGAGAACAGTGTCTCATATTTAGAAAACACTCTTATACCTGCTTAAGGGGGAAGGAGAGATGGGGTGATGCATAAAACCAGAGTTTGATATAAGCACAGGTACCGGTCCAAAAACCAACTATGGAATAGAAAAGACCTACACCTTCCTCAGTGAAAGGGACTCAAAACCCCATATTTCCCGCAGAGGAATATATCTGACCAGTAAGAATCTTAAAACCTATGTATTGATATGTCTCCATAAGGGAATCAAGTGTGTCTAGACTGGCATAAACATGGCAGCGAGAATCAGCTCAAACCCACTATAAAAAGGAATTTCAAAAACAAAACAAAAAAACTGGGAAATTCTTTACAATTCCTTCAGGGTCTCTGATGAAACCTGGAATGACCCTATCTACAATGACAGCTGGATGTGGCATAAGGCTGGACACTTGGGACTGAGAGGATTGGTGAGATTGGGTGAGCAAATGCAGACCCTTTAAAGCAATAATGCATGGCACCCATTCCATGGGTCCCAACTCTCCAGGTTGAAGGGAATATTACTACAGTTATAACATGTACGGGAAACCTAGAGAACGGACACAATGTGAATACGAAAGGTTTCTAAAACTCAACGAATAGTCCCTCTCCTGGTGCTCCGGTTTGACTTTCCATCTGCTTTATTATAAAGATCCCAACTTGGAGAGACAGCCCCTTTAACCTCCTGGTTCGCACAGGTTGCCAATTCGGCAGAGGATGAAAGGGAAGAGGGAGAACCAATGAGAGAGTAGCTGTTAGGCACTTAGACGGACACATATCACTGTAATTTCCCAGCAGGAAGAAGAATTAACCAAAGTCTCAGCCACCCACCGGAACCAGTATAGGTCCTGAACCAAAATTTTGGACTTGAGGTCAGCTCGTCAAAAACGAGTTGAAAAATGGAGCTCAGGGGCACAGCAATTCACAAACTGTCCGAGTAATAAAGGACAACTATCCTCCAAAAATATGTTGAGGAAAGGCAACGAGACGCACTTGAAAGCGAGGCAGAATAGCAGGAAACAGATTTCAAGAGGTACATTGGAATCGCCTTTAAAGCACAGGAAGAGGGGCACAACTTCGACAATGATTCACTTGGCCAAAAAGGGCGTATGCGTTTTCTCCTGAATATATTCAGGAGAAAACGCATACGCCCTTTTTGGCCAAGCAAGCAAGCGGGCAATGCAAATCTGCACTACAAAGAAGTATCACTTCCCACCGCTCAAAAGGGACATCCACAAAATGTGTAAAAACCAGAAAGGCAAGACAGGCCCTGGAGAACAGGGAGCCTTGTTATGCTGATGGGCGGGATGTAAATTGCCAACTGCCTCTCTGGAGGAGTGCACTGTGTTCCCTAAAACAAGTAAACAACAGAGCTACAGAGCCAAGGGCACTTCCAGTCTAGGGAATATACCTTGGGAAAACTGAAAATCAATAAGACAGAGCCACCCCAAAATTTAGGGCTGCACTGCTTACAAGGACCTCAACTTGGATACACCTTAAGTATCCCAGGAAATATAAAAATGGTTCAGGGCCTCCCTGGTGGTGCAGTGGTTGAGAGTCCGCCTGCCGATGCAGGGGATACGGGTTCGTGCCCCGGTCTGGGAGGATCCCATATGCCGCGGAGCGGCTGGACCCGTGAGCCATGGCCGCTGAGCCTGCACATCCGGAGCCTGTGCTCCGCAACGGGAGAGGCCACAACAGTGAGAGGCCCGCGTACCGCAAAAAAAAAAAAAAAAAAAAAAAAAAAAAAAAATGGTTCAAAAAATTGTGGTACTTACGTACGATGGAATAACCCTCAGCCATGAAATCAATGTCATAAGACCAGTAGTAGCAAAATGGGTGGATTCAGGTACGATGATTCTAAGTGAAATAAGTCACACAGAAAAAGAAACTTATCATAAGATATCACTTATGAAGATCGTATAAACATGGCTACACTTGAACTGAGTTAGGAAAGAGAACAGTGTCTCATATTTAGAAAACACTCTTATGCCTGCTTAAGTGGGAAGGAGAGGTGGGGTGATGCATAAAACCAGAGTTTGATATAAGCACAGGTACCGTTCCAAAAACCAACTATGGAATAGACAAGGCCTACACCTTCCTCAGTGAAAGGGACTCAAAACACCATATTTCCCGCAGAGGAATATATCTGACTAGTAAGAATCTTAAAACCTATGTATTGATATGTCTCCGTAATGGAATCAAGTGTGTCTAGACTGGCATAAACATGGCAGCGAGAATCAGCTCAAACCCACTATAAAAAGGAATTTCAAAAACAAAACAAAAAAACTGGGAAATTCTTTACAATTCCTTCAGGGTCCCTGATGAAACCTGTAATGACCCTATCTACAACAACAGCTGGATGTGGCATAAGGAGGGACACTTGGGACTGAGAGGATTGGTGAGATTGGGTGAGCAAATGCAGACCCTTTAAAGCACAAATGCCTGGCACCCATTCCATGGGTCCCAACTCTCCAGGTTGAAGGGAATATTACTACAGCTATAACATGTACGGGAATCCTAGAGAAAGGACACACTGTGAATACGAAAGGTTTCTAAAACTCAACGAATAGTCCCTCTCCTGGTGCTCCGGTTTGACTTTACATCTGCTTTACTATCAACCTCCCAACTTGGAGAGACTGCCCCTTTAACCTCCTGGTTCGCACAGGTTTCCAATTTGGCAGAGGATGAAAGGGAAGAGGGAGAACCAATGAGAGAGTAGCTGTTAGGCATTTGGACGGGCACATATCACTGTAATTTCCCGGCAGGAAGAAGAATTAACCAAAGTCTCAGCCACCCACCGGGAACCAGTATAGGTCCTTAACCAAAATTTTGGACTTGCGGTCAGCTCACCAAAAACGAGTTGAAAAATGGAGCTCAGGGGCACAGCAATTCACAAACTGGCCGAGTAATAAAGGACAACTATCGTCCAAAAATATGATGAGGGAAGGCAACGAGGCGGACTTGAAAGCGAGGCAGAATAGCAGGAAACAGATTTCAAGTGGTACGTTGGAATCGCCTTTAAAGCACAAGAAGAGGGGCACAACTTCGAAAATGATGCCCTTGGCCAAAAACGGCGTATGCGTTTTCTCCTGAATATATTCAGGAGAAAACGCATACGCCGTTTTAGGCCAAGCAAGCAAGCGGGCAATGCAAATCTGCACTACAAATAAGTATCACTTCCCACCGGTCAAAAGGGACATCCACAAAATGTGTAAAAACCAGAAAGGCAAGACAGGCCCTGGAGAACAGGGAGCCTTGTTATGCTGATGGGCGGGATGTAAATTGCCAACTGCCTCTCTGGAGGAGTGCATTGTGTTCCCTAAAACAAGTAAACAACAGAGCTACAGAGCCAAGGGCACTTCCAGTCTAGGGAATATACCTTGGGAAATCTGAAAATCAATAAGACAGAGCCACCCCAAAATTTAGGGCTGCACTGCTTACAAGGACCTCAACTTGGGTACACCTTAAATATCCCAGGAAATATAAAAATGGTTCAAAAAATTGTGGTACTTACGTACGATGGAATATCCCTCAGGCATGAAATCAATGTCATAAGACCAGTAGCAGCAAAATGGGTGGATTCAGGTAAGATGATTCTAAGTGAAATAAGTCACAGAGAAAAAGAAACTTATTATAAGATATCACTTATGAAGATCCTGTAAACCGGGCTACATTTGAACTGAGTTAGGAAAGAGAACAGAGTCTCACATTTAGAAAACACTCTTATGCCTGCTTAAGGGGGAAGGAGAGGTGTGGTGGTGCATAAAACCAGAGTTTGATATAAGCACAGGTACCGTTCCAAAAACCAACTATGGAATAGACAAGACCTACACCTTCCTCAGTGAAAGGGACTAAAACCCCATATTTCACGCAGAGGAATATATCTGACTAGTAAGAATCTTAAACCTATGTATTGATATGTCTCCATAAGGGAATCAAGTGTGTCTAGACTGCCACAAACATGGCAGCGAGAATCAGCTCAAACCCACTATAAAAAGGAATTTCAAAAACAAAACGAAAAAACTGGGAAATTCTTTACAATTCCTTCAGGGTCTCTGATGAAACCTGGAATGACCGTATCTACAACGACAGCTGGATGTGGCATAAGGCTGGACACTTGGGACTGAGAGGATTGGTGAGATTGGGTGAGCAAATGCAGACCCTTTAAAGCACAAATGCCTGGCACCCATTCCATGGGTCCCAACTCTCCAGGTTGAAGGGAATATTACTACAGCTATAACATGTACGGGAAACCTAGAGAACGGACACACTGTGAATACGAAAGGTTTCTAAAACTCAACGAATAGTCCCTCTCCTGGTGGTCCGGTTTGACTTTCCATCTGCTTTACTATAAACCTCCCAACTTGGAGAGACAGCCCCCTTAACCTCCTGGTTCGCACAGGTTGCCAATTTGGCAGAGGATGAAAGGGAAGAGGGAGAACCAATGAGAGAGTAGCTGTTAGGCATTTGGACGGGCACATATCACTCTAAATTCCCGGCAGGAAGAAGAATTAACCAAAGTCTCAGCCACCCACCGGGAACCAGCATAGGTCCTGAACCAAAATTTTGGACTTGCGGTCCGCTCACCAAAAACGAGTTGAAAAATGGAGCTCAGGGGCACAGCAATTCACAAACTGGCCGCGTAATAAAGGACAACTATCGTCCAAAAATCTGTTGAGGGAAGGCAACGAGGCGGACTTGAAAGCGAGGCAGAATAGCAGGAAACAGATTTCAAGAGGTACGTTGGAATCGCCTTTAAAGCACAGGAAGAGGGGCACAACTTTGACAACGATGCACTTGGCCAAAAAGGACGTATGCGTTTTCTCCTGAATACATTCAGGAGAAAACGCATACGCCCTTTTTGGCCAAGCAAGCAAGCGGGTAATGCAAATCTGCACTACAAAGAAGTATCACTTCCCACCGGTCAAAAGGGACATCCACAAAATGTGTAAAAACCGGAAAGGCAAGACAGGCCCTGGAGAACAGGGAGCCTTGTTATGCTTATGGGCGGGATGTAAATTGCCATCTGCCTCTCTGGCGGAGTGCATTGTGTTCCCTAAAACAAGTAAACAACAGAGCTACAGAGCCAAGGGCACTTCCAGTCTAGGGAATATACCTTGGGAAAACTGAAAATCAATAAGACAGAGCCACCCCAAAATTTAGGGCTGCACTGCTTACAAGGACCTCAACTTGTGTACACCTTAAATATCCCAGGAAATATAAAAATGGTTCAAAAAATAGTGGTACTTACGTACGATGGAATATCCCTCAGCCATGAAATCAATGTCATAAGACCAGTAGCAGCAAAATGGGTGGATTCAGGTACGATGATTCTAAGTGAAATAAGTCACACAGAAAAAGAAACTTATCATAAGATATCACTTATGAAGTTCCTGTAAACATGGTTACACTTGAACTGAGTTAGGAAAGAGAACAGTGTCTCTCATTTAGAAAACACTCTTATGCCTGCTTAAGGGGGAAGGAAAGGTGGGGTGATGCATACAACCAGAGTTTGATATAAGCACAGGTACCGTTCCAAAAACCAACTATGGAATAGAAAAGAACTACACCTTCCTCACTGAAAGGGACTCAAAACCCCATATTTCCCACAGTGGAATATATCTGACAAGTAAGAATCTTAAAACCTATGTATTGATATGACTCCGTAAGGTAATCAAGTGTGTCTAGACTGGCATAAACATGTCAGCGAGAATCAGCTCAAACCCACGATAAAAAGGAATTTCAAAAACAAAACAAAAAAACTGGGAAATTCTTTACAATTCCTTCAGGGTCTCTGATGAAACCTGGAATGACCCTATCTACAACAACAGCTGGATGTGGCATAAGGCTGGACACATGGGACGGAGACGATTGGTGAGATTGGGTGAGCAAATGCAGACCCTTTAAAGCACAAATGCTGGCACCCATTCCAAGGGTCCCAACTCTCCAGGTTGAAGGGAATATTACTACAGCTATAACATGTATGGGAAACCTTTAGAACGGACACACTGTGAATACGAAAGGTTTCTAAAACTCAACGAATAGTCCCTCTTCTGGTACTCAAGTTTGACTTTCTATCTGCTTTACTATCAACCTCCCAACTTGGAGAGACAGCCCCTTTAACCTCCTGGTTCGCACAGGTTGCAAATTGGCAGAGGATGAAAGGGAAGAGGGAGAACCAATGAGAGAGTAGCTCTTAGACATTTGGACGGGCACATATCACTGTAATTTCCCGGCAGGAAGAAGAATTAACCAAAGTCTCAGCCACCCACCGGGAACCAGTATATGTCCTGAATCAAAATTTTGGACTTGCGGTCAGCTCACCAAAAACGAGTTGAAAAATGGAGCTCAGGGGCGCAGCAATTCACAAACTGGCCCAGTAATAAAGGACAACTATCGTCCAAAAATCTGTTGAGGGATGTCCACGAGGCGGACTTGAAAGCGAGGCAGAATAGCAGGAAACAGATTTCAAGAGGTACGTTGGAATCGCCTTTAAAGCACAGGAAGAGGGGCTCAACTTCGACAATGATGAACTTGGTCAAAAAGGGCATATGCGTTTTCTCCTGAATATATTCAGGAGAAAAGGCATACACCCTTTTTGGCTAAGCAAGCAAGCGGGCAATGCAAATCTGCACTACAAATAAGTATCACTTCCCACCGGTCAAAAGGGACATCCACAAAATGTGTAAAAACCAGAAAGGCAAGACAGGCCCTGGAGAACAGGGAGCCTTGTTATGCTGATGGGCGGGATGTAAATTGCCAACTGCCTCTCTGGAGGAGTACATTGTGTTCCCTAAAACAAGTAAAGAACAGAGCTACAGAGCCAAGGGCACTTCCAGTCTAGGGAATATACTTTGGGAAAACTGAAAATCAATAAGACAGAGCCACCCCAAATTTAGGGCTGCACTGCTTACAAGGACCTCAACTTGGGTACACATTAATATCCCAGGAAATATAAAAATGGTTCAAAAAATTGTGGTTCTAACGTACGATGGAATATCCCTCAGCCATGAAATCAATGTCATAAGACCAGTAGCAGCAAAATAGGTGGATTCAGGTACGATGATTCTAAGTGAAATAAGTCACACAGAAAAAGAAACTTATCATAAGATATCACTTATGAAGATCCTGTAAACATGGCTACACTTGAACTAAGTTAGGAAAGAGAACAGTGTCTCACATTTAGAAAAAACTCTTATGCCTGTTTAAGGGGGAAGGAGAGGTGGGGTGATGCATAAAGCCAAGGATTGAAATAAGCACAGGTACTTTTCCAAAAACCAACTATGGAATAGACAAGACCTACACCTTCCTCAGTGAAAGGGACTCAAAACCCCATATTTCCCGCAGAGGAATATATCTGACTAGTAAGAATCTTAAAACCTATGTATTGATATGTCTCCATAAGGGAATCAAGTGTGTCTAGACTGGCATAAACATGGCAGCGAGAATCAGCTCAAACCCACTATAAAAAGGAATTTCAAAAACAAAACAAAAAAACTGGGAAATTCTTTACAATTCCTTCAGGGTCTCTGATGAAACCTGGAATGACCTTATGTACAATGACAGCTGGATGAGGCATAGGGAGGGACACTTGGGACTGAGACGATTGGTGAGATTGGGAGAGCAAATGCAGACCCTTTAAAGCACAAATGCCTGGCACCCATTCCATGGGTCCCAACTCTCCAGGTTTAAGGGGATATTACTACAGATATAACATGTACGGGAAACCTAGAGAACGGACACACTGTGAATACGAAAGGTTTCTAAAACTCAACGAATACTCCCTATCCTGGTGTTCCGGTTTGACTTTCCATCTGCTTTACTATCAACCTCCCAACTTGGAGAGACAGCCCCTTTAACCTCCTGGTTCGCACAGGTTGCCAATTTGGCAGAGGATGAAAGGGAAGAGGGAGAACCAATGAGAGCGTAGCTGTTAGGCATTTGGACGGGCACATATCACTGTAATTTCCCGGCAGGAAGAAGAATTAACCAAAGTCTCAGCCACCCACCGGGAACCAGTATAGGTCCAGAACTAAAATTTTGGACTTGCGGTCAGCTCAAAAAAACGAGATGAAAAATGGAGCTCAGGGGCACAGCAATTCACAAACTGGCCGAGTAATAAAGGACCACTATCGTCCAAAAATCTGTTGAGGGAAAGCAACGAGGCGGACTTGAAAGCGAGGCAGCATAGCAGGAAACAGATTTCAAGAGGTACGTTGGAATCACATTTAAAGCACAGGAAGTGGGGCACAACTTTGACAATGATGCACTTGGCCAAAAAGGGCGTATGTGTTTTCTCCAGAATATATTCAGGAGAAAACGCATACGCCCTTTTTGGCCAAGCAAGCAAGCGGGCATTGCAAATCTTCACTACAAAGAAGTATCACATCCCAACGGTCAAAAGGGACATCCACAAAATGTGTAAAAACCAGAAAGGCAAGACAGGCCCTGAAGAACAGGGAGCCTTGTTATGCTGATGGGCGGGATGTAAATTGCCAACTGCCTCTGGGGAGGAGTACATTGTTTTCCCTAAAACAAGTAAAGAACAGAGCTACAGAGCCAAGGGCACTTCCAGTCTAGGGAATATACATTGGGAAAACTGAAAATCAATAAGACAGAGCCACCCCAAAATTTAGGGCTGCACTGCTTACAAGGACCTCAACTTGGGTACACCTTAAATATCCCAGGAAATATAAAATGGTTCAAAAAATTTTGGTATTTACGTACGATGGAATATCCCTCAGCCATGAAATCAATGTCATAACACCAGTATCAGCACAGTGGGTGGATTCAGGTACGATGATTCTAAGTGAAATAAGTCACACAGAAAAAAAAACTTATCATAAGATATCACTTATGAAGATCCTGTAAACATGGCTACACTTACTCAGTTAGGAAAGAGAACAGTGTCTCACATTTAGAAAACACTCTTATGCCTGCTTAAAGGGGAAGGAGAGGTGGGGTGATGCATAAAACCAGAGTTTGATATAAGCACAGGTACCGTTCCGAAAACCAACTATGGAATAGACAAGACCTACACCTTCCTCAGTGAAAGGGACTCAAAACCCCATATTTCCCGCAGAGGAATATATCTGACTAGTAAGAATCTTAAACCTATGTATTGATATGTCTCCATACGGGAATCAAGTGTGTCTAGACTTGCATAAACATGGCAGCGAGATTCAGCTCAAACCCACTATAAAAAGGAATTTCAAAAACAAAACAAAAAACTGGGAAATTATTTACAATTCCTTCAGGGTCTCTGATGAAACCTGGAATGACCCTATCTACAATGACAGCTGGATGTGGCATAAGGCTGGACACTTGGGACTGAGATGATTGGTGAGATTGGGTGAGCAAATGCAGACCCTTTAAAGCACTAATGCATGGCACCCATTCCATGGGTCCCAACTCTCCAGGTTGAAGGGAATATTACTACAGCTATAACATGTACAGGAATCCTAGAGAACGGACACACTGTGAATACAAAATGTTTCTAAAACTCAACGAATAGTCCCTCTCCTGGTGCTCCAGTTTGACTTTCCATCTGCTTTACTATCAACCTCCCAACTTGGAGAGACAGCCCCTTTAACCTCCTGGTTCGCACAGGTTGCAATTTGGCAGAGGATGAAAGGGAAGAGGGAGAACCAATGAGAGAGTAGCTCTTAGACATTTGGACGGGCACATATCACTGTAATTTCCCGGCAGGAAGAAGAATTAACCAAAGTCTCAGCCACCCACCGGGAACCAGTATATGTCCTGAATCAAAATTTTGAACTTGCGGTCAGCTCACCAAAAACGAGTTGAAAAATGGAGCTCAGGGGCACAGCAATTCACAAACTGGCCCAGTAATAAAGGACAACTATCGTCCAAAAATCTGTTGAGGGAAAGCAACGAGGCGGACTTGAAAGCGAGGCAGAATAGCAGGAAACAGATTTCAAGAGGTACGTTGGAATCGCCTTTAAAGCACAGGAAGAGGGGCTCAACTTCGACAATGATGCACTTGGCCAAAAAGGGCGTATGTGTTTTCTCCAGAATATATTCAGGAGAAAAGGCATACGCCCTTTTTGGCCAAGCAAGCAAGCGGGCAATGCAAATCTGCACTACAAATAAGTATCACATCCCAACGATCAAAAGGGACATCCACAAAATGTGTAAAAACCAGAAAGGCAAGACAGGCCTTGGAGAACAGGGAGCCTTGTTATGTTGATGGGCGGGATGTAAATTGCCAACTGCCTCTGTGGAGGAGTACGTTGTGTTCCCTAAAACAAGTAAAGAACAGAGCTACAGAGCCAAGGGCACTTCCAGTCTAGGGAATATACATTGGGAAAACTGAAATTCAATAAGACAGAGCCACCCCAAAATTTAGGGCTGCACTGCTTACAAGTACCTCAACTTGGGTACACCTTAAATATCCCAGGAAATATAAAAATGGTTCAAAAAATTGTGGTATTTACGTACGATGGAATATCCCTCAGCCATGAAATCAATGTCATAAGACCAGTAGCAGCAAAATGGGTGGATTCAGGTACGATGATTCTAAGTGAAATAAGTCACACAGAAAAAGATACTTATCATAAGATATCACTTATGAAGATCCTGTAAACATGGCTACACTTGAACTGAGTTAGGAAAGAGAACAGTGTCTCACATTTAGAAAAAAACTCTTATGCCTGCTTAAGGGGTAAGGGGAGGTGGGGTGATGCATAAAACCAGAGTTTGATATAAGCACACGTACCGTTCCAAAAACAAACTATGAAATAGACAAGACCTACACCTTCCTCAGTGAAAGGGACTCAAAACACCATATTTCCCGCAGAAGAATATATCTGACTAGTAAGAATCTTAAAACCTATGTATTGATATGTCTCCGTAAGGGAATCAAGTGTGTCTAGACTGGCATAAACATGGCAGTGAGAATCAGCTCAAACCCACTATAAAAAGGAATTTCAAAAACAAAACAAAAAAACGGGGAAATTCTTTACAATTCCTTCAGGGTCTCTGATGATACCTGGAATGACCCTATCTACAACGACAGCTGGATGTGGCATAAGGAGGGACACTTGGGACTGAGACGATTGGTGAGATTGGGTGAGCAAATGCAGACCCTTTAAAGCACAAATGCCTGGCACCCATTCCATGGGTCCCAACTCTCCAGGTTGAAGGGAATATTACTACAGCTATAACATGTACGGGAAACCTAGAAAACGGACACACTGTGAACACGAAAGTTTTCTAAAACTCAACGAATAGTCCCTCTCCTGGTGCTCCGGTTTGACTTTCCATCTGCTTTACTATCAACTTACCATCTTGGAGAGACAGCCCCTTTAACCTCCTGGTTCGCACAGGTTTCCAATTTGGCAGGGGATGAAAGGGAAGAGGGAGAACCAATGAGAGAGTAGCCGTTAGGCATTTGGACGGGCACATATCACTGTAATTTCCCGGCAGGAAGAAGAATTAACCAAAGTCTCAGCCACCCCCCGGGAACCAGTATAGGTCCTGAACCAAAATTTTGGACTTGCGGTCAGCTCACCAAAAACGAGTTGAAAAATGGAACTCAGGGGCACAGCAATTCACAAACTGGCCCAGTAATAAAGGACAACTATCGTCCAAAAATCTGTTGAGGAAAGGCAACGAGGCGGACTTGAAATCGAGGCCGAATAGCAGGAAACAGATTTCAAGAGGTACGTTGGAATCGCCTTTAAAGCACAGGAAGAGGGGCACAACTTCGACAATGATGCACTTGGGCAAAATGGGCGTATGCGTTTTCTCCTGAATATATTCAGGAGAAAACGCATACACCCTTTTCGGCCAAGCAAGCAAGCGGGCAATGCAAATCTGCACTACAAAGAAGTATCACTTCCCACCGGTCAAAAGGGACATCCACAAAATGTGTAAGAACAAGAAAGGCAAGACAGGCCCTGGAGAACAGGGAGCCTTGTTATGCTGATGGGCGGGATGTAAATTGCCAACTGCCTCTCTGCAGGAGTGCATTGTGTTCCCTAAAACAAGTAAAGAACAGAGCTACAGAGCCAAGGGCACTTCCAGTCTAGGGAATATACCTTGGGAAAACTGAAAATCAATAAGACAGAGCCACCACAAAATTTAGGGCTGCACTGCTTACAAGGACCTCAACTTGGGTACACCTTAAATATCCCAGGAAATATAAAAATGGTTCAAAAAATTGTGGTACTTACGTACGATGGAATATCCCTCAGCCATGAAATCAATGTCATAAGACCAGTAGCAGCAAAATGGGTGGATTCAGGTACGATGATTCTAAGTGAAATAAGTCACACAGAAAAAGAAACTTATCATAAGATATCACTTATGAAGATCCTATAAACATGGCTACACTTGAACTGAGTTAGGAAAGAGAACAGTGTCTCATATTTAGAAAACAATCTTATGCCTGCTTAAGGGGGAAGGAGAGGTGGGGTGATGCATAAAACCAGAGTTTGATATAAGAACAGGTACCGTTCCAAAAACCAACTATGGAATAGACAAGACCTACACTTTCCTCAGTGAAAGGGACTCAAAACACCATATTTCCCGCAGAGGAATATATCTGACTAGTAAGAATCTTAAAACCTATGTATTGATATGTCTCCGTAAGGGAATCAAGTGTGTCTAGACTGGCATAAACATGGCAGCGAGAATCAGCTCAAACCCACTATAAAAAGGAATTTCAAAAACAAAACAAAAAAACGGGGAAATTCTTTACAATTCCTTCAGGGTCTCTGATGAAACCTGGAATGACCGTATCTACAATGACAGCTGGATGTGGCATAAGGCTGGACACTTGTGACTGAGAGAATTGGTGAGATTGGGTGAGCAAATGCAGACCCTTCAAAGCAATAATGCATGGCACCCATTCCAAGGGTCCCAACTCTCCAGGTTGAAGGGAATATTACTACAGCTATAACATTTGCGGGAAACCTAGAGAACGGACACACTGTGAATACGAAAGGTTTCTAAAACTCAACGAATAGTCCCTCTCCTGGTGCTCCGGTTTAACTTTACATCGGCTTTACTATCAACCTCCCAAATTGGAGAGACAGCCCCTTTAACCTCCTGGTTCGCACAGGTTGCCAATTTGGCAGAGGATGAAAGGGAAGAGGGAGAACCAATGAGAGAGTAGCTGTTAGGCATTTCGACGGGCACATATCACTGTAACTTCCCGGCAGGAAGAAGAATTAACCAAAGTCTCAGACACCCACCGGGAACCAGTATAGGTCCTGAACCAAAATTTTGCACTTGCGGTCAGCTCACAAAAAACGAGATGAAAAATGGAGCTCAGGGGCACAGCAATTCACAAACTGGCCAAGTAATAAAGGACAACTATCGTCCAAAAATCTGTTGAGGAAAGGCAACGAGGCGGACTTGAAAGCGAGGCAGAATACCAGGAAACATATTTCAAGAGGTACGATGGAATCGCCTTTAAAGCACAGGAAGAGGGGCACAACTTCGACAATGATGCACTTGGCCAAAAAGGGCGTATGCGTTTTCTCCTGAATATATTCAGGAGAAAACGCATACGCCCTTTTTGGCCAAGCAAGCAAGCGGGCATTGCAAATCTGCACTACAAAGAAGTATCACTTCCCACCGGTCAAAAGGGACATCCACAAAATGTGTAAAAACCAGAAAGGCAAGACAGGCCGTGGAGAACAGGGAGCCTTGTTATGCTGATGGGCGGGATGTAAATTGCCAACTGCCTCTCTGGAGGAGTGCATTGTGTTCCCTAAAACAAGTAAACAACAGAGCTACAGAGCCAAGGGCACTTCCAGTCTAGGGAATATACCTTGGGAAAACTGAAAATCAATAAGACAGAGCCACCACAAAATTTAGGGCTGCACTGCTTACAAGGACCTCAACTTGGGTACACCTTAAATATCCCAGGAAATATTAAAATGGTTCAAAAAATTGTATTACTTACGTACGATGGAATATCCCTCAGCCATGAAATCAATGTCATAAGACCAGTAGCAGCAAAATGGGTGGATTCAGGTACGATGATTCTAAGTGAAATAAGTCACACAGAAAAAGAAACTTATCATAAGATATCACTTATGAAGATGCTGTAAACATGGCTACACTTGAACTGAGTTAGGAAAGAGAACAGTGTCTCACATTTAGAAAAAACTCTTATGCCTGTTTAAGGGGTAAGGGGAGGTGGGGTGATGCATAAAACCAGAGTTTGATATAAGCACACGTACCGTTCCAAAAACAAACTATGGTATAGACAAGACCTACACCTTACTCAGTGAAAGGGACTCAAAACACCATATTTCCCGCAGAGGAATATATCTGACTAGGAAGAATCTTAAAACCTATGTATTGATATGTCTCCGTAAGGGAATCAAGTGTGTCTAGACTGGCATAAACATGGCAGCGAGAATCAGCTCAAACCCACTATAAAAAGGAATTTCAAAAACAAAACAAAAAAACGGGGAAATTCTTTACAATTCCTTCAGGGTCTCTGATGAAATCTGGAATGACCCTATCTACAACGACAGCTGGATGTGGCATAAGGAGGGACACTTGGGACTGAGACGATTGGTGAGATTCGGTGAGCAAATGCAGCCCCTTTAAAGCACAAATGCTTGGCACCCATTCCATGAGTCCCAACTCTCCAGGTTGAAGGGAATATTACTACAGCTATAACATGTACGGGAAACCTAGAGAACGGACACTCTTTGAATACGAAAGGTTTCTAAAACTCAAGGAATAGTCCCTATCCTGGTGTTCCGGTTTGACTTTCCATCTGCTTTACTATCAACTTCCCAACTTGGAGAGACAGCCCCTTTAACCTCCTGGTTCGCACAGATTTCCAATTTGGCATAGGATGAAAGGGAAGAGGGAGAACCAATGAGAGAGTAGCTGTTAGGCATTTGGACGGGCACATATCACTGTAATTTCCCGGCAGGAAGAAGAATTAACCAAAGTCTCAGCCACCCCCCGGGAACCAGTATAGGTCCTGAACCAAAATTTTGGACTTGCCGTCAGCTCACCAAAAACGAGTTGAAAAATGGAGCTCAGGGGCACAGCAATTCACAAACTGGCCGAGTAATAAAGGACAACTATCGTCCAAAAATCTGTTGAGGGAAGGCAACGAGGCGGACTTGAAAGCGAGACAGAATACCAGGAAACAGATTTCAAGAGGTACGTTGGAATCGCCTTTAAAGCACAGGAAGAGGAGCACAACTTCGACAATGATGCACTTGGCCAAAAAGGGCCTATGCGTTTTCTCCTGAATATATTCAGGAGAAAACGCATACGACTTTTTTGGCCATGCAAGCAACCGCGCAATGCAAATCTGCACTACAAAGATGTATCACTTACCACCGGTCAAAAGGGACATCCACAAAATGTGTAAAAACCAGAAAGGCAAGACAGGCCCTGGAGAACAGGGAGCATTGTTATGCTGATGGGCCGGATGTAAATTGCCAACTGCCTCTCTGGAGGAGTGCATTGTGTTCCCTAAAACAAGTAAACAATAGAGCTACAGAACCAAGGGCACTTCCAGTCTAGGGAATATACCTTGGGAAAACTGAAAATCAATAAGACAGAGCCACCCCAAAATTTAGGGCTGCACTGCTTACAAGGACCTCGCTTGGATACACCTTAAGTATCCCAGGAAATTTAAAAATGGTTCAAAAAATTGTGGTACTTACGTACGATGGAATATCCCTCAGCCATGAAATCAATGTCATAAGACCAGTAGCAGCAAAATGGGTGGATTCAGGTAAGATGATTCTAAGTGAAATAAGTCACACAGAAAAAGAAACTTATCATAAGATATCACTTATGAAGATCCTATAAACATGGCTACACTTGAACTGAGTTAGGAAAGAGAACAGTGTCTCATATTTAGAAAACACTCTTATGCCTGCTTAAGGTGGAAGGAGAGGTGGGGTGATGCATAAAACCAGAGTTTGATATAAGCACAGGTACCGTTCCAAAAACCAAGTATGGAATAGACAAGACCTACACCTACCTCAGTGAAATTGACTCAAAACACCATATTTCCTGCAGAGGAATATATCTGACTAGTAAGAATCTTAAAACCTATGTATTGATATGTCTCCGTAAGGGAATCAAGTGTGTCTAGACTGGCATAAACATGGCAGCGAGAATCAGCTCAAACCCACTATAAAAAGGAATTTCAAAAACAAAACAAAAAAACTGGGAAATTCTTTACAATTCCTTCAGGGTCTCTGATGAAAGCTGGAATGACCCTATCTATAACGACAGCTGGATGTGGCATAAGAAGGGACACTTGGGACTGAGACGATTGGTGAGATTGTGTGAGCAAATGCAGCCCCTTTAAAGCACAAATGCTTGGCACCCATTCCATGAGTCCCAACTCTCCAGGTTGAAGGGAATATTACTACAGCTATAACATGTACGGGAAACCTAGAGAACGGACACACTGTGAATACGAAAGGTTTCTAAAACTCAACGAATAGTCCCTATCCTGGTGCTCCGATTTGACTTTCCATCTGCTTTACTATCAACCTCCCAACTTGGAGAGACAGCCCCTTTAACCTCCTGGTTCGCACAGGTTTCCAATTTGGCAGAGGATGAAAGGGAAGAGGGAGAACCAATGAGAGAGTAGCTGTTAGGCATTTGGACGGGCACATATCACTGTAATTTCCCGGCAGGAAGAAGAAGTAACCAAAGTCTCAGCCACCCACCGGGAACCAGTATAAGTCCTAAACCAAAATTTTGGACTTGGGGTCAGCTCACCAAAAACGAGTTGAAAAATGGAGCTCAGGGGCACAGCAATTCACAAACTGGCCGAGTAATAAAGGACAACTATCATGCAAAAATCTGTTGAGGGAAGGCCACGAGGCGGACTTGAAAGTGAGGCAGAATAGCAGGAAACAGATTTCAAGAGGTACGTTGGAATCGCCTTTAAAGCACAGGAAGAGGGACACAACTTCGACAATGATGCACTTGGCCAAAAAGGGCGTATGCATTTTCTCCTGAATATATTCAGGAGAAAACGCATACGCCCTTTTTGGCCAAGCAAGCATGCGGGCAATGCAAATCTGCACTACAAAGAAGTATCACTTCCCACCGGTCAAAAAGGACATCCACAAAATGTGTAAAAACCAGAAAGGCAAGACAGGCCCTGGAGAACAGGGAGCCTTGTTATGCTGATGGGCGGGATGTAAATTGCCAACTGCCTCTCTGGAGGAGTGCATTGTTTTCCCTAAAACAAGTAAACAACATAGCTACAGAGCCAAGGGCACTTCCAGTCTAGGGAATATACCTTGGGAAAACTGAAAATCAATAATACAGAGCCACCCCAATATTTACGGCTGCACTGCTTACAAGGACCTCAACTTTGGTACACCTTAAATATCCCAGGAAATATAAAAATGGGTCAAAAAATTGTGGTACTTACGTACGATGGAATATCCCTCAGCCATAAAATCAATGTCATAAGACCAGTAGCAGCAAAATGGGTGGATTCAGGTAAGATGATTCTAAGTGAAATAAGTCACACAGAAAATGATACTTATCATAAGATATCACTTATGAAGATCCTGTAAACATGGCTACACTTGAACTGAGTTAGGAAAGAGAACAGTGTCTCACATTTAGAAAACACTCTTATGCCTGCTTAAGGGGAAGGAGAGGTGGGGTGATGCATAAAACCAGAGTTTGATATAAGCACACGTACCGTTCCAAAAACCAACTATGGAATAGACAAGACCTACACCTACCTCAGTGAAAGGGACTCAAAACACCATATTTCCTGCAGAGGAATATATCTGACTAGTAAGAATCTTAAAACCTATGTATTGATATGTCTCCGTAAGGGAATCAAGTGTGTCTAGACTGGCATAAACATGGCAGCGAGAATCAGCTCAAACCCACTATAAAAAGGAATTTCAAAAACAAAACAAAAAAACTGGGAAATTCTTTACAATTCCTTCAGGGTCTCTGATGAAACCTGGAATGACCCTATCTACAACGACAGCTGGATATGTCATAAGGAGGGACACTTGGGACTGAGACGATTGGTGAGATTGGGTGAGCAAATGCAGCCCCTTTAAAGCACAAATGCTTGGCACCCATTCCATGAGTCCCAACTCTCCAGGTTGAAGGGAATATTACTAGAGCTATAACATGTACGGGAAACCTAGAGAACGGACACACTGTGAATACGAAAGGTTTCTAAAACTCAACGATTAGTCCCTATCCTGGTGCTCCGATTTGACTTTCCATCTGCTTTACTATCAACCTCCCAACTTGGAGAGACAGCCCCTTTAACCTCCTGGTTCACACAGGTTTCCAATTTGGCAGAGGATGAAAGGGAAGAGGGAGAACCAATGAGAGAGTAGCTGTTAGGCATTTGGACGGGCACATATCACTGTAATTTCCCGGCAGGAAGAAGAATTAACCAAAGTCTCAGCCACCCCCCGGGAACCAGTATAGGTCCTGAACCAAAATTTTGGACTTGCGGTCAGCTCACCAAAAACGAGTTGAAAAATGGAGCTCAGGGGCACAGCAATTCACAAACTGGCCAAGTAATAAAGGACAACTATCGTCCAAAAATCTGTTGAGGAAAGGCAACGAGGCGGACTTGAAAGCGAGGCTGAATAGCAGGAAACAGATTTCAAGAGGTACGTTGGAATCGCCTTTAAAGCACAGGAAGAGGGGCACAACTTCGACAATGATGCACTTGGCCAAAAAGGGCGTATGCGTTTTCTCCTGAATATATTCAGGAGAAAACGCATACGCCCTTTTTGGCCAAGCAAGCAAGCGGGCAATGCAAATCTGCACTACAAAGAAGTATCATTTCCCACCGGTCAAAAGGGACATCCACAAAATGTGTAAAAACCAGAAAGGCAAGACAGGCCTTGGAGAACAGGGAGCCTTGTTATGCTGATGCGCGGGA
This sequence comes from Hyperoodon ampullatus, assembly GCF_949752795.1. NCBI lineage: Eukaryota > Metazoa > Chordata > Mammalia > Artiodactyla > Ziphiidae > Hyperoodon > Hyperoodon ampullatus. The sequence goes on along the minus strand of NW_027640917.1, from coordinate 1,131,130 downwards.
TGTAAATTGCCAACTGCCTCTCTGGAGGAGTACATTGTGTTCCCTAAAACAAGTAAACAACAGAGCTACAGAGCCAAGGGCACTTCCAGTCTAGGGAATATACCTTGGGAAAACTGAAAATCAATAAGACAGAGCCACCCCAAAATTTAGGGCTGCACTGCTTACAAGGACCTCAACTTGGGTACACCTTAAATATCCCAGGAAATATTAAAATGGTTCAAAAATTTGTGGTACTTACGTACGATGGAATATCCCTCAGCCGTGAAATCAATGTCATAAGACCAGTAGCAGCAAAATGGGTGGATTCAGGTACGATGATTCTAAGTGAAATAAGTCACACAGAAAAAGAAACTTATCATGAGATATCACTTATGAAGATCCTGTAAACATGGCTACACTTGAACTGAGTCAGGAAAGAGAACAGTGTCTCACATTTATAAAAAACTCTTATGCCTGCTTAAGGGGTAAGGGGAGGTGGGGTGATGCATAAAACCAGAGTTTGATATAAGCACACGTACCGTTCCAAAAACAAACTATGGTATAGACAAGACCTACACCTTTCTCAGTGAAAGGGACTCAAAACACCATATTTCCCGCAGAGGAATATATCTGACTAGGAAGAATCTTAAAACCTATGTATTGATATGTCTCCGTAAGGGAATCAAGTGTGTCTAGACTGGCATAAACATGGCAGCGAGAATCAGCTCAAACCCACTATAAAAAGGAATTTCAAAAACAAAACAAAAAAAAAATGGGAAATTCTTTACAATTCCTTCAGGGTCTCTGATGAAACCTGGAATGACCCTATCTACAACGACAGCTGGATGTGTCATAAGGAGGGACACTTGGGACTGAGACGATTGGTGAGATTGGGTGAGCAAATGCAGCCCCTTTAAAGCACAAATGCTTGGCACCCATTCCATGAGTCCCAACTCTCCAGGTTGAAGGGAATATTAATACAGCTATAACATGTACGGGAAACCTAGAGAACGGACACTCTTTGAATACGAAAGGTTTCTAAAACTCAAGAATAGTCCCTATCCTGGTGTTCCGGTTTGACATTCCATCTGCTTTACTATCAACTTCCCAACTTGGAGAGACAGCCCCTTTAACCTCCTGGTTCGCACAGGTTTCCAATTTGGCAGAGGATGAAAGGGAAGAGGGAGAACCAATGAGAGAGTAGCTGTTAGGCATTTGGACGGGCACATTTCACTGTAATTTCCCGGCAGGAAGAAGAATTAACCAAAGTCTCAGCCACCCACCGGGAACCAGTATAGGTCCTGAACCAAAATTTTGGACTTGCGGTCAGCTCACCAAAAACGAGTTGAAAAATGGAGCTCAGGGGCACAGCAATTCACAAACTGGCCGAGTAATAAAGGACAACTATCGTCCAAATATCTTTTGACGGAAGGTAACGAGGCGGACTTGAAAGCGAGGCAGAATAGCAGGAAACAGATTTCAAGAGGTACGTTGGAATCGCCTTTAAAGCACAGGAAGAGGGGCACAACTTCGACAATGATGCACTTGGCCAAAAAGGGCGTATGCGTTTTCTCCTGAATATATTCAGGAGAAAACGCATACGCCCTTTTTGGCCAAGCAAGCAAGCGGGCAATGCAAATCTGCACTACAAAGATGTATCACTTCCCACCGGTCAAAAGGGACATCCACAAAATGTGTAAAAACCAGAAAGGCAAGACAGGCCCTGGAGTACAGGGAGCCTTGTTATGCTGATGGGCGGGATGTAAATTGCCAACTGCCTCTCTGGAGGAGTGCATTGTGTTCCCTAAAACAAGTAAACAACAGAGCTACAGAGCAAAGGGCACTTCCAGTCTAGGGAATATAACTTGGGAAAACTGAAAATCAATAAGACAGAGCCACCCCAAAATTTAGGGCTGCACTGCTTACAAGGACCTCGCTTGGATACACCTTAAGTATCCCAGGAAATATAAAAATGGTTCAAAAAATTGTGGTACTTACGTACGATGGAATATCCCTCAGCCATGAAATCAATGTCATAAGACCAGTAGCAGCAAAATGGGTGGATTCAGGTACGATGAGTCTAAGTGAAATAAGTCACACAGAAAAAGAAACTTATCATAAGATATCACTTATGAAGATCCTATAAACATGGCTACACTTGAACTGAGTTAGGAAAGAGAACAGTGTCTCATATTTAGAAAACACTCTTATGCCTGCTTAAGGGGGAAGGAGAGATGGGGTGATGCATAAAACAAGAGTTTGATATAAGCACAGGTACCGTTCCAAAAACCAACTATGGAATAGACTAGACCTACACCTACCTCAGTGAAAGGGACTCAAAACACCATATTTCCTGCAGAGGAATATATCTGAGTAGTAAGAATATTAAAACCTATGTATTGATATGTCTCCGTAAGGGAATCAAGTGTGTCTAGACTGGCATAAACATGGCAGCGAGAATCAGCTGAAACCCACTATAAAAAGGAATTTCAAAAACAAAACAAAAAAACTGGGAAATTCTTTACAATTCCTTCAGGGTCTCTGATGAAACCTGGAATGACCCTATATACAACGACAGCCGGATGTGTCATAAGGAGGGACACTTGGGACTGAGACGATTGGTGAGATTGGGTGAGCAAATGCAGCCCCTTTAAAGCACAAATGCTTGGCACCCATTCCATGAGTCCCAACTCTCCAGTTTGAAGGGAATATTACTACAGCTATAACATGTACGGGAAACCTAGAGAACGGACACACTGTGAATACGAAAGGTTTCTAAAACTCAACGAATAGTCCCTATCCTGGTGTTCCCGTTTGACTTTCCATCTGCTTTACTATCAACTTCCCAACTTGGAGAGACAGCCCCGTTAACCTCCTGGTTCGCACAGGTTGCCAATTTGGCAGAGGATGAAAGGGAAGAGGGAGAACCAATGAGAGAGTAGCTGTTAGGCATTTGGACGGGCACATATCACTGTAATTTCCCAGCAGGAAGAAGAATTAACCAAAGTCTCAGCCACCCACCGGGAACCAGTATAGGTCCTGAACCAAAATTTTGGACTTGCGGTCAGCTCACCAAAAACGAGTTGAAAAATGGAGCTCAGGGGCACAGCAATTCACAAACTGGCCGAGTAATAAAGGACAACTATCGTCCAAAAATCTGTTGAGGGAAGGCAACGAGGCGGACTTGAAAGCGAGGCAGAATAGCAGGAAACAGATTTCAAGAGGTACGATGGACTCGCCTTTAAAGCACAGGAAGAGGGGCACAACTTCGACAATGATGCACTTGGCCAAAAAGGGCGTATGCGTTTTCTCCTGAATATATTCAGGTGAAAACGCATACGCCCTTTTTCGCCAAGCAAGCAAGCGGGCAATGCAAATCTGCACTACAAAGATGTATCACTTCCCACCGGTCAAAAGGGACATCCACAAAATGTGTAAAAACCAGAAAGGCAAGACAGGCCCTGGAGAACAGGGAGCCTTGTTATGCTGATGGGCGGGATGTAAATTGCCAACTGCCTCTCTGGAGGAGTGCATTGTGTTCCCTAAACCAAGTAAACAACAGAGCTACAGAGCCAAGGGCACTTCAAGTCTAGGGAATATACCTTGGGAAAACTGAAAATCAATAAGACAGAGCCACCCCAAAATTTAGGGCTGCACTGCTTACAAGGACCTCGCTTGGATACACCTTAAGTATCCCAGGAAATATAAAAATGGTTCAAAAAATTGTGGTACTTACCTACGATGGAATATCCCTCAGCCATGAAATCAATGTCATAAGACCAGTAGCAGCAAAATGGGTGGATTCAGGTACGATGATTCTAAGTGAAATAAGTCACACAGAAAAAGAAACTTATCATAAGATATCACTTATGAAGATCCTGTAAACATAGCTACACTTGAACTGAGTTAGGAAAGAGAACAGTGTCTCACATTTAGAAAACACTCTTATGCCTGCTTAAGGGGGAAGGAGAGGTGGGGTGATGCATAAAACCAGAGTTTGATATAAGCACAGGTACTATTCCAAAAACCAACTATGGAATAGACAAGACCTACACCTTCCTCAGGGAAAGGGACTCAAAACCCCATATTTCCCGCAGAGGAATATATCTGACTAGTAAGAATCTTAAAACCTATGTATTGATATGTCTCCATAAGGGAATCAAGTGTGTCTAGACTGGCATAAACATGGCAGGGAGAATCAGCTCAAACCCACTATAAAAAGGAATTTCAAAAACAAAACAAAAAAACTGGGAAATTCTTTACAATTCCTTCAGGGTCTCTGATGAAACCTGGAATGACCTTATGTACAACGACAGCTGGATGAGGCATAAGGAGGGACACTTGGGACTGAGACGATTGGTGAGATTGGGTGAGCAAATGCAGACCCTTTAAAGCACAAATGCCTGGCACCCATTCCATGGGTCCCAACTCTCCAGGTTTAAGGGGATATTACTACAGATATAACATGTACGGGAAACCTAGAGAACGGACACACTGTGAATACGAAAGGTTTCTAAAACTCAACGAATAGTCCCTCTCCTGGTGCTCCGGTTTGACTTTCCATCTGCTTTACTATCAACCTCCCAACTTGGAGAGACAGCCCCTTTAACCTCCTGGTTCGCACAGGTTGCCAATTTGGCAGATGATGAAAGGGAAGAGGGAGAACCAATGAGAGCGTAGCTGTTAGGCATTTGGACGGGCACATATCACTGTAATTTCCCGGCAGGAAGAAGAATTAACCAAAGTCTCAGCCACCCACCGGGAACCAGTATAGGTCCAGAACTAAAATTTTGGACTTGCGGTCAGCTCAAAAAAACGAGATGAAAAATGGAGCTCAGGGGCACAGCAATTCACAAACTGGCCGAGTAATAAAGGACCACTATCGTCCAAAAATCTGTTGAGGGAAAGCAACGAGGCGGACTTGAAAGCGAGGCAGCATAGCAGGAAACAGATTTCAAGAGGTACGTTGGAATCACATTTAAAGCACAGGAAGAGGGGCACAACTTTGAAAATGATGCACTTGGCCAAAAAGGGCGTATGTGTTTTCTCCAGAATATATTCAGGAGAAAACGCATACGCCCTTTTTGGCCAAGCAAGCAAGCGGGCATTGCAAATCTTCACTACAAAGAAGTATCACATCCCAACGGTCAAAAGGGACATCCACAAAATGTGTAAAAACCAGAAAGGCAAGACAGGCCCTGGAGAACAGGGAGCCTTGTTATGCTGATGGGCGGGATGTAAATTGCCAACTGCCTCTGTGGAGGAGTACATTGTGTTCCCTAAAACAAGTAAAGAACAGAGCTACAGAGCCAAGGGCACTTCCAGTCTAGGGAATATACATTGGGAAAACTGAAAATCAATAAGACAGAGCCACCCCAAAATTTAGGGCTGCACTGCTTACAAGGACCTCAACTTGGGTACACCTTAAATATCCCAGGAAATATAAAATGGTTCAAAAAATTTTGGTATTTACGTACGATGGAATATCCCTCAGCCATGAAATCAATGTCATAACACCAGTAGCAGCAAAATGGGTGGATTCAGGTACGATGATTCTAAGTGAAATAAGTCACACAGAAAAAAAAACTTATCATAAGATATCACTTATGAAGATCCTGTAAACATGGCTACACTTACTCAGTTAGGAAAGAGAACAGTGTCTCACATTTAGAAAACACTCTTATGCCTGCTTAAAGGGGAAGGAGAGGTGGGGTGATGCATAAAACCAGAGTTTGATATAAGCACAGGTACCGTTCCGAAAACCAACTATGGAATTGACAAGTCCTACACCTTCCTCAGTGAAAGGGACTCAAAACCCCATATTTCCCGCAGAGGAATATATCTGACTAGTAAGAATCTTAAACCTATGTATTGATATGTCTCCATACGGGAATCAAGTGTGTCTAGACTTGCATAAACATGGCAGCGAGATTCAGCTCAAACCCACTATAAAAAGGAATTTCAAAAACAAAACAAAAAACTGGGAAATTATTTACAATTCCTTCAGGGTCTCTGATGAAACCTGGAATGACCCTATCTACAATGACAGCTGGATGTGGCATAAGGCTGGACACTTGGGACTGAGATGATTGGTGAGATTGGGTGAGCAAATGCAGACCCTTTAAAGCACTAATGCATGGCACCCATTCCATGGTTCCCAACTCTCCAGGTTGAAGGGAATATTACTACAGCTATAACATGTACAGGAAACCTAGAGAACGGACACACTGTGAATACAAAAGGTTTCTAAAACTCAACGAATAGTCCCTCTCCTGGTGCTCCAGTTTGACTTTCCATCTGCTTTACTATCAACCTCCCAACTTGGAGAGACAGCCCCTTTAACCTCCTGGTTCGCACAGGTTGCAATTTGGCAGAGGATGAAAGGGAAGAGGGAGAACCAATGAGAGAGCAGCTGTTAGGCATTTGGACGGGCACATATCACTCTAACTTCGTAGCAGGAAGAAGAATTAACCAAAGTCTCAGCCCCCCACCGAGAACCAGCATAGGTCCTGAACCAAAATTTTGGACTTGCGGTCAGCTCACAAAAAACGAGTTGAAAAATGGAGCTCAAGGCCACAGCAATTTAAAAACTGGCAGAGTAATAAAGGACAACTATCTTCCGAAAATCTGTTAAGGGAAGGCAATGAGGCAGACTTGAAAGCGAGGCAGAATAGCAGGAAACAGATTTCAAGAGGTACATTGGAATCGCCTTTAAAGCACAGGAAGAGGGGCACAACTTCGACAATGATGCACTTGGCCAAAAAGGGCGTATGCGTTTTCTCCTGAATATATTCAGGAGAAAACGCATACGCCCTTTTTGGCCAAGCAAGCAAGCGGGCAACGCTAATCTGCACTACAAAGAAGTATCACTTCCCACCGGTCAAAAGGGACATCCACAAAATGTGTAAAAACCAGAAAGGTAAGACAGGCCCTGGAGAACAGGGAGCCTTGTTATGCTGATGGGCGGGATGTACATTGCCAACTGCCTCTCTGGAGGAGTGCATTGTGTTCCCTAAAACAAGTAAAAAACAGAGCTACAGAGCCAAGGGCACTTCCAGTCTAGGGAATATACCTTGGGAAAACTGAAAATCAATAAGACAGAGCCACCCCAAAATTTAGGGCTGCACTGCTTAAAAGGACCTCAACTTGGGTACACCTTAAATATCCCAGGAAATATAAAAATGGTTCAAAAAATTGTGGTACTTACGTACGATGGAATATCCCTCAGCCATGAAATCAATGTCATAAGACCAGTAGCAGCAAAATGGGTGGATTCAGGTACGATGATTTTAAGTGAAATAAGTCACACAGAAAAAGAAACTTATCATAAGATATCACTTATGAAGATCCTGTAAACATGGCTACACTTGAACTGAGTTAGGAAAGAGAACAGTGTCTCACATTTAGAAAACACTCTTATGCCTGCTTAAGGGGGAAGGAGAGGTGGGGTGACGCATAAAACCAGAGTTTGATATAAGCACAGGTACCGTTCCAAAAACCAACTATGGAATAGACAAGACCTACACCTACCTCAGTGAAAGGGACTCTAAACCCCATATTTCCCGCAGAGGAATATATCTGACTAGTAAGAATCTTAAAACATATGTATTGATATGTCTCCGTAAGGGAATCAAGTGTGTCTAGACTGGCATAAACATGGCAGCGAGAATCAGCTCAAGCCCACTATAGAAAGGAATTTCAAAAACAAAACAAAAAAACTGGGAAATTCTTTACAATTCCTTCGGGTCTCTGATGAAACCTGGAATGACCCTATCTACAACGACAGCTGTATGTGGCATAAGGCTGGACACTTGGGACTGAGAAGATTGGTGAGATTGGGTGAGCAAATGCAGACCCTTTAAAGCACAAATGCCTGGCACCCATTCCATGGGACCCAACTCTCCAGGTTGAAGGAAATATTACTACAGCTATAACATGTACGGGAAACCTAGAGAACGGACCCACTGTGAATACGAAAGGTTTCTAAAACTCAACGAATAATCCCACTCCTGGTGCTCCGGTTGGATTTTCCATCTGCTTTACTATCAACCTCCCAACGTGGAGAGACAGCCCCTTTAACCTCCTGGTTCGCACAAGTTGCCAATTTGGCAGAGGATGAAAGGGAAGAGGGAGAACCAATGAGAGAGTAGCTGTTATGCATTTGGACGGGCACATATCACTGTAATTTCCCGGCAGGAAGAAGAATTAACCAAAGTCTCAGCCACCCCCCGGGAACCAGTATAGGTCCTGAACCAAAATTTTGGACTTGCGGTCAGCTCACCAAAAAAGAGTTGAAAAATTGAGCTCAGGGGCAGAGCAATTCACATACTGGCTGAGTAATAAAGGACAACTATCGTCCAAAAATCTGTTGAGGGAAGGCAACGAGGCGGACTTGAAAGCGAGGCAGAATAGCAGGAAACAGATTTCAAGAGGTACGTTGGAATCGCCTTTAAAGCACAGGAAGAGGGGCACAACTTCGACAGTGATGCACTTGGCCAAAAAGGGCGTATGCGTTTTCTCCTGAATATATTCAGGAGAAAATGCATACGCCCTTTTTGGCCAAGCAAGCAAGCGGGCAATGCAAATCTGCACTACAAAGAAGTATCACTTCCCACCAGTCAAAAGGGACATCCACAAAATGTGTAAAAACCAGAAAGGCAAGACAGGCCCTGGAGAACAGGGAGCCTTGTTATGCTGATGGGCGGAATGTAAATTGCCAACTGCCTCTCTGGAGGAGTGCATTGTGTTCCCTAAAACAAGTAAAGAACAGAGCTACAGAGCCAAGGGCACTTCCAGTCTAGGGAATATACCTTGGGAAAACTGAAAATCAATAAGACAGAGCCACCCCAAAATTTAGGGCTGCACTGCTTACAAGGACCTCAACTTGGGTACACCTTAAATATCCCAGGAAATATAAAAATGGTTCAAAAAATTGTGGTACTTACGTACGATGGAATATCCCTCAGACATGAAATCAATGTCATAAGACCAGTAGCAGCAAAATGGGTGGATTCAGGTACGATGATTCTAAGTGAAATAAGTCTCACAGAAAAAGAAACTTATCAAAAGATATCACTTATTATGATCCTATAAACATGGCTACACTTGAACTGAGTTAGGAAAGAGAACAGTGTCTCATATTTAGAAAACACTCTTATGCCTGCTTAAGGGGGAATGAGAGGTGGGGTGATGCATAAAACCAGAGTTTGATATAAGCAGAGGTACCGTTCCAAAAACCAACTATGGAATAGACAAGACCTACACCTTCCTCAGTGAAAGGGACTCAAAACACCATATTTCCCGCAGAGGAATATATCTGACTATTAAGAATCTTAAAACCTATGTATTGATATGTCTCCGTAAGGGAATCAAGTGTGTCTAGACTGGCATAAACATGGCAGCGAGAATCATTTCAAACCCACTATAAAAAGGAATTTCAAAAACAAAACAAAAAAACTGGTAAATTCTTTTCAATTCCTTCAGGGTCTCTGATGAAACCTGGAATGACCCTATCTACAACGACAGCTGGATATGGCATAAGGAGGGACACTTGGGACTGAGACGATTGGTGAGACTGGGTGAGCAAATGCAGACCCTTTAAAGCACAAATGCTTGGCACCCATTCCATGAGTCCCAACTCTCCAGGTTTAAGGGAATATTACTACAGCTATAACATGTACGGGAAACCTAGAGAACAGACACACTGTGAATACGAAAGGATTCTAAAACTCAACGAATAGTCCCTCTCCTGGTGCTCCGGTTTGACTTTTCATCTGCTTTACTATCAACCTCCCAACTTGGAGAGACAGCCCCTTTAACCTCCTGGTACACACAGGTTGCCAATTTGGCAGAGGATGAAAGGGAAGAGGGAGAACCAATGAGAGAGTAGCTGTTAGGCATTTGGACGGGCACATATCACTGTAATTTCCCGGCAGGAAGAAGAAGTAACCAAAGTCTCAGCCACCCACCGGGAACCAGTATAAGTCCTAAACCAAAATTTTGGACTTGGGGTCAGCTCACCAAAAACGAGTTGAAAAATGGAGCTCAGGGGCACAGCAATTCACAAACTGGCCGAGTAATAAAGGACAACTATCATGCAAAAATCTGTTGAGGGAAGGCAACAAGGCGGACTTGAAAGTGAGGCAGAATAGCAGGAAACAGATTTCAAGAGGTACGTTGGAATCGCCTTTAAAGCACAGGAAGAGGGGCACAACTTCGACAATGATGCACTTGGCCAAAAAGGGCGTATGGGTTTTCTCCTGAATATATTCAGGAGAAAACGCATACGCCCTTTTTGGCCAAGCAAGCATGCGGGCAATGCAAATCTGCACTACAAAGAAGTATCACTTCCCACCGGTCAAAAAGGACATCCACAAAATGTGTAAAAACCAGAAAGGCAAGACAGGCCCTGGAGAACAGGGAGCCTTGTTATGCTGATGGGCGGCATCTAAATTGCCAACTCCCTCTCTGGAGGAGTGCATTGTTTTCCCTAAAACAAGTAAACAACATAGCTACAGAGCCAAGGGCACTTCCAGTCTAGGGAATATACCTTGGGAAAACTGAAAATCAATAATACAGAGCCACCCCAATATTTAGGGCTGCACTGCTTACAAGGACCTCAACTTTGGTACACCTTAAATATCCCAGGAAATATAAAAATGGGTCAAAAAATTGTGGTACTTACGTACGATGGAATATCCCTCAGCCATAAAATCAATGTCATAAGACCAGTAGCAGCAAAATGGGTGGATTCAGGTAAGATGATTCTAAGTGAAATAAGTCACACAGAAAAAGATACTTATCATAAGATATCACTTATGAAGATCCTGTAAACATGGCTACACTTGAACTGAGTTAGGAAAGAGAACAGTGTCTCACATTTAGAAAACACTCTTATGCCTGCTTAAGGGGAAGGAGAGGTGGGGTGATGCATAAAACCAGAGTTTGATATAAGCACACGTACCGTTCCAAAAACCAACTATGGCATAGACAAGACCTACACCTACCTCAGTGAAAGGGACTCAAAACACCATATTTCCTGCAGAGGAATATATCTGACTAGTAAGAATCTTAAAACCTATGTATTGATATGTCTCCGTAAGGGAATCAAGTGTGTCTAGACTGGCATAAACATGGCAGCGAGAATCAGCTCAAACCCACTATAAAAAGGAATTTCAAAAACAAAACAAAAGAACTGGGAAATTCTTTACAATTCCTTCAGGGTCTCTGATGAAACCTGGAATGACACTATCTACAACGACAGCTGGATGTGGCATAAGGAGGGACACTTGGGACTGAGACGATTGGTGAGATTGGGTGAGCAAATGCAGACCCTTTAAAGCATAAATGCTTGGCACCCATTCCATGAGTCCCAACTCTCCAGGTTGAAGGGAATATTACTACAGCTATAACATGTACGGGAAACCTAGAGAACGGACACACTGTGAATACGAAAGGTTTCTAAAACTCAACGAATACTCCCTATCCTGGTGCTCGTATTTGACTTTCCATCTGCTTTACTATCAACCTCCCAACTTGGAGAGACAGCCCCTTTAACCTCCTGGTTCGCACAGGTTTCCAATTTGGCAGAGGATTAAAGGGAAGAGGGAGAACCAATGAGAGAGTAGCTGTTAGGCATTTGGACGGGCACATATCACTGTAATTTCCCGGCAGGAAGAAGAATTAACCAAAGTCTCAGCCACCCCCCGGGAACCAGTATAGGTCCTGAACCAAAATTTTGGACTTGCGGTCAGCTCACCAAAAACGAGTTGAAAAATGGAGCTCAGGGGCACAGCAATTCACAAACTGGCCAAGTAATAAAGGACAACTATCGTCCAAAAATCTGTTGAGGAAAGGCAACGAGGCGGACTTGAAAGCGAGGCTGAATAGCAGGAAACAGATTTCAAGAGGTACGTTGGAATCGCCTTTAAAGCACAGGAAGAGGGGCACAACTTCGACAATGATGCACTTGGCCAAAAAGGGCGTATGTGTTTTCTCCTGAATATATTCAGGAGAAAACGCATACGCCCTTTTTGGCCAAGCAAGCAAGCGGGCAATGCAAATCTGCAATACAAAGAAGTATCATTTCCCACCGGTCAAAAGGGACATCCACAAAATGTGTAAAAACCAGAAAGGCAAGACAGGCCCTGGAGAACAGGGAGCCTTGTTATGCTGATGCGCGGGATGTAAATTGCCAACTGCCTCTCTGGAGGAGTGCATTGTGTTCCCTAAAACAAGTAAACAACAGAGCTACAGAGCCAAGGGCACTTCCAGTCTAGGGAATATACCTTGGGAAAACTGAAAATCAATAAGACAGAGCCACCCCAAAATTTAGGGCTGCACTGCTTACAAGGACCTCAACTTGGGTACACCTTAAATATCCCAGGAAATATTAAAATGGTTCAAAAATTTGTGGTACTTACGTACGATGGAATATCCCTCAGCCGTGAAATCAATGTCATAAGACCAGTAGCAGCAAAATGGGTGGATTCAGGTACGATGATTCTAAGTGAAATAAGTCACACAGAAAAAGAAACTTATCATAAGATATCACTTATGAAGATCCTGTAAACATGGCTACACTTGAAATGAGTTAGGAAAGAGAACAGTGTCTCACATTTATAAAAAAATCTTATGCCTGCTTAAGGGTTAAGGGGAGGTGGGGTGATGCATAAAACCAGAGTTTGATATAAGCACACGTACCGTTCCAAAAACAAACTATGGTATAGACAAGACCTACACCTTTCTCAGTGAAAGGGACTCAAAACCCCATATTTCCCGCAGAGGAATATATCTGACTAGGAAGAATCTTAAAACCTATGTATTGATATGTCTCCGTAAGGGAATCAAGTGTGTCTAGACTGGCATAAACATGGCAGCGAGAATCAGCTCAAACCCACTATAAAAAGGAATTTCAAAAACAAAACAAAAAAAATGGGAAATTCTTTACAATTCCTTCAGGGTCTCTGATGAAACCTGGAATGACCCTATCTACAACGACAGCTGGATGTGTCATAAGGAGGGACACTTGGGACTGAGACGATTGGTGAGATTGGGTGAGCAAATGCAGCCCCTTTAAAGCACAAATGCTTGGCACCCATTCCATGAGTCCCAACTCTCCAGGTTGAAGGGAATATTACTACAGCTATAACATGTACGGGAAACCTAGAGAACGGACACTCTGTGAATACGAAAGGTTTCTAAAACTCAAGAATAGTCCCTATCCTGGTGTTCCGGTTTGACTTTCCATCTGCTTTACTATCAACTTCCCAACTTGGAGAGAAAGCCCCTTTAACCTCCTGGTTCGCACAGGTTTCCAATTTGGCAGAGGATGAAAGGGAAGAGGGAGAACCAATGAGAGAGTAGCTGTTAGGCATTTGGACGGGCACATTTCACTGTAATTTCCCGGCAGGAAGAAGAATTAACCAAAGTCTCAGCCACCCACCGGGAACCAGTATAGGTCCTGAACCAAAATTTTGGACTTGCGGTCAGCTCACCAAAAACGAGTTGAAAAATGGAGCTCAGGGGCACAGCAATTCACAAACTGGCCGAGTAATAAAGGACAACTATCGTCCAAAAATCTGTTGAGGGAAGGTAACGAGGCGGACTTGAAAGCTAGGCAGAATAGCAGGAAACAGATTTCAAGAGGTATGTTGGAATCGCCTTTAAAGCACAGGAAGAGGGGCACAACTTCGACAATGATGCACTTGGCCAAAAAGGGCGTATGCGTTTTCTCCTGAATATATTCAGGAGAAAACGCATACGCCCTTTTTGGCCAAGCAAGCAAGCGGGCAACGCAAATCTGCACTACAAAGATGTATCACTTCCCACCGGTCAAAAGGGACATCCACAAAATGTGTAAAAACCAGAAAGGCAAGACAGGCCCTGGAGTACAGGGAGCCTTGTTATGCTGATGGGTGGGATGTAAATTGCCAACTGCCTCTCTGGAGGAGTGCATTGTGTTCCCTAAAACAAGTAAACAACAGAGCTACAGAGCAAAGGGCACTTCCAGTCTAGGGAATATAACTTGGGAAAACTGAAAATCAATAAGACAGAGCCACCCCAAAATTTAGGGCTGCACTGCTTACAAGGACCTCGCTTGGATACACCTTAAGTATCCCAGGAAATATAAAAATGGTTCAAAAAATTGTGGTACTTACGTACGATGGAATATCCCTCAGCCATGAAATCAATGTCATAAGACCAGTAGCAGCAAAATGGGTGGATTCAGGTACGATGAGTCTAAGTGAAATAAGTCACACAGAAAAAGATACTTATCATAAGATATCACTTATGAAGATCCTATAAACATGGCTACACTTGAACTGAGTTAGGAAAGAGAACAGTGTCTCATATTTAGAAAACACTCTTATGCCTGCTTAAGGTGGAAGGAGAGATGGGGTGATGCATAAAACCAGAGTTTGATATAAGCACAGGTACCGTTCCAAAAACCAACTATGGAATAGACTAGACCTACACCTACCTCAGTGAAAGGGACTCAAAACACCATATTTCCTGCAGAGGAATATATCTGAGTAGTAAGAATATTAAAACCTATGTATTGATATGTCTCCGTAAGGGAATCAAGTGTGTCTAGACTGGCATAAACATGGCAGCGAGAATCAGCTGAAACCCACTATAAAAAGGAATTTCAAAAACAAAACAAAAAAACTGGGAAATTCTTTACAATTCCTTCAGGGTCTCTGATGAAACCTGGAATGACCCTATATACAACGACAGCTGGATGTGTCATAAGGAGGGACACTTGGGACTGAGACGATTGGTGAGATTGGGTGAGCAAATGCAGCCCCTTTAAAGCACAAATGCTTGGCACCCATTCCATGAGTCCCAACTCTCCAGGTTGAAGGGAATATTACTACAGCTATAACATGTACGGGAAACCTAGAGAACGGACACACTGTGAATACGAAAGGTTTCTAAAACTCAACGAATAGTCCCTATCCTGGTGTTCCGGTTTGACTTTCCATCTGCTTTACTATCAACTTCCCAACTTGGAGAGACAGCCCCTTTAACCTCCTGGTTCGCACAGGTTGCCAATTTGGCAGAGGATGAAAGGGAAGAGGGAGAACCAATGAGAGAGTAGCTGTTAGGCATTTGGACGGGCACATATCACTGTAATTTCCCAGCAGGAAGAAAAATTAACCAAAGTCTCAGCCACCCACCGGGAACCAGTATAGGTCCTTAACCAAAATTTTGGACTTGCGGTCAGCTCACCAAAAACGAGTTGAAAAATGGAGCTCAGGGGCACAGCAATTCACAAACTGGCCGAGTAATAAAGGACAACTATCGTCCAAAAATCTGTTGAGGGAAGGCAACGAGGCGGACTTGAAAGCGAGGCAGAATAGCAGGAAACAGATTTCAAGAGGTACGTTGGAATCGCCTTTAAAGCACAGGAAGAGGGGCACAACTTCGACAATGATGCCCTTGGCCAAAAAGGGCGTATGCGTTTTCTCCTGAATATATTCAGGAGAAAACGCATACGCCCTTTTTCGCCAAGCAAGCAAGCGGGCAATGCAAATCTGCACTACTAAGATGTATCACTTCCCACCGGTCAAAAGGGACATCCACAAAATGTGTAAAAACCAGAAAGGCAAGACAGGCCCTGGAGAACAGGGAGCCTTGTTATGCTGATGGGCGGGATGTAAATTGCCAACTGCCTCTCTGGAGGAGTGCATTGTGTTCCCTAAACCAAGTAAACAACAGAGCTACAGAGCCAAGGGCACTTCCAGTCTAGGGAATATACCTTGGGAAAACTGAAAATCAATAAGACAGAGCCACCCCAAAATTTAGGGCTGCACTGCTTACAAGGACCTCGCTTGGATACACCTTAAGTATCCCAGGAAATATAAAAATGGTTCAAAAAATTGTGGTACTTACCTACGATGGAATATCCCTCAGCCATGAAATCAATGTCATAAGACCAGTAGCAGCAAAATGGGTGGATTCAGGTACGATGTTTCTAAGTGAAATAAGTCACACAGAAAAAGAAACTTATCATAAGATATCACTTATGAAGATCCTGTAAACATGGCTACACTTGAACTGAGTTAGGAAAGAGAACAGTGTCTCACATTTAGAAAACACTCTTATGCCTGCTTAAGGGGGAAGGAGAGGTGGGGTGATGCATAAAACATGAGTTTGATATAAGCACACGTACCGTTCCAAAAACCAACTATGGAATAGACAAGACCTACACCTTCCTCAGTGAAAGGGACTCAAAACACCATATTTCCCGCAGAGGAATATATCTGACTAGTAAGAATCTTAAAACCTATGTATTGATATGTCTCCGTAAGGGAATCAAGTGTGTCTAGACAGGCATAAACATGGCAGCGAGAATCAGCTCAAACCCACTATAAAAAGGAATTTCAAAAACAAAACAAGAAAACTCGGAAATTCTTTACAATTCCTTCAGGGTCTCTGATGAAACCTGGAATGACCGTATCTACAACGACAGCTGGAGGTGGCATAAGGAGGGACACTTGGGACTGAGACGATTTGTGAGATTGGGTGAGCAAATGCAGACCCTTTAAAGCACAAATGCCTGGCACCCATTCCATGGGTCCCAACTCTCCAGGTTGAAGGGAATATTACTACAGCTATAACATGTATGGGAAACCTAGAGAATGGACACACTGTGAATACGAAAGGTTTCTAAAACTCAACGAATAGCCCCACTCCTGGTGCTCCGGTTTGACTTTCCATCAGCTTTACTATCAACCGCCAAACTTGGAGAGACAGCCCCTTTAACCTCCTGGTTTGCACAGGTTGCCAATTTGGCAGAGGATGAAAGGGAAGAGGGAGAACCAATGAGAGAGTAGCTCTTAGGCATTTGGACGGGCACATATCACTCTAACTTCCCCGCAGGAAGAAGAATTAACCAAAGTCTCAGCCACACACCGGGAACCAGTATAGGTCCTGAACCAAAATTTTGGACTTGCGGTCAGCTCACCAAAAACGAGTTGAAAAATGGAGCTCAGGGGCACAGCAATTCACAAACTGGCCGAGTAATAAAGGACAACTATCGTCAAAAATCTGTTTTGGCAAGGCAACGAGGCGGACTTGAAAGCGAGGCAGAATAGCAGGAAACAGATTTCAAGAGCTATGTTGGAATCGCCTTTAAAGCACAGGAAGAGGGGCACAACTTCGACAATGATGCACTTGGCCAAAAAGGGCGTATGCGTTTTCTCCTGAATATATTCAGGAGAAAATGCATACGCCCTTTTTGGCCAAGCAAGCAAGCGGGCAATGCAAATCTGCACTACAAAGAAGTATCACTTCCCACCGGTCAAAAGGGACATCCACAAAATGTGTAAAAACCAGAAAGGCAAGACAGGCCCTGGAGAACAGGGAGCCTTGTTATGCTGATGGGCGGGATGTAAATTGCCAACTGCCTCTCTGGAGGAGTGCATTGTGTTCCCTAAAACAAGTAAACAACAGAGCTACAGAGCCAAGGGCCCTTCCAGTCTAGGGAATATACCTTGGGAAAACTGAAAATCAATAAGCCAGAGCCACCCCAAAATTTAGGGCTGCACTGCTTACAAGGACCTCAACTTGGATACACCTAAAGTATCCCGGGAAATATAAAAATGGTTCAAAAAATTGTGGTACTTACGTACGATGGAATATCCCTCAGCCATGAAATCAATGTCATAAGACCAGTAGCAGCAAAATGGGTGGATTCAGGTACGATGATTCTAAGTGAAATAAGTCACACAGAAAAAGAAACTTATCATAAGATATCACTTATGAAGATCCTGTAAACATGGCTACACTTGAACTAAGTTAGGAAATAGAACAGAGTCTCACATTTAGGAAACACTCTTATGCCTGCTTAAGGGTGAAGGAGAGGTGGGGTGATGCATAAAACCAGAGTTTGATATAAGCACAGGTACCATTCCAAAAACCAACTATGGAATAGACAAGAGCTACACCTTCCTCAGTGAAAGGGACTCAAAACCCCATATTTCCCGCACAGGAATATATCTGACTAGTAAGAATCTTAAAACCTATGTATTGATATGTCTCCGTAAGCGAATCAAGTGTGTCTAGACTGGCATAAACATGGCAGCGAGAATCAGCTCAAACGCACCATAAAAAGGAATTTCAAAAACTAAACAAAAAAACTGGGAAATTCTTTACAATTCCTTCAGGGTATCTGATGAAACCTGGAATGACCCTATCTACAACGACAGCTGGATGTGGCATAAGACTGGACACTTGGGACTGAGACGATTGGTGAGATTGGGTGAACAAATGCAGACCCTTTAAAGCACAAATGCCTGGCACCCACTCCATGGGTCCCAACTCTCCAGGTTGAAGGGAATATTACTACAGATATAACATATACGGGAAACCTAGAGAACGGACACACTGTGAATACGAAAGCTTTCTAAAACTCAACGAATAGTCCGTCTCCTGGTGCTCTGGTTTGATTTTCCATCTGCTTTACTATCAACCTCCCAACTTGGAGAGACAGCCCCTTTAACCTCCTGGTTCGCACAGGTTTCCAATTTGGCAGAGGATGAAAGGGAAGAGGGAGAACCAATGAGAGAGTAGCTGTTAGGCATTTGGACGGGCACATATCACACTAACTTCCCAGCAGAAAGAAGAATTAACCAAAGTCTCAGCCCCCCACCGGTAACCAGCATAGGCCCTGAACCAAAATTTTGGACATGCGGTGAGCTCACAAAAAACGAGTGGATAAATGGAGCTCAGGGCACAGCAATTCACAAACTGGCCGAGTAATAAAGGACAACTATCGTCCAAAAATCTGTTGAGGGAAGGCAACGAGGCGGACTTGAAAGCGAGGCAGAATAGCAGGAAACAGATTTCAAGAGGTATGTTGGAATCGCCCTTAAAGCACAGGAAGAGGGGCACAACTTCGACAATGATGCACTTGGCCAAAAAGGGCGTATGCGTTTTCTCCTGAATATATTCAGGAGAAAACGCATACACCCTATTTTGCCAAGCAAGCAAGCGGGCAATGCAAATCTGCACGACAAAGAAGTATCACTTCCCACCGGTCAAAATGGACATCCACAAAATGTGTAAAAACCTGAAATGTAAGACAGGCCCTGGAGAACAGGGAGCCTTGTTATGCTGATGGGCGGGATGTACGTTGCCAACTGCCTCTCTGGAGGAGTGCATTGTGTTCCCTAAAACAAGTAAACATCAGATCATCAGAGCCATGGGCACTTCCAGTCTAGGGAATATACCTTGGGAAAACTGAAAATCAATAATACAGAGCCACCCCAAAATTTAGGGCTGCACTGCTTACAAGGACCTCCACTTGGGTACACCTTAAATATCCCAGGAAATATAAAAATGGTTCAAAAAATTGTGGTACTTATGTACGATGGAATATCCCTCAGCCATGCAATCAATGGCATAAGACCAGTAGCAGCAAAATGGGTGGATTCAGGTACGATGATTCTAAGTGAAATAAGTCACACAGAAAAAGAAACTTATATTAAGATATCACTTATGAAGATCCTGTAAACATGGCTACACTTGAACTCAGTTAGGAAAGAGAACAGAGTCTCACCTTTGGAAAACACTCTTATGCCTGCTTAAGGGGGAAGGAGAGGTGGGGTGATGCATAAAACCAGAGTTTGATATAAGCACAGGTACCGTTCCAAAAACCATCTATGGAATAGACAAGACCTACACCTTCCTCAGTGAAAGGGACTTGAGGCATATGTGAGTAACCGTGAGCTGAGCCCCAGGCCAGCTGCTACTGAACTTTTCCCACCCTTTCCAGGTAAAACACCTGAATATGTACAAGGGCTTGAAAGCTTAGAGGAAGGGCCGTGGAGCCACAACAGCAACAGCACGCCGGCCAACATGATGCCTGCAGGCCAGCCAGGATGGTCCTGTCCCTGGGCGCTCTTCTGGAAGCTTTCCATTGCCTTGCCTGAGATACCCCTCCTGTCCCTGCACCAACTGCTTTTTTCCTTCCTCACCTCTGTCTGGAGAGAAATTCCCACAGAACTTGTGGGTGATACATCTTCTTGTTTACACGTGGCATCCTGGCAACACCTGCAGAAAGTCCAGCAGAGACCCACTCACACCGGGCCACCCACAAAACCGTGGCCCCACACTCCCTCCCACCAGCACAGCCCCGAGACTGCTGACGGGTCAGAGAACATGGAGTCAGGCACAGCTTCAGGGGCTATTGCTGCCTGCAGTGCTGTTTATATTGACCTCAACCCAGGCACACCAGGGGAGGGCCGGCCGGCAGGGTCAGGCTACCCAGGTCAGCTAATCCTCAGCCCTCAGGGAATCACATTGTTGAAAATGGACCTCGCTAAGGCAGAATAGAAGCCAAGGAATAAAAGGACACAATGCCATTTGCAGCACCTTAGGTGTGTCTAGAGGTAATCACGTGACTTGTAGTAAGTCAGAAAATGAAAGACACATATCATATCATATCTCTTATAGGTGTGACCAAAAAATGGATACCAGGGCAGATATTTCCACGGAGAAGGGCAATCACAGATTCATTCAACAAACTTATGGTTCACCAATGGAAAGGTGTGAGGATTGGTTTCATTATGATATTGGGGTTAACAGACATATACAAACACAGGTGACATATATAATCACCGAAGACCTACAGAATACCAAGAGAAGACTACTCAACATTCTGTCATAAGGTACATGGGAAAAGGATCCCAGGAAGAACAGACATATGTATATGTGTAAAAGAACCACATCTTCCACACCTACAACAAGCCAAACATTGTAATCAAATTTGTTGTAATAAAAAATTAAAAATTAAATTAAAAACACGAACAAGAAGTAGTGAGACAAACTTGAGGGGCTTTCTCCTGGCACATTGCATTCTAAATTCCAATCTAGAACACAACTTCCATTGAGGCTCTGTTGCCCCAGTAACCAGATTTGGTAAGGGAGAACTGCTGCCACCTTGTGGCCGTTTCACACAACAGCAGCTTTAATCCCAGCGCTAGTGGTCAGTTGATATTCAAAATCATTGCAGGCCTGTAAATGACACCTGCCCTGAAAACCAATCCTGGATTCATATATCGACCAAAAATTTCACAGGACGTCCATATTTGAAAACGACAGTTTCAAAAGGCATATTTTACACACATTAGTGTTCTGCTTCTTTTTCTTTCTTCCTGTTTTTGTTAAAAAAACGGGAATGGCAAAAAGCATCCCTCAGAATGGGCGAAAATATTTGCAAACGAATCAATGGACAAAGGATTAATCTCCAATATATATAAAGAGCTCATGCAGCTTAATATTAAAAAAACAAACAACCCAATACGAAAATGGGCAGAACATCTAAAGAGACGTTTCTTCAAAGAAGACACAGAGATGGCCAAGACGCACATGAAAACCTGCTCAACATCACTAATTATTAGAGAAATGCAAATCAAAACTACAATGAGGTATCCCCTCACACCTGTTAGAATCGGCATCATCAGAAAATCTACAAACAACGAATTCTGGGGAGGGTGTGGACAAAAGGATCCCTCTTCCACTATTGGTAGAAATGTAAATTGATACAGTCACGATGGAGAACAGTATGGAGTTTCCTTTAAAAACCTAGAAATACAATTAACATATGATCCAGCAATCCCACTTCTGGGCATATACCCAGAGAAAACCATAAATCAAAAAGGCACATTCACCACAATGCTCATTTCAGCACTATTTACGATAGCCAGGTAATGGAAGCAACATAAATACCCACAGACAGACGAATGGATAAAGATGTGGTACATATATAAAATGGAATATTACTCAGCCATAAGAAGGAATGAAACTGGGTCATTTGTAGAGACGTCGATGGATCTAGAGACTGTCATACAGAATGAAGTAAGTCAGAAAGAGAAAAACAAATATTGTATATTAATGCATATATGTGGAACCTAGAAAAAGGGTACAGATGAACTGGTTTGCAGGGAAGAAAGAGAGACACAGAGGTAGAGAACACACGTATGGACACCAAGTGTGGGAAGCCATGGGGAGGTGGTGTTGGGATGAGTTGGGAGATTGGGATTGACCTGTATACATGTATATGCATAAAATACATAACTAATAATAACCTGCTGTATAAAAAAAATAAATAAAATTAAATTTCAAAATTTTTAAAAATAAAACTTAAAAATAAAACAGAAAAAAGTTCTTCCCTTCACACAGATGTATTTATATGAATGAATTATTTCCATGCTTATATCTATAAATACATAAAAGAGGAATAAAATCTAACTTGAACCAAAAAAGAAAAAAAAAAAACCTTAACCCTCCAGTTAAACAGAGGAAAACACTATCAGGGCACTTGCTCCAGCGGTAAACAATTCTGAAATTGGTGAGAGGTGGGGAATCATCTCCCATACAGCCAGCAGCCCACTTCTATGAAAAGAGCGTCCTCATTGCCATGGTGGGGGCCATTCCGAGGCATCTGTGAGTAACCGTGACCTGAGCCACAGGCCAGATACCTTTGAACTTTTCCCACCCTTCCGAGGTAAAACACCTGAATATGTACAAGGGCTTGAAAGCCTAGAGGAAGGGGCGTGGAGCCACACCAGCGACAGCACGCAGGCCAACTTGGTGCCTGCAGGCCAGCCAGGATGGTCCTGGCCCTGGGCGCTCTTCTGGAAGCTTTCCATTGCCCTGCCTGAGATACCCCACCTGTCCCGGCCCCCACTGCTTTTTTCCTTGCTCACATCTGTCCGGAGAGAAATTCCAGCGGAAGGTATGGGTGACACATCCTCTTCTTTACAAGTGGAAGCCTGGCAACTCCTGCAGAAAGTTCAGCAGAGACCCACTCACACCGGGCCACCCACAAAGCCGTGACCCCTCACTCCCTCCCACCAGCACAGCCCCGAGACTGCTGACTGGGCAGAGAATGTGGAGTCAGGCACAGCTTCAGGGGCTATTGCTGCCTGCAGTGCTGTTTATATTGACCTCAACACAGGCACACCTGGGGAGGGCCGGCCGGCAGGGTCAGGCTACCCAGGTCAGCTAATCCTCAGCCCTCAGGGAATCACATTGTTGAAAATGGACCTCGCTAAGGCAGAATAGAAGCCAAGGAATAAAAGGACACAATGCCATTTGCAGCACCGTAGGTGTGTCTAGAGGTAATCACGTGAATTGTAGTAAGTCAGAAAGTGAAAGACACATATCATATCTTATCTCTTATAGGTGTGACCGAAAAATGGATACCAGGGCAGATATTTCCACGGAGTAGGGCAATCACAGATTCATTCAACAAACTTATGGTTCACCAATGGAAAGGTGTGAGGATTGGTTTCATTATGATATTGGGGTTAACAGACATATACAAACACAGGTGACATATATAATCACCGAAGACCTACAGAATACCAAGAGAAGACTACTCAACATTCTGTCATAAGGTACATGGGAAAAGGATCCCAGGAAGAACTGACATATGTATATGTGTAAAAGAACCACATCTTCCACACCTACAACAAGCCAAACATTGTAATCAAATTTGCTGTAATAAAAAGTAAAAAAAATTAAATTAAAAACACGAACAATAAGTAGTGAGACAAACTTGAGGGGCTTTCTCCTGGCACATTCCATTCTAAATTCCAATCTAGAACACGACTTCCATTGAGGCTCTGTTGCCCCAGTAACCAGATTTGGTAAGGGAGAACTGCTGCCACCTTGTGGCCGTTTCACACAACAGCAGCTTTAATCCCAGCGCTAATGGTCAGTTGATATTCAAAATCATTGCAGGCCTGTAAATGACACCTGCCCTGAAAACAAATCCTGGGTTCATATATCGACCAAAAAATTCAAAGGACGTCCACATTTCAAAACGACAGTTTCAAAAGGCATATTTTACACACATTAGTGTTCTGCTTCTTTTTCTTTCTTTCTGTTTTTGTTAAACAAACGGGAATGGCAAAAAGCATCCCTCAGAATGGGCGAAAATATTTGCAAACGAATCAATGGACAAAGGTTTAATCTCCAATATATATAAAGAGCTCATGCAGCTTAATATTAAAAAAAAAACAACCCAATACAAAAATGGGCAGAAGATCTACAGAGACGTTTCTTCAAAGAAGACACAGAGATGGCCAAGACACACATGAAAAGCTACTCAACATCACTAATTATTAGAGTAATGCAAATCAAAACTACAGTGAGGTATCACCTCACACCTGTTAGAATCGGCATCATCAGAAAATCTACAAACAACGAATTCTGGGGAGGGTGTGGACAAAAGGATCCCTCTTCCACTATTGGTAGAAATGTAAATTGATACAGTCACGATGGAGAACAGTATGGAGTTTCCTTTAAAAACCTAGAAATACAATTAACATATGATCCAGCAATCCCACTTCTGGGCATATACCCAGAGAAAACCATAAATCAAAAAGGCACATTCACCACAAGGGTCATTTCAGCACTATTTACGATAGCCAGGTAATGGAAGCAACATAAATACCCACAGACAGACGAATGGATAAAGATGTGGTACATATATAAAATGGAATATTACTCAGCCATAAGAAGGAATGAAACTGGGTCATTTGTAGAGACGTCGATGGATCTAGAGACTGTCATACAGAATGAAGTAAGTCAGAAAGAGAAAAACAAATATTGTATATTAATGCATATATGTGGAACCTAGAAAAAGGGTACAGATGAACTGGTTTGCAGGGAAGAAAGAGAGACACAGAGGTAGAGAACACACGTATGGACACCAAGTGTGGGAAGCCATGGGGAGGTGGTGTTGGGATGAGTTGGGAGATTGGGATTGACCTGTATACATGTATATGCATAAAATACATAACTAATAATAACCTGCTGTATAAAAAAATAAATAAAATTAAATTTCAAAATTTTTAAAAATAAAACTTAAAAATAAAACAGAAAAAAGTTCTTCCCTTCACACAGATGTATTTATATGAATGAATTATTTCCATGCTTATATCTCTAAATACATAAAAGAGGAATAAAATCTAACTTGAACCAAAAAAGAAAAAAAAAACCTGAACCCACGAGTTAGACAGAGGAAAACCCTATCAGGGCACTTGCTCCAGCAGTAAACAATTCTGAAATTGGTCGGAGGTGGGGAATCATCTCCAATAGAGCCAGCTGCCCACTCCTACGCAAGGAGCGTCCTCATTTCAAAGAGGGGGGCCATGCCGAGGCATCTGTGAGTAACCGTGAGCTGAGCCCCAGGCCAGCTGCTGCTGAACTGTTCCCACCCTTCCCAGGTAAAACACCTGAATATGTACAAGGGCTTGAAAGCCTAGAGGAAGGGGCGTGGAGCCACACCAGCGACAGCACGCAGGCCAACTTGGTGCCTGCAGGCCAGCCAGGATGGTCCTGGCCCTGGGCGCTCTTCTGGAAGCTTTCCATTGCCCTGCCTGAGATACCCCACCTGTCCCGGCCCCCACTGCTTTTTTCCTTGCTCACATCTGTCCGGAGAGAAATTCCAGTGGAAGGTATGGGTGACACATCCTCTTCTTTACAAGTGGAAGCCTGGCAACTCCTGCAGAAAGTCCAGCAGAGACCCACTCACACCGGGCCACCCACAAAGCCGTGACCCCTCACTCCCTCCCAACAGCACAGCCCCGAGACTGCTGACTGGGCAGAGAATATGGCGTCAGGCTGAGCTTCAGGGGTTATTGCTGCCTGCAGTGCTGTTTATATTGACCTCAACCCACGCACACCTGGGGAGGGCCGGCCGGCAGGGTCAGGCTACACAGGTCAGCTAATCCTCAGCCCTCAGGGAATCACATTGTTGAAAATGGACCTCGCTAAGGCAGAATAGAAGCCAAGGAATAAAAGGACACAATGCCATTTGCAGCACCGTATGTGTGTCTAGAGGTATTCACGTGAATTGTAGTAAGTTCAGAAAGTGAAAGACACATATCATATCATATCTCTTATAGGTGTGACCGAAAAATGGATACAAGGGCAGATATTTCCACGGAGAAGTGCAATCAGAGATTCATTAAACAAACTTATGGTTCACCAAAGGAAAGGTGTGAGGATTGGTTTCATTATGATATTGGGGTTAACAGACATATACAAACACAGGTGACATATATAATCACTGAAGACCTACAGAATACCAAGAGAAGACTACTCAACATTCTGTCATAAGGTACATGGGAAAAGGATCCCAGGAAGAACTGGCATATGTATATGTGTAAAAGAACCACATCTTCCACACCTACAACTAGCCAAACATTGTAATCAAATTTGCTGTAATAAAAGATAAAAAAAATTAAATTAAAAACACGAACAAGATGTAGTGAGACAAACTTGAGGGGCTTTCTCCTGGCACATTCCATTCTAAATTCCAATCTAGAACACGACTTCCATTGAGGCTCTGTTGCCCCAGTAACCAGATTTGGTAAGGGAGAGCTGCTGCCACCTTGTGGCCGTTTCACACAACAGCAGCTTTAATCCCAGCGCTACTGGTCAGTTGATATTCAAAATCATTGCAGGCCTGTAAATGACACCTGCCCTGAAAACAAATCCTCGGTTCATATATCGACCAAAAATTTCAAAGGACGTCCATATTTCAAAACGACAGTTTCAAAAGGCATATTTTACACACATTAGTGTTCTGCTTCTTTTTCTTTCTTTCTTTTTTTGTTAAAAAAACGGAATGGCAAAAAGCATCCCTCAGAATGGGCGAAAATATTTGCAAACGAATCAATGGACAAAGGTTTAATCTCCAATATATATAAAGAGCTCATGCAGCTTAATATTAAAAAAAACAAACAACCCAATACAAAAATGGGCAGAAGATCTAAAGAGACGTTTCTTCAAAGAAGACACAGAGATGGCCAAGACGCACATGAAAAGCTGCTCAACATCACTAATTATTCGAGAAATGCAAATCAAAACTACAATGAGGTATCACCTCACACGTGTTAGAATCGGCATCATCAGAAAATCTACAAACAACGAATTCTGGGGAGGGTGTGGACAAAAGGATCCCTCTTCCACTATTGGTGGAAATGTAAATTGATACAGTCACTATGGAGAACAATATGGAGTTTCCTTTAAAAAAGCTAGTAATAGAATTACCATATGATCCAGCAATCCCACTTCTGGGCATATACCCAGAGAAAACCATAAATCAAAAAGGCACATTCACCACAATGCTCATTTCAGCACTATTTACAATAGCCAGGTAATGGAAGCAACATGAATACCCACAGACAGACGAATGGATAAAGATGTGGTACATATATAAAATGGAATATTACTCAGCCATAAGAAGGAATGAAACTGGGTCATTTGTAGAGACGTCGATGGATCTAGAGACTGTCATACAGAATGAGGTAAGTCAGAAAGAGACAAACAAATATTGTATATTAATGCATATATGTGGACCCTAGAAAAATGGAACAGATGAACTGGTTTGAAGGGAAGAAATAGAGACACAGAGGTAGAGAACACACGTATGGACACCAAGTGTGGGAAGCCATGGGGAGGTGGTGTTGGGATGAGTTGGGAGATTGGGATTGACCTGTATACATGTATATGCATAAAATACATAACTAATAATAACCTGCTGTATAAAAAAATAAATAAAATTAAATTTCAAAATTTTTAAAAATAAAACTTAAAAATAAAACAGAAAAAAGTTCTTCCCTTCACACAGATGTATTTATATGAATGAATTATTTCCATGCTTATATCTATAAATACAGAAAAGAGGAATAAAATCTAACTTGAACCAAAAAAGATAAAAAAAAACCTGAACCCACGAGTTAGACAGAGGAAAACACTATCAGGGCACTTGCTCCAGCGGTAAACAATTCTGAAATTGGTCAGAGGTGGGGAATCATCTCCAATAGAACCAGCTGCCCACTCCTACGCAAGGAGCGTCCTCATTGCAAAGCGGGGGGCCATGCCGAGGCATCTGTGAGTAACCGTGAGCTGAGCCCCAGGCCAGCTGCTGTTGAACTTTTCCCACCCTTCCCAGGTAAAACACCTGAATATGTACAAGGGCTTGAAAGCCTAGAGGAAGGGGCGTGGAGCCACACCAGCGACAGCACGCAGGCCAACTTGGTGCCTGCAGGCCAGCCAGGATGGTCCTGGCCCTGGGCGCTCTTCTGGAAGCTTTCCATTGCCCTGCCTGAGATACCCCACCTGTCCCGGCCCCCACTGCTTTTTTCCTTGCTCACATCTGTCCGGAGAGAAATTCCAGCGGAAGGTATGGGTGACACATCCTCTTCTTTACAAGTGGAAGCCTGGCAACTCCTGCAGAAAGTTCAGCAGAGACCCACTCACACCGGGCCACCCACAAAGCCGTGACCCCTCACTCCCTCCCACCACCACAGCCCCGAGACTGCTGACTGGGCAGAGAATGTGGAGTCAGGCACAGCTTCAGGGGCTATTGCTGCCTGCAGTGCTGTTTATATTGACCTCAACCCAGGCACACCTGGGGAGGGCCGGCCGGCAGGGTCAGGCTGCCCTGGTCAGCTAATCCTCAGCCCTCAGGGAATCACATTGTTGAAAATGGACCTCGCTAAGGCAGAATAGAAGCCAAGGAATAAAAGGACACAATGCCATTTGCAGCACCATAGGTGTGTCTAGAGGTAATCACGTGAATTGTAGTAAGTCAGAAAGTGAAAGACACATATCATATCATATCTCTTATAGGTGTGACCGAAAAATGGATACCAGGGCAGATATTTCCACGGAGTAGGGCAATCACAGATTCATTCAAAAAACTTATGGTTCACCAATGGAAAGGTGTGAGGATTGGTTTCATTATGATATTGGGGTTAACAGACATATACAAACACAGGTGACATATATAATCACCGAAGACCTACAGAATACCAAGAGAAGACTACTCAACATTCTGTCATAAGGTACATGGGAAAAGGATCCCAGGAAGAACTGACATATGTATATGTGTAAAAGAACCACATCTTCCACACCTACAACTAGCCAAACATTGTAATCAAATTTGCTGTAATAAAAGATAAAAAAATTAAATTAAAAACACGAACAATAAGTAGTGAGACAAACTTGAGGGGCTTTCTCCTGGCACATTCCATTCTAAATTACAATCTAGAACACGACTTCCATTGACGCTCTGTTGCCCCAGTAACCAGATCTGGTAAGGGAGAACTGCTGCCACCTTGTGGCCGTTTCACACAACAGCAGCTTTAATCCCAGCGCTAATGGTCAGTTGATATTCAAAATCATTGCAGGCCTGTAAATGACACCTGCCCTGAAAACAAATCCTGGGTTCATGTATCGACCAAAAAATTCAAAGGACGTCCACATTTCAAAACGACAGTTTCAAAAGGCATATTTTACACACATTAGTGTTCTGCTTCTTTTTCTTTCTTTCTGTTTTTGTTAAAAAAACGGGAATGGCAAAAAGCATCCCTCAGAATGGGCGAAAATATTAGCAAACGAATCAATGGACAAAGGTTTAATCTCCAATATATATAAAGAGCTCATGCAGCTTAATATTAAAAAAACAAACAACCCAATACAAAAATGGGCAGAAGATCTACAGAGACGTTTCTTCAAAGAAGACACAGAGATGGCCAAGACACACATGAAAAGCTGCTCAACATCACTAATTATTAGAGAAATGCAAATCAAAACTACAGTGAGGTATCACCTCACACCTGTTAGAATCGGCATCATCAGAAAATCTACAAACAACGAATTCTGGGGAGGGTGTGGACAAAAGGATCCCTCTTCCACTATTGGTAGAAATGTAAATTGATACAGTCACGATGGAGAACAGTATGGAGTTTCCTTTAAAAACCTAGAAATACAATTAACATATGATCCAGCAATCCCACTTCTGGGCATATACCCAGAGAAAACCATAAATCAAAAAGGCACATTCACCACAATGCTCATTTCAGCACTATTTACAATAGCCAGGTAATGGAAGCAACATGAATACCCACAGACAGACGAATGGATAAAGATGTGGTACATATATAAAATGGAATATTACTCAGCCATAAGAAGGAATGAAACTGGGTCATTTGTAGAGACGTCGATGGATCTAGAGACTGTCATACAGAATGAGGTAAGTCAGAAAGAGACAAACAAATATTGTATATTAATGCATATATGTGGACCCTAGAAAAATGGAACAGATGAACTGGTTTGAAGGGAAGAAATAGAGACACAGAGGTAGAGAACACACGTATGGACACCAAGTGTGGGAAGCCATGGGGAGGTGGTGTTGGGATGAGTTGGGAGATTGGGATTGACCTGTATACATGTATATGCATAAAATACATAACTAATAATAACCTGCTGTATAAAAAAATAAATAAAATTAAATTTCAAAATTTTTAAAAATAAAACTTAAAAATAAAACAGAAAAAAGTTCTTCCCTTCACACAGATGTATTTATATGAATGAATTATTTCCATGCTTATATCTATAAATACATAAAAGAGGAATAAAATCTAACTTGAACCAAAAAAGAAAAAAAAAACCTGAACCCACGAGTTAGACAGAGGAAAACACTATCAGGGCACTTGCTCCAGCGGTAAACAATTCTGAAATTGGTCAGAGGTGGGGAATCATCTCCAATAGAGCCAGCTGCCCACTCCTACGCAAGGAGCGTCCTCATTGCAAAGCGGGGGGCCATGCCGAGGCATCTGTGAGTAACCGTGAGCTGAGCCCCAGGCCAGCTGCTGTTGAACTTTTCCCACCCTTCCCAGGTAAAACACCTGAATATGTACAAGGGCTTGAAAGCCTAGAGGAAGGGGCATGGAGCCACACCAGCGACAGCACGCAGGCCAACTTGGTGCCTGCAGGCCAGCCAGGATGGTCCTGGCCCTGGGCGCTCTTCTGGAAGCTTTCCATTGCCCTGCCTGAGATACCCCACCTGTCCCGGCCCCCACTGCTTTTTTCCTTGCTCACATCTGTCCGGAGAGAAATTCCAGCGGAAGGTATGGGTGACACATCCTCTTCTTTACAAGTGGAAGCCTGGCAACTCCTGCAGAAAGTTCAGCAGAGACCCACTCACACCGGGCCACCCACAAAGCCGTGACCCCTCACTCCCTCCCACCACCACAGCCCCGAGACTGCTGACTGGGCAGAGAATGTGGAGTCAGGCACAGCTTCAGGGGCTATTGCTGCCTGCAGTGCTGTTTATATTGACCTCAACCCAGGCACACCTGGGGAGGGCCGGCCGGCAGGGTCAGGCTACCCAGGTCAGCTAATCCTCAGCCCTCAGGGAATCACATTGTTGAAAATGGACCTCGCTAAGGCAGAATAGAAGCCAAGGAATAAAAGGACACAATGCCATTTGCAGCACCGTATGTGTGTCTAGAGGTAATCACGTGAATTGTAGTAAGTCAGAAAGTGAAAGACACATATCATATCATATCTCTTATAGGAGTGACCGAAAAATGGATACCAGGGCAGATATTTCCACGGAGAAGGGCAATCACAGATTCATTCAACAAACTAATGGTTCACCAAAGGAAAGGTGTGAGGATTGGTTTCATTATGATATTGGGGTTAACAGACATATACAAACACAGGTGACATATATAATCACCGAAGACCTACAGAATACCAAGAGAAGACTACTCAACATTCTGTCATAAGGTACATGGGAAAAGGATCCCAGGAAGAACTGACATATGTATATGTGTAAAAGAACCACATCTTCCACACCTACAACTAGCCAAACATTGTAATCAAATTTGCTGTAATAAAAGATAAAAAAAATTAAATTAAAAACACGAACAATAAGTAGTGAGACAAACTTGAGGGGCTTTCTCCTGGCACATTCCATTCTAAATTACAATCTAGAACACGACTTCCATTGACGCTCTGTTGCCCCAGTAACCAGATCTGGTAAGGGAGAACTGCTGCCACCTTGTGGCCGTTTCACACAACAGCAGCTTTAATCCCAGCGCTAATGGTCAGTTGATATTCAAAATCATTGCAGGCCTGTAAATGACACCTGCCCTGAAAACAAATCCTGGGTTCATGTATCGACCAAAAAATTCAAAGGACGTCCACATTTCAAAACGACAGTTTCAAAAGGCATATTTTACACACATTAGTGTTCTGCTTCTTTTTCTTTCTTTCTGTTTTTGTTAAAAAAATGGGAATGGCAAAAAGCATCCCTCAGAATGGGCGAAAATATTTGCAAACGAATCAATGGACAAAGGTTTAATCTCCAATATATATAAAGAGCTCATGCAGCTTAATATTAAAAAAACAAACAACCCAATACAAAAATGGGCAGAAGATCTACAGAGACGTTTCTTCAAAGAAGACACAGAGATGGCCAAGACACACATGAAAAGCTGCTCAACATCACTAATTATTAGAGAAATGCAAATCAAAACTACAGTGAGGTATCACCTCACACCTGTTAGAATCGGCATCATCAGAAAATCTACAAACAACGAATTCTGGGGAGGGTGTGGACAAAAGGATCCCTCTTCCACTATTGGTAGAAATGTAAATTGATACAGTCACGATGGAGAACAGTATGGAGTTTCCTTTAAAAACCTAGAAATACTGGGCTTCCCTGGTGGCGCAGTGGTTGAGAGTCCGCCTGCCGATGCAGGGGACGTGGGTTCATGCCCCGGTTCGGGAAGATCCCACATGCCGTGGAACGGCTGGGCCCGTGAGCCATGGCCGCTGAGCCTGCGCGTCCGGAGCCTGTGCTCCGCAACGGGAGAGGCCACAACAGTGAGAGGCCCGCGTACCGCAAAAAAAAAAAAAAAAAAAAAAAAAAAACCTAGAAATACAATTAACATATGATCCAGCAATCCCACTTCTGGGCATATACCCAGAGAAAACCATAAATCAAAAAGGCACATTCGCCACAAGGGTCATTTCAGCACTATTTACGATAGCCAGGTAATGGAAGCAACCTAAATACCCACAGACAGACGAATGGATAAAGATGTGGTACATATATAAAATGGAATATTACTCAGCCATAAGAAGGAATGAAACTGGGTCATTTGTAGAGACGTCGATGGATCTAGAGACTGTCATACAGAATGAAGTAAGTCAGAAAGAGAAAAACAAATATTGTATATTAATGCATATATGTGGAACCTAGAAAAAGGGTACAGATGAACTGGTTTGCAGGGAAGAAAGAGAGACACAGAGGTAGAGAACACACGTATGGACACCAAGTGTGGGAAGCCATGGGGAGGTGGTGTTGGGATGAGTTGGGAGATTGGGATTGACCTGTATACATGTATATGCATAAAATACATAACTAATAATAACCTGCTGTATAAAAAAATAAATTAAATTAAATTTCAAAATTTTTAAAAATAAAACTTCAAAATAAAACAGAAAAAAGTTCTTCCCTTCACACAGATGTATTTATATGAATGAATTATTTCCATGCTTATATCTCTAAATACATAAAAGAGGAATAAAATCTAACTTGAACCAAAAAAGAAAAAAAAAAAACCTGAACCCACGAGTTAGACAGAGGAAAACCCTATCAGGGCACTTGCTCCAGCAGTAAACAATTCTGAAATTGGTCAGAGGTGGGGAATCATCTCCAATAGAGCCAGCTGCCCACTCCTACGCAAGGAGCGTCCTCATTGCAAAGCGGGGGGCCATGCCGAGGCATCTGTGAGTAACCGTGAGCTGAGCCCCAGGCCAGCTGCTGTTGAACTTTTCCCACCCTTCCCAGGTAAAACACCTGAATATGTACAAGGGCTTGAAAGCCTAGAGGAAGGGGCGTGGAGCCACACCAGCGACAGCACGCAGGCCAACTTGGTGCCTGCAGGCCAGCCAGGATGGTCCTGGCCCTGGGCGCTCTTCTGGAAGCTTTCCATTGCCCTGCCTGAGATACCCCACCTGTCCCGGCCCCCACTGCTTTTTTCCTTGCTCACATCTGTCCGGAGAGAAATTCCAGCGGAAGGTATGGGTGACACATCCTCTTCTTTACAAGTGGAAGCCTGGCAACTCCTGCAGAAAGTTCAGCAGAGACCCACTCACACCGGGCCACCCACAAAGCCGTGACCCCTCACTCCCTCCCACCAGCACAGCCCCGAGACTGCTGACTGGGCAGAGAATATGGCGTCAGGCAGAGTTTCAGGGGTTATTGCTGCCTGCAGTGCTGTTTATATTGACCTCAACCCAGGCACACCTGGGGAGGGCCGGCCGGCAGGGTCAGGCTACACAGGTCAGCTAATCCTCAGCCCTCAGGGAATCACATTGTTGAAAATGGACCTCGCTAAGGCAGAATAGAAGCCAAGGAATAAAAGGACACAATGCCATTTGCAGCACCGTATGTGTGTCTAGAGGTATTCACGTGAATTGTAGTAAGTTCAGAAAGTGAAAGACACATATCATATCATATCTCTTATAGGTGTGACCGAAAAATGGATACCAGGGCAGATATTTCCACGGAGAAGGGCAATCAGAGATTCATTAAACAAACTTATGGTTCACCAAAGGAAAGGTGTGAGGATTGGTTTCATTATGATATTGGGGTTAACAGACATATACAAACACAGGTGACATATATAATCACCGAAGACCTACAGAATATCAAGAGAAGACTACTCAACATTCTGTCATAAGGTACATGGGAAAAGGATCCCAGGAAGAACTGGCATATGTATATGTGTAAAAGAACCACATCTTCCACACCTACAACAAGCCAAACATTGTAATCAAATTTGCTGTAATAAAAAAATAAAAAATTAAATTAAAAACACGAACAAGATGTAGTGAGACAAACTTGAGGGGCTTTCTCCTGGCACATTCCATTCTAAATTCCAATCTAGAACACGACTTCCATTGAGGCTCTGTTGCCCCAGTAACCAGATTTGGTAAGGGAGAGCTGCTGCCACCTTGTGGCCGTTTCACACAACAGCAGCTTTAATCCCAGCGCTAATGGTCAGTTGATATTCAAAATCATTGCAGGCCTGTAAATGACACCTGCCCTGAAAACAAATCCTCGGTTCATATATCGACCAAAAATTTCAAAGGACGTCCATATTTCAAAACGACAGTTTCAAAAGGCATATTTTACACACATTAGTGTTCTGCTTCTTTTTCTTTCTTTCTTTTTTTGTTAAAAAAACGGAATGGCAAAAAGCATCCCTCAGAATGGGCGAAAATATTTGCAAACGAATCAATGGACAAAGGTTTAATCTCCAATATATATAAAGAGCTCATGCAGCTTAATATTAAAAAAAACAAACAACCCAATACAAAAATGGGCAGAAGATCTAAAGAGACGTTTCTTCAAAGAAGACACAGAGATGGCCAAGACGCACATGAAAAGCTGCTCAACATCACTAATTATTCGAGAAATGCAAATCAAAACTACAATGAGGTATCACCTCACACGTGTTAGAATCGGCATCATCAGAAAATCTACAAACAACGAATTCTGGGGAGGGTGTGGACAAAAGGATCCCTCTTCCACTATTGGTGGAAATGTAAATTGATACAGTCACTATGGAGAACAATATGGAGTTTCCTTTAAAAAAGCTAGTAATAGAATTACCATATGATCCAGCAATCCCACTTCTGGGCATATACCCAGAGAAAACCATAAATCAAAAAGGCACATTCACCACAATGCTCATTTCAGCACTATTTACAATAGCCAGGTAATGGAAGCAACATGAATACCCACAGACAGACGAATGGATAAAGATGTGGTACATATATAAAATGGAATATTACTCAGCCATAAGAAGGAATGAAACTGGGTCATTTGTAGAGACGTCGATGGATCTAGAGACTGTCATACAGAATGAGGTAAGTCAGAAAGAGACAAACAAATATTGTATATTAATGCATATATGTGGACCCTAGAAAAATGGAACAGATGAACTGGTTTGAAGGGAAGAAATAGAGACACAGAGGTAGAGAACACACGTATGGACACCAAGTGTGGGAAGCCATGGGGAGGTGGTGTTGGGATGAGTTGGGAGATTGGGATTGACCTGTATACATGTATATGCATAAAATACATAACTAATAATAACCTGCTGTATAAAAAAATAAATAAAATTAAATTTCAAAATTTTTAAAAATAAAACTTAAAAATAAAACAGAAAAAAGTTCTTCCCTTCACACAGATGTATTTATATGAATGAATTATTTCCATGCTTATATCTATAAATACATAAAAGAGGAATAAAATCTAACTTGAACCAAAAAAGAAAAAAAAAACCTGATCCCACGAGTTAGACAGAGGAAAACCCTATCAGGGCACTTGCTCCAGCGGTAAACAATTCTGAAATTGGTCAGAGGTGGGGAATCATCTCCAATAGAGCCAGCTGCCCACTCCTACGCAAGGAGCGTCCTCATTGCAAAGCGGGGGGCCATGCCGAGGCATCTGTGAGTAACCGTGAGCTGAGCCCCAGGCCAGCTGCTGTTGAACTTTTCCCACCCTTCCCAGGTAAAACACCTGAATATGTACAAGGGCTTGAAAGCCTAGAGGAAGGGGCGTGGAGCCACACCAGCGACAGCACGCAGGCCAACTTGGTGCCTGCAGGCCAGCCAGGATGGTCCTGGCCCTGGGCGCTCTTCTGGAAGCTTTCCATTGCCCTGCCTGAGATACCCCACCTGTCCCGGCCCCCACTGCTTTTTTCCTTGCTCACATCTGTCCGGAGAGAAATTCCAGCGGAAGGTATGGGTGACACATCCTCTTCTTTACAAGTGGAAGCCTGGCAACTCCTGCAGAAAGTTCAGCAGAGACCCACTCACACCGGGCCACCCACAAAGCCGTGACCCCTCACTCCCTCCCACCACCACAGCCCCGAGACTGCTGACTGGGCAGAGAATGTGGAGTCAGGCACAGCTTCAGGGGCTATTGCTGCCTGCAGTGCTGTTTATATTGACCTCAACCCAGGCACACCTGGGGAGGGCCGGCCGGCAGGGTCAGGCTACCCAGGTCAGCTAATCCTCAGCCCTCAGGGAATCACATTGTTGAAAATGGACCTCGCTAAGGCAGAATAGAAGCCAAGGAATAAAAGGACACAATGCCATTTGCAGCACCGTAGGTGTGTCTAGAGGTATTCACGTGAATTGTAGTAAGTCAGAAAGTGAAAGACACATATCATATCATATCTCTTATAGGTGTGACCGAAAAATGGATACCAGGGCAGATATTTCCACGGAGAAGGGCAATCACAGATTCATTCAACAAACTAATGGTTCACCAAAGGAAAGGTGTGAGGATTGGTTTCATTATGATATTGGGGTTAACAGACATATACAAACACAGGTGACATATATAATCACCGAAGACCTACAGAATACCAAGAGAAGACTACTCAACATTCTGTCATAAGGTACATGGGAAAAGGATCCCAGGAAGAACTGACATATGCATATGTGTAAAAGAACCACATCTTCCACACCTACAACAAGCCAAACATTGTAATCAAATTTGCTGTAATAAAAAATAAAAAATTAAATTAAAAACACGAACAAGAAGTAGTGAGACAAACTTGAGGGGCTTTCTCCTGGCACATTCCATTCTAAATTCCAATCTAGAACACGACTTCCATTGAGGCTCTGTTGCCCCAGTAACCAGATTTGGTAAGGGAGAGCTGCTGCCACCTTGTGGCCGTTTCACACAACAGCAGCTTTAATCCCAGCGCTAATGGTCAGTTGATATTCAAAATCATTGCAGGCCTGTAAATGACACCTGCCCTGAAAACAAATCCTCGGTTCATATATCGACCAAAAATTTCAAAGGACGTCCATATTTCAAAACGACAGTTTCAAAAGGCATATTTTACACACATTAGTGTTCTGCTTCTTTTTCTTTCTTTCTGTTTTTGTTAAACAAACGGGAATGGCAAAAAGCATCCCTCAGAATCGGCGAAAATATTTGCAAACGAATCAATGGACAAAGGTTTAATCTCCAATATATATAAAGAGCTCATGCAGCTTAATATTAAAAAAAACAAACAACCCAATACAAAAATGGGCAGAAGATCTACAGAGACGTTTCTTCAAAGAAGACACAGAGATGGCCAAGACACACATGAAAAGCTGTTCAACATCACTAATTATTAGAGAAATGCAAATCAAAACTACAGTGAGGTATCACCTCACACCTGTTAGAATCGGCATCATCAGAAAATCTACAAACAACGAATTCTGGGGAGGGTGTGGACAAAAGGATCCCTCTTCCACTATTGGTAGAAATGTAAATTGATACAGTCACGATGGAGAACAGTATGGATTTTCCTTTAAAAACCTAGAAATACAATTAACATATGATCCAGCAATCCCACTTCTGGGCATATACCCAGAGAAAACCATAAATCAAAAAGGCACATTCACCACAATGCTCATTTCAGCACTATTTATGATAGCCAGGTAATGGAAGCAACATAAATACCCACAGACAGACGAATGGATAAAGATGTGGTACATATATAAAATGGAATATTACTCAGCCATAAGAAGGAATGAAACTGGGTCATTTGTAGAGACGTCGATGGATCTAGAGACTGTCATACAGAATGAAGTAAGTCAGAAAGAGACAAACAAATATTGTATATTAATGCATATATGTGGAACCTAGAAAAATGGAACAGATGAACTGGTTTGCAGGGAAGAAGGAGAGACACAGAGGTAGAGAACACACGTATGGACACCAAGTGTGGGAAGCCATGGGGAGGTGGTGTTGGGATGAGTTGGGAGATTGGGATTGACCTGTATACATGTATATGCATAAAATACATAACTAATAATAACCTGCTGTATAAAAAAATAAATAAAATTAAATTTCAAAATTTTTAAAAATAAAACTTAAAAATAAAACAGAAAAAAGTTCTTCCCTTCACACAGATGTATTTATATGAATGAATTATTTCCATGCTTATATCTCTAAATACATAAAAGAGGAATAAAATCTAACTTGAACCAAAAAAGAAAAAAAAAACCTGAACCCAAGAGTTAGACAGAGGAAAACCCTATCAGGGCACTTGCTCCAGCAGTAAACAATTCTGAAATTGGTCAGAGGTGGGG
The DNA here is from genome assembly GCF_949752795.1 of Hyperoodon ampullatus. Classification (NCBI taxonomy): domain Eukaryota; kingdom Metazoa; phylum Chordata; class Mammalia; order Artiodactyla; family Ziphiidae; genus Hyperoodon; species Hyperoodon ampullatus. The sequence goes on along the minus strand of NW_027640917.1, from coordinate 1,092,151 downwards.
AATCATCTCCAATAGAGCCAGCTGCCCACTCCTACGCAAGGAGCGTCCTCATTGCAAAACGGGGGGCCATGCCGAGGCATCTGTGAGTAACCGTGAGCTGAGCCCCAGGCCAGCTGCTGTTGAACTTTTCCCACCCTTCCCAGGTAAAACACCTGAATATGTACAAGGGCTTGAAAGCCTAGAGGAAGGGGCGTGGAGCCACACCAGCGACAGCACGCAGGCCAACTTGGTGCCTGCAGGACAGCCAGGATGGTCCTGGCCCTGGGCGCTCTTCTGGAAGCTTTCCATTGCCCTGCCTGAGACACCCCACCTGTCCCGGCCCCCACTGCTTTTTTCCTTGCTCACATCTGTCCGGAGAGAAATTCCAGCGGAAGGTATGGGTGACACATCCTCTTCTTTACAAGTGGAAGCCTGGCAACTCCTGCAGAAAGTCCAGCAGAGACCCACTCACAATGGGCCACCCACAAAGCCGTGACCCCTCACTCCCTCCCACCAGCACAGCCCCGAGACTGCTGACTGGGCAGAGAATATGGCGTCAGGAAGAGCTTCAGGGGCTATTGCTGCCTGCAGTGCTGTTTATATTGACCTCAACCCAGGCACACCTGGGGAGGGCCGGCCGGCAGGGTCAGGCTACCCAGGTCAGCTAATCCTCAGCCCTCAGGGAATCACATTGTTGAAAATGGACCTCGCTAAGGCAGAATAGAAGCCAAGGAATAAAAGGACACAATGCCATTTGCAGCACCGTAGGTGTGTCTAGAGGTATTCACGTGAATTGTAGTAAGTCAGAAAGTGAAAGACACATATCATATCATATCTCTTATAGGTGTGACCGAAAAATGGATACCAGGGCAGATATTTCCACGGAGAAGGGCAATCACAGATTCATTCAACAAACTAATGGTTCACCAAAGGAAAGGTGTGAGGATTGGTTTCATTATGATATTGGGGTTAACAGACATATACAAACACAGGTGACATATATAATCACCGAAGACCTACAGAATACCAAGAGAAGACTACTCAACATTCTGTCATAAGGTACATGGGAAAAGGATCCCAGGAAGAACTGACATATGTATATGTGTAAAAGAACCACATCTTCCACACCTACAACAAGCCAAACATTGTAATCAAATTTGCTGTAATAAAAAATAAAAAATTAAATTAAAAACACGAACAAGAAGTAGTGAGACAAACTTGAGGGGCTTTCTCCTGGCACATTCCATTCTAAATTCCAATCTAGAACACGACTTCCATTGAGGCTCTGTTGCCCCAGTAACCAGATTTGGTAAGGGAGAGCTGCTGCCACGTTGTGGCCGTTTCACACAACAGCAGCTTTAATCCCAGCGCTAATGGTCAGTTGATATTCAAAATCATTGCAGGCCTGTAAATGACACCTGCCCTGAAAACAAATCCTCGGTTCATATATCGACCAAAAATTTCAAAGGACGTCCATATTTCAAAACGACAGTTTCAAAAGGCATATTTTACACACATTAGTGTTCTGCTTCTTTTTCTTTCTTTCTGTTTTTGTTAAACAAACGGGAATGGCAAAAAGCATCCCTCAGAATGGGAGAAAATATTTGCAAACGAATCAATGGACAAAGGTTTAATCTCCAATATATATAAAGAGCTCATGCAGCTTAATATTAAAAAAAACAAACAACCCAATACAAAAATGGGCAGAAGATCTACAGAGACGTTTCTTCAAAGAAGACACAGAGATGGCCAAGACACACATGAAAAGCTGCTCAACATCACTAATTATTAGAGAAATGCAAATCAAAACTACAGTGAGGTATCACCTCACACCTATTAGAATCGGCATCATCAGAAAATCTACAAACAACGAATTCTGGGGAGGGTGTGGACAAAAGGATCCCTCTTCCACTATTGGTAGAAATGTAAATTGATACAGTCACGATGGAGAACAGTATGGATTTTCCTTTAAAAACCTAGAAATACAATTAACATATGATCCAGCAATCCCACTTCTGGGCATATACCCAGAGAAAACCATAAATCAAAAAGGCACATTCACCACAATGCTCATTTCAGCACTATTTATGATAGCCAGGTAATGGAAGCAACATAAATACCCACAGACAGACGAATGGATAAAGATGTGGTACATATATAAAATGGAATATTACTCAGCCATAAGAAGGAATGAAACTGGGTCATTTGTAGAGACGTCGATGGATCTAGAGACTGTCATACAGAATGAAGTAAGTCAGAAAGAGACAAACAAATATTGTATATTAATGCATATATGTGGAACCTAGAAAAATGGAACAGATGAACTGGTTTGCAGGGAAGAAGGAGAGACACAGAGGTAGAGAACACACGTATGGACACCAAGTGTGGGAAGCCATGGGGAGGTGGTGTTGGGATGAGTTGGGAGATTGGGATTGACCTGTATACATGTATATGCATAAAATACATAACTAATAATAACCTGCTGTATAAAAAAATAAATAAAATTAAATTTCAAAATTTTTAAAAATAAAACTTAAAAATAAAACAGAAAAAAGTTCTTCCCTTCACACAGATGTATTTATATGAATGAATTATTTCCATGCTTATATCTCTAAATACATAAAAGAGGAATAAAATCTAACTTGAACCAAAAAAGAAAAAAAAAACCTGAACCCAAGAGTTAGACAGAGGAAAACCCTATCAGGGCACTTGCTCCAGCAGTAAACAATTCTGAAATTGGTCAGAGGTGGGGAATCATCTCCAATAGAGCCAGCTGCCCACTCCTACGCAAGGAGCGTCCTCATTGCAAAACGGGGGGCCATGCCGAGGCATCTGTGAGTAACCGTGAGCTGAGCCCCAGGCCAGCTGCTGTTGAACTTTTCCCACCCTTCCCAGGTAAAACACCTGAATATGTACAAGGGCTTGAAAGCCTAGAGGAAGGGGCGTGGAGCCACACCAGCGACAGCACGCAGGCCAACTTGGTGCCTGCAGGCCAGCCAGGATGGTCCTGGCCCTGGGCGCTCTTCTGGAAGCTTTCCATTGCCCTGCCTGAGATACCCCACCTGTCCCGGCCCCCACTGCTTTTTTCCTTGCTCACATCTGTCCGGAGAGAAATTCCAGCGGAAGGTATGGGTGACACATCCTCTTCTTTACAAGTGGAAGCCTGGCAACTCCTGCAGAAAGTCCAGCAGAGACCCACTCACAACGGGCCACCCACAAAGCCGTGACCCCTCACTCCCTCCCACCAGCACAGCCCCGAGACTGCTGACTTGGCAGAGAATATGGCGACAGGAAGAGCTTCAGGGGCTATTGCTGCCTGCAGTGCTGTTTATATTGACCTCAACCCAGGCACACCTGGGGAGGGCCGGCCGGCAGGGTCAGGCTACCCAGGTCAGCTAATCCTCAGCCCTCAGGGAATCACATTGTTGAAAATGGACCTCGCTAAGGCAGAATAGAAGCCAAGGAATAAAAGGACACAATGCCATTTGCAGCACCGTAGGTGTGTCTAGAGGTATTCACGTGAATTGTAGTAAGTCAGAAAGTGAAAGACACATATCATATCATATCTCTTATAGGTGTGACCGAAAAATGGATACCAGGGCAGATATTTCCACGGAGAAGGGCAATCACAGATTCATTCAACAAACTAATGGTTCACCAAAGGAAAGGTGTGAGGATTGGTTTCATTATGATATTGGGGTTAACAGACATATACAAACACAGGTGACATATATAATCACCGAAGACCTACAGAATACCAAGAGAAGACTACTCAACATTCTGTCATAAGGTACATGGGAAAAGGATCCCAGGAAGAACTGACATATGTATATGTGTAAAAGAACCACATCTTCCACACCTACAACAAGCCAAACATTGTAATCAAATTTGCTGTAATAAAAAATAAAAAATTAAATTAAAAACACGAACAAGAAGTAGTGAGACAAACTTGAGGGGCTTTCTCCTGGCACATTCCATTCTAAATTCCAATCTAGAACACGACTTCCATTGAGGCTCTGTTGCCCCAGTAACCAGATTTGGTAAGGTAGAGCTGCTGCCACCTTGTGGCCATTTCACACAACAGCAGCTTTAATCCCAGCGCTAATGGTCAGTTGATATTCAAAATCATTGCAGGCCTGTAAATGACACCTGCCCTGAAAACAAATCCTCGGTTCATATATCGACCAAAAATTTCAAAGGACGTCCATATTTCAAAACGACAGTTTCAAAAGGCATATTTTACACACATTAGTGTTCTGCTTCTTTTTCTTTCTTTCTGTTTTTGTTAAACAAACGGGAATGGCAAAAAGCATCCCTCAGAATGGGAGAAAATATTTGCAAACGAATCAATGGACAAAGGTTTAATCTCCAATATATATAAAGAGCTCATGCAGCTTAATATTAAAAAAAACAAACAACCCAATACAAAAATGGGCAGAAGATCTACAGAGACGTTTCTTCAAAGAAGACACAGAGATGGCCAAGACACACATGAAAAGCTGCTCAACATCACTAATTATTAGAGAAATGCAAATCAAAACTACAGTGAGGTATCACCTCACACCTATTAGAATCGGCATCATCAGAAAATCTACAAACAACGAATTCTGGGGAGGGTGTGGACAAAAGGATCCCTCTTCCACTATTGGTAGAAATGTAAATTGATACAGTCACGATGGAGAACAGTATGGATTTTCCTTTAAAAACCTAGAAATACAATTAACATATGATCCAGCAATCCCACTTCTGGGCATATACCCAGAGAAAACCATAAATCAAAAAGGCACATTCACCACAATGCTCATTTCAGCACTATTTATGATAGCCAGGTAATGGAAGCAACATAAATACCCACAGACAGACGAATGGATAAAGATGTGGTACATATATAAAATGGAATATTACTCAGCCATAAGAAGGAATGAAACTGGGTCATTTGTAGAGACGTCGATGGATCTAGAGACTGTCATACAGAATGAAGTAAGTCAGAAAGAGACAAACAAATATTGTATATTAATGCATATATGTGGAACCTAGAAAAATGGTACAGATGAACTGGTTTGCAGGGAAGAAGGAGAGACACAGAGGTAGAGAACACACGTATGGACACCAAGTGTGGGAAGCCATGGGGAGGTGGTGTTGGGATGAGTTGGGAGATTGGGATTGACCTGTATACATGTATATGCATAAAATACATAACTAATAATAACCTGCTGTATAAAAAAATAAATAAAATTAAATTTCAAAATTTTTAAAAATAAAACTTAAAAATAAAACAGAAAAAAGTTCTTCCCTTCACACAGATGTATTTATATGAATGAATTATTTCCATGCTTATATCTCTAAATACATAAAAGAGGAATAAAATCTAACTTGAACCAAAAAAGAAAAAAAAAACCTGAACCCAAGAGTTAGACAGAGGAAAACCCTATCAGGGCACTTGCTCCAGCAGTAAACAATTCTGAAATTGGTCAGAGGTGGGGAATCATCTCCAATAGAGCCAGCTGCCCACTCCTACGCAAGGAGCGTCCTCATTGCAAAACGGGGGGCCATGCCGAGGCATCTGTGAGTAACCGTGAGCTGAGCCCCAGGCCAGCTGCTGTTGAACTTTTCCCACCCTTCCCAGGTAAAACACCTGAATATGTACAAGGGCTTGAAAGCCTAGAGGAAGGGGCGTGGAGCCACACCAGCGACAGCACGCAGGCCAACTTGGTGCCTGCAGGCCAGCCAGGATGGTCCTGGCCCTGGGCGCTCTTCTGGAAGCTTTCCATTGCCCTGCCTGAGATACCCCACCTGTCCCGGCCCCCACTGCTTTTTTCCTTGCTCACATCTGTCCGGAGAGAAATTCCAGCGGAAGGTATGGGTGACACATCCTCTTCTTTACAAGTGGAAGCCTGGCAACTCCTGCAGAAAGTCCAGCAGAGACCCACTCACACCGGGCCACCCACAAAGCCGTGACCCCTCACTCCCTCCCACCAGCACAGCCCCGAGACTGCTGACTGGGCAGAGAATATGGCGTCAGGAAGTGCTTCAGGGGCTATTGCTGCCTGCAGTGCTGTTTATATTGACCTCAACCCAGGCACACCTGGGGAGGGCCGGCCGGCAGGGTCAGGCTACCCAGGTCAGCTAATCCTCAGCCCTCAGGGAATCACATTGTTGAAAATGGACCTCGCTAAGGCAGAATAGAAGCCAAGGAATAAAAGGACACAATGCCATTTGAAGCACCGTAGGTGTGTCTAGAGGTATTCAAGTGAATTGTAGTAAGTCAGAAAGTGAAAGACACATATCATATCATATCTCTTATAGGTGTGACCGAAAAATGGATACCAGGGCAGATATTTCCACGGAGAAGGGCAATCACAGATTCATTCAACAAACTAATGGTTCACCAAAGGAAAGGTGTGAGGATTGGTTTCATTATGATATTGGGGTTAACAGACATATACAAACACAGGTGACATATATAATCACCGAAGACCTACAGAATACCAAGAGAAGACTACTCAACATTCTGTCATAAGGTACATGGGAAAAGGATCCCAGGAAGAACTGACATATGTATATGTGTAAAAGAACCACATCTTCCACACCTACAACAAGCCAAACATTGTAATCAAATTTGCTGTAATAAAAAATAAAAAATTAAATTAAAAACACGAACAAGAAGTAGTGAGACAAACTTGAGGGGCTTTCTCCTGGCACATTCCATTCTAAATTCCAATCTAGAACACGACTTCCATTGAGGCTCTGTTGCCCCAGTAACCAGATTTGGTAAGGGAGAGCTGCTGCCACGTTGTGGCCGTTTCACACAACAGCAGCTTTAATCCCAGCGCTAATGGTCAGTTGATATTCAAAATCATTGCAGGCCTGTAAATGACACCTGCCCTGAAAACAAATCCTCGGTTCATATATCGACCAAAAATTTCAAAGGACGTCCATATTTCAAAACGACAGTTTCAAAAGGCATATTTTACACACATTAGTGTTCTGCTTCTTTTTCTTTCTTTCTGTTTTTGTTAAACAAACGGGAATGGCAAAAAGCATCCCTCAGAATGGGAGAAAATATTTGCAAACGAATCAATGGACAAAGGTTTAATCTCCAATATATATAAAGAGCTCATGCAGCTTAATATTAAAAAAAACAAACAACCCAATACAAAAATGGGCAGAAGATCTACAGAGACGTTTCTTCAAAGAAGACACAGAGATGGCCAAGACACACATGAAAAGCTGCTCAACATCACTAATTATTAGAGAAATGCAAATCAAAACTACAGTGAGGTATCACCTCACACCTATTAGAATCGGCATCATCAGAAAATCTACAAACAACGAATTCTGGGGAGGGTGTGGACAAAAGGATCCCTCTTCCACTATTGGTAGAAATGTAAATTGATACAGTCACGATGGAGAACAGTATGGATTTTCCTTTAAAAACCTAGAAATACAATTAACATATGATCCAGCAATCCCACTTCTGGGCATATACCCAGAGAAAACCATAAATCAAAAAGGCACATTCACCACAATGCTCATTTCAGCACTATTTATGATAGCCAGGTAATGGAAGCAACATAAATACCCACAGACAGACGAATGGATAAAGATGTGGTACATATATAAAATGGAATATTACTCAGCCATAAGAAGGAATGAAACTGGGTCATTTGTAGAGACGTCGATGGATCTAGAGACTGTCATACAGAATGAAGTAAGTCAGAAAGAGACAAACAAATATTGTATATTAATGCATATATGTGGAACCTAGAAAAATGGAACAGATGAACTGGTTTGCAGGGAAGAAGGAGAGACACAGAGGTAGAGAACACACGTATGGACACCAAGTGTGGGAAGCCATGGGGAGGTGGTGTTGGGATGAGTTGGGAGATTGGGATTGACCTGTATACATGTATATGCATAAAATACATAACTAATAATAACCTGCTGTATAAAAAAATAAATAAAATTAAATTTCAAAATTTTTAAAAATAAAACTTAAAAATAAAACAGAAAAAAGTTCTTCCCTTCACACAGATGTATTTATATGAATGAATTATTTCCATGCTTATATCTCTAAATACATAAAAGAGGAATAAAATCTAACTTGAACCAAAAAAGAAAAAAAAAACCTGAACCCAAGAGTTAGACAGAGGAAAACCCTATCAGGGCACTTGCTCCAGCAGTAAACAATTCTGAAATTGGTCAGAGGTGGGGAATCATCTCCAATAGAGCCAGCTGCCCACTCCTACGCAAGGAGCGTCCTCATTGCAAAACGGGGGGCCATGCCGAGGCATCTGTGAGTAACCGTGAGCTGAGCCCCAGGCCAGCTGCTGTTGAACTTTTCCCACCCTTCCCAGGTAAAACACCTGAATATGTACAAGGGCTTGAAAGCCTAGAGGAAGGGGCGTGGAGCCACACCAGCGACAGCACGCAGGCCAACTTGGTGCCTGCAGGCCAGCCAGGATGGTCCTGGCCCTGGGCGCTCTTCTGGAAGCTTTCCATTGCCCTGCCTGAGATACCCCACCTGTCCCGGCCCCCACTGCTTTTTTCCTTGCTCACATCTGTCCGGAGAGAAATTCCAGCGGAAGGTATGGGTGACACATCCTCTTCTTTACAAGTGGAAGCCTGGCAACTCCTGCAGAAAGTCCAGCAGAGACCCACTCACAACGGGCCACCCACAAAGCCGTGACCCCTCACTCCCTCCCACCAGCACAGCCCCGAGACTGCTGACTGGGCAGAGAATATGGCGACAGGAAGAGCTTCAGGGGCTATTGCTGCCTGCAGTGCTGTTTATATTGACCTCAACCCAGGCACACCTGGGGAGGGCCGGCCGGCAGGGTCAGGCTACCCAGGTCAGCTAATCCTCAGCCCTCAGGGAATCACATTGTTGAAAATGGACCTCGCTAAGGCAGAATAGAAGCCAAGGAATAAAAGGACACAATGCCATTTGCAGCACCGTAGGTGTGTCTAGAGGTATTCACGTGAATTGTAGTAAGTCAGAAAGTGAAAGACACATATCATATCATATCTCTTATAGGTGTGACCGAAAAATGGATACCAGGGCAGATATTTCCACGGAGAAGGGCAATCACAGATTCATTCAACAAACTAATGGTTCACCAAAGGAAAGGTGTGAGGATTGGTTTCATTATGATATTGGGGTTAACAGACATATACAAACACAGGTGACATATATAATCACCGAAGACCTACAGAATACCAAGAGAAGACTACTCAACATTCTGTCATAAGGTACATGGGAAAAGGATCCCAGGAAGAACTGACATATGTATATGTGTAAAAGAACCACATCTTCCACACCTACAACAAGCCAAACATTGTAATCAAATTTGCTGTAATAAAAAATAAAAAATTAAATTAAAAACACGAACAAGAAGTAGTGAGACAAACTTGAGGGGCTTTCTCCTGGCACATTCCATTCTAAATTCCAATCTAGAACACGACTTCCATTGAGGCTCTGTTGCCCCAGTAACCAGATTTGGTAAGGGAGAGCTGCTGCCAGCTTGTGGCCGTTTCACACAACAGCAGCTTTAATCCCAGCGCTAATGGTCAGTTGATATTCAAAATCATTGCAGGCCTGTAAATGACACCTGCCCTGAAAACAAATCCTCGGTTCATATATCGACCAAAAATTTCAAAGGACGTCCATATTTCAAAACGACAGTTTCAAAAGGCATATTTTACACACATTAGTGTTCTGCTTCTTTTTCTTTCTTTCTGTTTTTGTTAAACAAACGGGAATGGCAAAAAGCATCCCTCAGAATGGGAGAAAATATTTGCAAACGAATCAATGGACAAAGGTTTAATCTCCAATATATATAAAGAGCTCATGCAGCTTAATATTAAAAAAAACAAACAACCCAATACAAAAATGGGCAGAAGATCTACAGAGACGTTTCTTCAAAGAAGACACAGAGATGGCCAAGACACACATGAAAAGCTGCTCAACATCACTAATTATTAGAGAAATGCAAATCAAAACTACAGTGAGGTATCACCTCACACCTGTTAGAATCGGCATCATCAGAAAATCTACAAACAACGAATTCTGGGGAGGGTGTGGACAAAAGGATCCCTCTTCCACTATTGGTAGAAATGTAAATTGATACAGTCACGATGGAGAACAGTATGGATTTTCCTTTAAAAACCTAGAAATACAATTAACATATGATCCAGCAATCCCACTTCTGGGCATATACCCAGAGAAAACCATAAATCAAAAAGGCACATTCACCACAATGCTCATTTCAGCACTATTTATGATAGCCAGGTAATGGAAGCAACATAAATACCCACAGACAGACGAATGGATAAAGATGTGGTACATATATAAAATGGAATATTACTCAGCCATAAGAAGGAATGAAACTGGGTCATTTGTAGAGACGTCGATGGATCTAGAGACTGTCATACAGAATGAAGTAAGTCAGAAAGAGACAAACAAATATTGTATATTAATGCATATATGTGGAACCTAGAAAAATGGAACAGATGAACTGGTTTGCAGGGAAGAAGGAGAGACACAGAGGTAGAGAACACACGTATGGACACCAAGTGTGGGAAGCCATGGGGAGGTGGTGTTGGGATGAGTTGGGAGATTGGGATTGACCTGTATACATGTATATGCATAAAATACATAACTAATAATAACCTGCTGTATAAAAAAATAAATAAAATTAAATTTCAAAATTTTTAAAAATAAAACTTAAAAATAAAACAGAAAAAAGTTCTTCCCTTCACACAGATGTATTTATATGAATGAATTATTTCCATGCTTATATCTCTAAATACATAAAAGAGGAATAAAATCTAACTTGAACCAAAAAAGAAAAAAAAAAACCTGAACCCAAGAGTTAGACAGAGGAAAACCCTATCAGGGCACTTGCTCCAGCAGTAAACAATTCTGAAATTGGTCAGAGGTGGGGAATCATCTCCAATAGAGCCAGCTGCCCACTCCTACGCAAGGAGCGTCCTCATTGCAAAACGGGGGGCCATGCCGAGGCATCTGTGAGTAACTGTGAGCTGAGCCCCAGGCCAGCTGCTGTTGAACTTTTCCCACCCTTCCCAGGTAAAACACCTGAATATGTACAAGGGCTTGAAAGCCTAGAGGAAGGGGCGTGGAGCCACACCAGCGACAGCACGCAGGCCAACTTGGTGCCTGCAGGCCAGCCAGGATGGTCCTGGCCCTGGGCGCTCTTCTGGAAGCTTTCCATTGCCCTGCCTGAGATACCCCACCTGTCCCGGCCCCCACTGCTTTTTTCCTTGCTCACATCTGTCCGGAGAGAAATTCCAGCGGAAGGTATGGGTGACACATCCTCTTCTTTACAAGTGGAAGCCTGGCAACTCCTGCAGAAAGTCCAGCAGAGACCCACTCACAACGGGCCACCCACAAAGCCGTGACCCCTCACTCCCTCCCACCAGCACAGCCCCGAGACTGCTGACTGGGCAGAGAATATGGCGACAGGAAGAGCTTCAGGGGCTATTGCTGCCTGCAGTGCTGTTTATATTGACCTCAACCCAGGCACACCTGGGGAGGGCCGGCCGGCAGGGTCAGGCTACCCAGGTCAGCTAATCCTCAGCCCTCAGGGAATCACATTGTTGAAAATGGACCTCGCTAAGGCAGAATAGAAGCCAAGGAATAAAAGGACACAATGCCATTTGCAGCACCGTAGGTGTGTCTAGAGGTATTCATGTGAATTGTAGTAAGTCAGAAAGTGAAAGACACATATCATATCATATCTCTTATAGGTGTGACCGAAAAATGGATACCAGGGCAGATATTTCCACGGAGAAGGGCAATCACAGATTCATTCAACAAACTAATGGTTCACCAAAGGAAAGGTGTGAGGATTGGTTTCATTATGATATTGGGGTTAACAGACATATACAAACACAGGTGACATATATAATCACCGAAGACCTACAGAATACCAAGAGAAGACTACTCAACATTCTGTCATAAGGTACATGGGAAAAGGATCCCAGGAAGAACTGACATATGTATATGTGTAAAAGAACCACATCTTCCACACCTACAACAAGCCAAACATTGTAATCAAATTTGCTGTAATAAAAAATAAAAAATTAAATTAAAAACACGAACAAGAAGTAGTGAGACAAACTTGAGGGGCTTTCTCCTGGCACATTCCATTCTAAATTCCAATCTAGAACACGACTTCCATTGAGGCTCTGTTGCCCCAGTAACCAGATTTGGTAAGGGAGAGCTGCTGCCACCTTGTGGCCGTTTCACACAACAGCAGCTTTAATCCCAGCGCTAATGGTCAGTTGATATTCAAAATCATTGCAGGCCTGTAAATGACACCTGCCCTGAAAACAAATCCTCGGTTCATATATCGACCAAAAATTTCAAAGGACGTCCATATTTCAAAACGACAGTTTCAAAAGGCATATTTTACACACATTAGTGTTCTGCTTCTTTTTCTTTCTTTCTGTTTTTGTTAAACAAACGGGAATGGCAAAAAGCATCCCTCAGAATGGGAGAAAATATTTGCAAACGAATCAATGGACAAAGGTTTAATCTCCAATATATATAAAGAGCTCATGCAGCTTAATATTAAAAAAAACAAACAACCCAATACAAAAATGGGCAGAAGATCTACAGAGACGTTTCTTCAAAGAAGACACAGAGATGGCCAAGACACACATGAAAAGCTGCTCAACATCACTAATTATTAGAGAAATGCAAATCAAAACTACAGTGAGGTATCACCTCACACCTATTAGAATCGGCATCATCAGAAAATCTACAAACAACGAATTCTGGGGAGGGTGTGGACAAAAGGATCCCTCTTCCACTATTGGTAGAAATGTAAATTGATACAGTCACGATGGAGAACAGTATGGATTTTCCTTTAAAAACCTAGAAATACAATTAACATATGATCCAGCAATCCCACTTCTGGGCATATACCCAGAGAAAACCATAAATCAAAAAGGCACATTCACCACAATGCTCATTTCAGCACTATTTATGATAGCCAGGTAATGGAAGCAACATAAATACCCACAGACAGACGAATGGATAAAGATGTGGTACATATATAAAATGGAATATTACTCAGCCATAAGAAGGAATGAAACTGGGTCATTTGTAGAGACGTCGATGGATCTAGAGACTGTCATACAGAATGAAGTAAGTCAGAAAGAGACAAACAAATATTGTATATTAATGCATATATGTGGAACCTAGAAAAATGGAACAGATGAACTGGTTTGCAGGGAAGAAGGAGAGACACAGAGGTAGAGAACACACGTATGGACACCAAGTGTGGGAAGCCATGGGGAGGTGGTGTTGGGATGAGTTGGGAGATTGGGATTGACCTGTATACATGTATATGCATAAAATACATAACTAATAATAACCTGCTGTATAAAAAAATAAATAAAATTAAATTTCAAAATTTTTAAAAATAAAACTTAAAAATAAAACAGAAAAAAGTTCTTCCCTTCACACAGATGTATTTATATGAATGAATTATTTCCATGCTTATATCTCTAAATACATAAAAGAGGAATAAAATCTAACTTGAACCAAAAAAGAAAAAAAAAACCTGAACCCAAGAGTTAGACAGAGGAAAACCCTATCAGGGCACTTGCTCCAGCAGTAAACAATTCTGAAATTGGTCAGAGGTGGGGAATCATCTCCAATAGAGCCAGCTGCCCACTCCTACGCAAGGAGCGTCCTCATTGCAAAACGGGGGGCCATGCCGAGGCATCTGTGAGTAACCGTGAGCTGAGCCCCAGGCCAGCTGCTGTTGAACTTTTCCCACCCTTCCCAGGTAAAACACCTGAATATGTACAAGGGCTTGAAAGCCTAGAGGAAGGGGCGTGGAGCCACACCAGCGACAGCACGCAGGCCAACTTGGTGCCTGCAGGCCAGCCAGGATGGTCCTGGCCCTGGGCGCTCTTCTGGAAGCTTTCCATTGCCCTGCCTGAGATACCCCACCTGTCCCGGCCCCCACTGCTTTTTTCCTTGCTCACATCTGTCCGGAGAGAAATTCCAGCGGAAGGTATGGGTGACACATCCTCTTCTTTACAAGTGGAAGCCTGGCAACTCCTGCAGAAAGTCCAGCAGAGACCCACTCACACCGGGCCACCCACAAAGCCGTGACCCCTCACTCCCTCCCACCAGCACAGCCCCGAGACTGCTGACTGGGCAGAGAATATGGCGTCAGGAAGAGCTTCAGGGGCTATTGCTGCCTGCAGTGCTGTTTATATTGACCTCAACCCAGGCACACCTGGGGAGGGCCGGCCGGCAGGGTCAGGCTACCCAGGTCAGCTAATCCTCAGCCCTCAGGGAATCACATTGTTGAAAATGGACCTCGCTAAGGCAGAATAGAAGCCAAGGAATAAAAGGACACAATGCCATTTGCAGCACCGTAGGTGTGTCTAGAGGTATTCACGTGAATTGTAGTAAGTCAGAAAGTGAAAGACACATATCATATCATATCTCTTATAGGTGTGACCGAAAAATGGATACCAGGGCAGATATTTCCACGGAGAAGGGCAATCACAGATTCATTCAACAAACTAATGGTTCACCAAAGGAAAGGTGTGAGGATTGGTTTCATTATGATATTGGGGTTAACAGACATATACAAACACAGGTGACATATATAATCACCGAAGACCTACAGAATACCAAGAGAAGACTACTCAACATTCTGTCATAAGGTACATGGGAAAAGGATCCCAGGAAGAACTGACATATGTATATGTGTAAAAGAACCACATCTTCCACACCTACAACAAGCCAAACATTGTAATCAAATTTGCTGTAATAAAAAATAAAAAATTAAATTAAAAACACGAACAAGAAGTAGTGAGACAAACTTGAGGGGCTTTCTCCTGGCACATTCCATTCTAAATTCCAATCTAGAACACGACTTCCATTGAGGCTCTGTTGCCCCAGTAACCAGATTTGGTAAGGGAGAGCTGCTGCCACCTTGTGGCCGTTTCACACAACAGCAGCTTTAATCCCAGCGCTAATGGTCAGTTGATATTCAAAATCATTGCAGGCCTGTAAATGACACCTGCCCTGAAAACAAATCCTCGGTTCATATATCGACCAAAAATTTCAAAGGACGTCCATATTTCAAAACGACAGTTTCAAAAGGCATATTTTACACACATTAGTGTTCTGCTTCTTTTTCTTTCTTTCTGTTTTTGTTAAACAAACGGGAATGGCAAAAAGCATCCCTCAGAATGGGAGAAAATATTTGCAAACGAATCAATGGACAAAGGTTTAATCTCCAATATATATAAAGAGCTCATGCAGCTTAATATTAAAAAAAACAAACAACCCAATACAAAAATGGGCAGAAGATCTACAGAGACGTTTCTTCAAAGAAGACACAGAGATGGCCAAGACACACATGAAAAGCTGCTCAACATCACTAATTATTAGAGAAATGCAAATCAAAACTACAGTGAGGTATCACCTCACACCTATTAGAATCGGCATCATCAGAAAATCTACAAACAACGAATTCTGGGGAGGGTGTGGACAAAAGGATCCCTCTTCCACTATTGGTAGAAATGTAAATTGATACAGTCACGATGGAGAACAGTATGGATTTTCCTTTAAAAACCTAGAAATACAATTAACATATGATCCAGCAATCCCACTTCTGGGCATATACCCAGAGAAAACCATAAATCAAAAAGGCACATTCACCACAATGCTCATTTCAGCACTATTTATGATAGCCAGGTAATGGAAGCAACATAAATACCCACAGACAGACGAATGGATAAAGATGTGGTACATATATAAAATGGAATATTACTCAGCCATAAGAAGGAATGAAACTGGGTCATTTGTAGAGACGTCGATGGATCTAGAGACTGTCATACAGAATGAAGTAAGTCAGAAAGAGACAAACAAATATTGTATATTAATGCATATATGTGGAACCTAGAAAAATGGAACAGATGAACTGGTTTGCAGGGAAGAAGGAGAGACACAGAGGTAGAGAACACACGTATGGACACCAAGTGTGGGAAGCCATGGGGAGGTGGTGTTGGGATGAGTTGGGAGATTGGGATTGACCTGTATACATGTATATGCATAAAATACATAACTAATAATAACCTGCTGTATAAAAAAATAAATAAAATTAAATTTCAAAATTTTTAAAAATAAAACTTAAAAATAAAACAGAAAAAAGTTCTTCCCTTCACACAGATGTATTTATATGAATGAATTATTTCCATGCTTATATCTCTAAATACATAAAAGAGGAATAAAATCTAACTTGAACCAAAAAAGAAAAAAAAAACCTGAACCCAAGAGTTAGACAGAGGAAAACCCTATCAGGGCACTTGCTCCAGCAGTAAACAATTCTGAAATTGGTCAGAGGTGGGGAATCATCTCCAATAGAGCCAGCTGCCCACTCCTACGCAAGGAGCGTCCTCATTGCAAAACGGGGGGCCATGCCGAGGCATCTGTGAGTAACCGTGAGCTGAGCCCCAGGCCAGCTGCTGTTGAACTTTTCCCACCCTTCCCAGGTAAAACACCTGAATATGTACAAGGGCTTGAAAGCCTAGAGGAAGGGGCGTGGAGCCACACCAGCGACAGCACGCAGGCCAACTTGGTGCCTGCAGGCCAGCCAGGATGGTCCTGGCCCTGGGCGCTCTTCTGGAAGCTTTCCATTGCCCTGCCTGAGATACCCCACCTGTCCCGGCCCCCACTGCTTTTTTCCTTGCTCACATCTGTCCGGAGAGAAATTCCAGCGGAAGGTATGGGTGACACATCCTCTTCTTTACAAGTGGAAGCCTGGCAACTCCTGCAGAAAGTCCAGCAGAGACCCACTCACACCGGGCCACCCACAAAGCCGTGACCCCTCACTCCCTCCCACCAGCACAGCCCCGAGACTGCTGACTGGGCAGAGAATATGGCGTCAGGAAGAGCTTCAGGGGCTATTGCTGCCTGCAGTGCTGTTTATATTGACCTCAACCCAGGCACACCTGGGGAGGGCCGGCCGGCAGGGTCAGGCTACCCAGGTCAGCTAATCCTCAGCCCTCAGGGAATCACATTGTTGAAAATGGACCTCGCTAAGGCAGAATAGAAGCCAAGGAATAAAAGGACACAATGCCATTTGCAGCACCGTAGGTGTGTCTAGAGGTATTCACGTGAATTGTAGTAAGTCAGAAAGTGAAAGACACATATCATATCATATCTCTTATAGGTGTGACCGAAAAATGGATACCAGGGCAGATATTTCCACGGAGAAGGGCAATCACAGATTCATTCAACAAACTAATGGTTCACCAAAGGAAAGGTGTGAGGATTGGTTTCATTATGATATTGGGGTTAACAGACATATACAAACACAGGTGACATATATAATCACCGAAGACCTACAGAATACCAAGAGAAGACTACTCAACATTCTGTCATAAGGTACATGGGAAAAGGATCCCAGGAAGAACTGACATATGTATATGTGTAAAAGAACCACATCTTCCACACCTACAACAAGCCAAACATTGTAATCAAATTTGCTGTAATAAAAAATAAAAAATTAAATTAAAAACACGAACAAGAAGTAGTGAGACAAACTTGAGGGGCTTTCTCCTGGCACATTCCATTCTAAATTCCAATCTAGAACACGACTTCCATTGATGCTCTGTTGCCCCAGTAACCAGATTTGGTAAGGGAGAGCTGCTGCCACCTTGTGGCCGTTTCACACAACAGCAGCTTTAATCCCAGCGCTAATGGTCAGTTGATATTCAAAATCATTGCAGGCCTGTAAATGACACCTGCCCTGAAAACAAATCCTCGGTTCATATATCGACCAAAAATTTCAAAGGACGTCCATATTTCAAAACGACAGTTTCAAAAGGCATATTTTACACACATTAGTGTTCTGCTTCTTTTTCTTTCTTTCTGTTTTTGTTAAACAAACGGGAATGGCAAAAAGCATCCCTCAGAATGGGAGAAAATATTTGCAAACGAATCAATGGACAAAGGTTTAATCTCCAATATATATAAAGAGCTCATGCAGCTTAATATTAAAAAAAACAAACAACCCAATACAAAAATGGGCAGAAGATCTACAGAGACGTTTCTTCAAAGAAGACACAGAGATGGCCAAGACACACATGAAAAGCTGCTCAACATCACTAATTATTAGAGAAATGCAAATCAAAACTACAGTGAGGTATCACCTCACACCTGTTAGAATCGGCATCATCAGAAAATCTACAAACAACGAATTCTGGGGAGGGTGTGGACAAAAGGATCCCTCTTCCACTATTGGTAGAAATGTAAATTGATACAGTCACGATGGAGAACAGTATGGATTTTCCTTTAAAAACCTAGAAA
The DNA here is from genome assembly GCF_949752795.1 of Hyperoodon ampullatus. Taxonomy (NCBI): domain Eukaryota; kingdom Metazoa; phylum Chordata; class Mammalia; order Artiodactyla; family Ziphiidae; genus Hyperoodon; species Hyperoodon ampullatus. Next base: position 1,073,802 of record NW_027640917.1, on the reverse strand, counting down.
TACAATTAACATATGATCCAGCAATCCCACTTCTGGGCATATACCCAGAGAAAACCATAAATCAAAAAGGCACATTCACCACAATGCTCATTTCAGCACTATTTATGATAGCCAGGTAATGGAAGCAACATAAATACCCACAGACAGACGAATGGATAAAGATGTGGTACATATATAAAATGGAATATTACTCAGCCATAAGAAGGAATGAAACTGGGTCATTTGTAGAGACGTCGATGGATCTAGAGACTGTCATACAGAATGAAGTAAGTCAGAAAGAGACAAACAAATATTGTATATTAATGCATATATGTGGAACCTAGAAAAATGGAACAGATGAACTGGTTTGCAGGGAAGAAGGAGAGACACAGAGGTAGAGAACACACGTATGGACACCAAGTGTGGGAAGCCATGGGGAGGTGGTGTTGGGATGAGTTGGGAGATTGGGATTGACCTGTATACATGTATATGCATAAAATACATAACTAATAATAACCTGCTGTATAAAAAAATAAATAAAATTAAATTTCAAAATTTTTAAAAATAAAACTTAAAAATAAAACAGAAAAAAGTTCTTCCCTTCACACAGATGTATTTATATGAATGAATTATTTCCATGCTTATATCTCTAAATACATAAAAGAGGAATAAAATCTAACTTGAACCAAAAAAGAAAAAAAAAACCTGAACCCAAGAGTTAGACAGAGGAAAACCCTATCAGGGCACTTGCTCCAGCAGTAAACAATTCTGAAATTGGTCAGAGGTGGGGAATCATCTCCAATAGAGCCAGCTGCCCACTCCTACGCAAGGAGCGTCCTCATTGCAAAACGGGGGGCCATGCCGAGGCATCTGTGAGTAACCGTGAGCTGAGCCCCAGGCCAGCTGCTGTTGAACTTTTCCCACCCTTCCCAGGTAAAACACCTGAATATGTACAAGGGCTTGAAAGCCTAGAGGAAGGGGCGTGGAGCCACACCAGCGACAGCACGCAGGCCAACTTGGTGCCTGCAGGCCAGCCAGGATGGTCCTGGCCCTGGGCGCTCTTCTGGAAGCTTTCCATTGCCCTGCCTGAGATACCCCACCTGTCCCGGCCCCCACTGCTTTTTTCCTTGCTCACATCTGTCCGGAGAGAAATTCCAGCGGAAGGTATGGGTGACACATCCTCTTCTTTACAAGTGGAAGCCTGGCAACTCCTGCAGAAAGTCCAGCAGAGACCCACTCACACCGGGCCACCCACAAAGCCGTGACCCCTCACTCCCTCCCACCAGCACAGCCCCGAGACTGCTGACTGGGCAGAGAATATGGCGTCAGGAAGAGCTTCAGGGGCTATTGCTGCCTGCAGTGCTGTTTATATTGACCTCAACCCAGGCACACCTGGGGAGGGCCGGCCGGCAGGGTCAGGCTACCCAGGTCAGCTAATCCTCAGCCCTCAGGGAATCACATTGTTGAAAATGGACCTCGCTAAGGCAGAATAGAAGCCAAGGAATAAAAGGACACAATGCCATTTGCAGCACCGTAGGTGTGTCTAGAGGTATTCACGTGAATTGTAGTAAGTCAGAAAGTGAAAGACACATATCATATCATATCTCTTATAGGTGTGACCGAAAAATGGATACCAGGGCAGATATTTCCACGGAGAAGGGCAATCACAGATTCATTCAACAAACTAATGGTTCACCAAAGGAAAGGTGTGAGGATTGGTTTCATTATGATATTGGGGTTAACAGACATATACAAACACAGGTGACATATATAATCACCGAAGACCTACAGAATACCAAGAGAAGACTACTCAACATTCTGTCATAAGGTACATGGGAAAAGGATCCCAGGAAGAACTGACATATGCATATGTGTAAAAGAACCACATCTTCCACACCTACAACAAGCCAAACATTGTAATCAAATTTGCTGTAATAAAAAATAAAAAATTAAATTAAAAACACGAACAAGAAGTAGTGAGACAAACTTGAGGGGCTTTCTCCTGGCACATTCCATTCTAAATTCCAATCTAGAACACGACTTCCATTGAGGCTCTGTTGCCCCAGTAACCAGATTTGGTAAGGGAGAGCTGCTGCCACCTTGTGGCCGTTTCACACAACAGCAGCTTTAATCCCAGCGCTAATGGTCAGTTGATATTCAAAATCATTGCAGGCCTGTAAATGACACCTGCCCTGAAAACAAATCCTCGGTTCATATATCGACCAAAAATTTCAAAGGACGTCCATATTTCAAAACGACAGCTTCAAAAGGCATATTTTACACACATTAGTGTTCTGCTTCTTTTTCTTTCTTTCTGTTTTTGTTAAACAAACGGGAATGGCAAAAAGCATCCCTCAGAATGGGAGAAAATATTTGCAAACGAATCAATGGACAAAGCTTTAATCTCCAATATATATAAAGAGCTCATGCAGCTTAATATTAAAAAAAACAAACAACCCAATACAAAAATGGGCAGAAGATCTACAGAGACGTTTCTTCAAAGAAGACACAGAGATGGCCAAGACACACATGAAAAGCTGCTCAACATCACTAATTATTAGAGAAATGCAAATCAAAACTACAGTGAGGTATCACCTCACACCTGTTAGAATCGGCATCATCAGAAAATCTACAAACAACGAATTCTGGGGAGGGTGTGGACAAAAGGATCCCTCTTCCACTATTGGTAGAAATGTAAATTGATACAGTCACGATGGAGAACAGTATGGATTTTCCTTTAAAAACCTAGAAATACAATTAACATATGATCCAGCAATCCCACTTCTGGGCATATACCCAGAGAAAACCATAAATCAAAAAGGCACATTCACCACAATGCTCATTTCAGCACTATTTATGATAGCCAGGTAATGGAAGCAACATAAATACCCACAGACAGACGAATGGATAAAGATGTGGTACATATATAAAATGGAATATTACTCAGCCATAAGAAGGAATGAAACTGGGTCATTTGTAGAGACGTCGATGGATCTAGAGACTGTCATACAGAATGAAGTAAGTCAGAAAGAGACAAACAAATATTGTATATTAATGCATATATGTGGAACCTAGAAAAATGGAACAGATGAACTGGTTTGCAGGGAAGAAGGAGAGACACAGAGGTAGAGAACACACGTATGGACACCAAGTGTGGGAAGCCATGGGGAGGTGGTGTTGGGATGAGTTGGGAGATTGGGATTGACCTGTATACATGTATATGCATAAAATACATAACTAATAATAACCTGCTGTATAAAAAAATAAATAAAATTAAATTTCAAAATTTTTAAAAATAAAACTTAAAAATAAAACAGAAAAAAGTTCTTCCCTTCACACAGATGTATTTATATGAATGAATTATTTCCATGCTTATATCTCTAAATACATAAAAGAGGAATAAAATCTAACTTGAACCAAAAAAGAAAAAAAAAACCTGAACCCAAGAGTTAGACAGAGGAAAACCCTATCAGGGCACTTGCTCCAGCAGTAAACAATTCTGAAATTGGTCAGAGGTGGGGAATCATCTCCAATAGAGCCAGCTGCCCACTCCTACGCAAGGAGCGTCCTCATTGCAAAACGGGGGGCCATGCCGAGGCATCTGTGAGTAACCGTGAGCTGAGCCCCAGGCCAGCTGCTGTTGAACTTTTCCCACCCTTCCCAGGTAAAACACCTGAATATGTACAAGGGCTTGAAAGCCTAGAGGAAGGGGCGTGGAGCCACACCAGCGACAGCACGCAGGCCAACTTGGTGCCTGCAGGACAGCCAGGATGGTCCTGGCCCTGGGCGCTCTTCTGGAAGCTTTCCATTGCCCTGCCTGAGACACCCCACCTGTCCCGGCCCCCACTGCTTTTTTCCTTGCTCACATCTGTCCGGAGAGAAATTCCAGCGGAAGGTATGGGTGACACATCCTCTTCTTTACAAGTGGAAGCCTGGCAACTCCTGCAGAAAGTCCAGCAGAGACCCACTCACAACGGGCCACCCACAAAGCCGTGACCCCTCACTCCCTCCCACCAGCACAGCCCCGAGACTGCTGACTGGGCAGAGAATATGGCGTCAGGAAGAGCTTCAGGGGCTATTGCTGCCTGCAGTGCTGTTTATATTGACCTCAACCCAGGCACACCTGGGGAGGGCCGGCCGGCAGGGTCAGGCTACCCAGGTCAGCTAATCCTCAGCCCTCAGGGAATCACATTGTTGAAAATGGACCTCGCTAAGGCAGAATAGAAGCCAAGGAATAAAAGGACACAATGCCATTTGCAGCACCGTAGGTGTGTCTAGAGGTATTCACGTGAATTGTAGTAAGTCAGAAAGTGAAAGACACATATCATATCATATCTCTTATAGGTGTGACCGAAAAATGGATACCAGGGCAGATATTTCCACGGAGAAGGGCAATCACAGATTCATTCAACAAACTAATGGTTCACCAAAGGAAAGGTGTGAGGATTGGTTTCATTATGATATTGGGGTTAACAGACATATACAAACACAGGTGACATATATAATCACCGAAGACCTACAGAATACCAAGAGAAGACTACTCAACATTCTGTCATAAGGTACATGGGAAAAGGATCCCAGGAAGAACTGACATATGTATATGTGTAAAAGAACCACATCTTCCACACCTACAACAAGCCAAACATTGTAATCAAATTTGCTGTAATAAAAAATAAAAAATTAAATTAAAAACACGAACAAGAAGTAGTGAGACAAACTTGAGGGGCTTTCTCCTGGCACATTCCATTCTAAATTCCAATCTAGAACACGACTTCCATTGAGGCTCTGTTGCCCCAGTAACCAGATTTGGTAAGGGAGAGCTGCTGCCACCTTGTGGCCGTTTCACACAACAGCAGCTTTAATCCCAGCGCTAATGGTCAGTTGATATTCAAAATCATTGCAGGCCTGTAAATGACACCTGCCCTGAAAACAAATCCTCGGTTCATATATCGACCAAAAATTTCAAAGGACGTCCATATTTCAAAACGACAGTTTCAAAAGGCATATTTTACACACATTAGTGTTCTGCTTCTTTTTCTTTCTTTCTGTTTTTGTTAAACAAACGGGAATGGCAAAAAGCATCCCTCAGAATGGGAGAAAATATTTGCAAACGAATCAATGGACAAAGGTTTAATCTCCAATATATATAAAGAGCTCATGCAGCTTAATATTAAAAAAAACAAACAACCCAATACAAAAATGGGCAGAAGATCTACAGAGACGTTTCTTCAAAGAAGACACAGAGATGGCCAAGACACACATGAAAAGCTGCTCAACATCACTAATTATTAGAGAAATGCAAATCAAAACTACAGTGAGGTATCACCTCACACCTGTTAGAATCGGCATCATCAGAAAATCTACAAACAACGAATTCTGGGGAGGGTGTGGACAAAAGGATCCCTCTTCCACTATTGGTAGAAATGTAAATTGATACAGTCACGATGGAGAACAGTATGGATTTTCCTTTAAAAACCTAGAAATACAATTAACATATGATCCAGCAATCCCACTTCTGGGCATATACCCAGAGAAAACCATAAATCAAAAAGGCACATTCACCACAATGCTCATTTCAGCACTATTTATGATAGCCAGGTAATGGAAGCAACATAAATACCCACAGACAGACGAATGGATAAAGATGTGGTACATATATAAAATGGAATATTACTCAGCCATAAGAAGGAATGAAACTGGGTCATTTGTAGAGACGTCGATGGATCTAGAGACTGTCATACAGAATGAAGTAAGTCAGAAAGAGACAAACAAATATTGTATATTAATGCATATATGTGGAACCTAGAAAAATGGTACAGATGAACTGGTTTGCAGGGAAGAAGGAGAGACACAGAGGTAGAGAACACACGTATGGACACCAAGTGTGGGAAGCCATGGGGAGGTGGTGTTGGGATGAGTTGGGAGATTGGGATTGACCTGTATACATGTATATGCATAAAATACATAACTAATAATAACCTGCTGTATAAAAAAATAAATAAAATTAAATTTCAAAATTTTTAAAAATAAAACTTAAAAATAAAACAGAAAAAAGTTCTTCCCTTCACACAGATGTATTTATATGAATGAATTATTTCCATGCTTATATCTCTAAATACATAAAAGAGGAATAAAATCTAACTTGAACCAAAAAAGAAAAAAAAAACCTGAACCCAAGAGTTAGACAGAGGAAAACCCTATCAGGGCACTTGCTCCAGCAGTAAACAATTCTGAAATTGGTCAGAGGTGGGGAATCATCTCCAATAGAGCCAGCTGCCCACTCCTACGCAAGGAGCGTCCTCATTGCAAAACGGGGGGCCATGCCGAGGCATCTGTGAGTAACCGTGAGCTGAGCCCCAGGCCAGCTGCTGTTGAACTTTTCCCACCCTTCCCAGGTAAAACACCTGAATATGTACAAGGGCTTGAAAGCCTAGAGGAAGGGGCGTGGAGCCACACCAGCGACAGCACGCAGGCCAACTTGGTGCCTGCAGGCCAGCCAGGATGGTCCTGGCCCTGGGCGCTCTTCTGGAAGCTTTCCATTGCCCTGCCTGAGATACCCCACCTGTCCCGGCCCCCACTGCTTTTTTCCTTGCTCACATCTGTCCGGAGAGAAATTCCAGCGGAAGGTATGGGTGACACATCCTCTTCTTTACAAGTGGAAGCCTGGCAACTCCTGCAGAAAGTCCAGCAGAGACCCACTCACACCGGGCCACCCACAAAGCCGTGACCCCTCACTCCCTCCCACCAGCACAGCCCCGAGACTGCTGACTGGGCAGAGAATATGGCGTCAGGAAGAGCTTCAGGGGCTATTGCTGCCTGCAGTGCTGTTTATATTGACCTCAACCCAGGCACACCTGGGGAGGGCCGGCCGGCAGGGTCAGGCTACCCAGGTCAGCTAATCCTCAGCCCTCAGGGAATCACATTGTTGAAAATGGACCTCGCTAAGGCAGAATAGAAGCCAAGGAATAAAAGGACACAATGCCATTTGAAGCACCGTAGGTGTGTCTAGAGGTATTCACGTGAATTGTAGTAAGTCAGAAAGTGAAAGACACATATCATATCATATCTCTTATAGGTGTGACCGAAAAATGGATACCAGGGCAGATATTTCCACGGAGAAGGGCAATCACAGATTCATTCAACAAACTAATGGTTCACCAAAGGAAAGGTGTGAGGATTGGTTTCATTATGATATTGGGGTTAACAGACATATACAAACACAGGTGACATATATAATCACCGAAGACCTACAGAATACCAAGAGAAGACTACTCAACATTCTGTCATAAGGTACATGGGAAAAGGATCCCAGGAAGAACTGACATATGTATATGTGTAAAAGAACCACATCTTCCACACCTACAACAAGCCAAACATTGTAATCAAATTTGCTGTAATAAAAAATAAAAAATTAAATTAAAAACACGAACAAGAAGTAGTGAGACAAACTTGAGGGGCTTTCTCCTGGCACATTCCATTCTAAATTCCAATCTAGAACACGACTTCCATTGAGGCTCTGTTGCCCCAGTAACCAGATTTGGTAAGGGAGAGCTGCTGCCAGCTTGTGGCCGTTTCACACAACAGCAGCTTTAATCCCAGCGCTAATGGTCAGTTGATATTCAAAATCATTGCAGGCCTGTAAATGACACCTGCCCTGAAAACAAATCCTCGGTTCATATATCGACCAAAAATTTCAAAGGACGTCCATATTTCAAAACGACAGTTTCAAAAGGCATATTTTACACACATTAGTGTTCTGCTTCTTTTTCTTTCTTTCTGTTTTTGTTAAACAAACGGGAATGGCAAAAAGCATCCCTCAGAATGGGAGAAAATATTTGCAAACGAATCAATGGACAAAGGTTTAATCTCCAATATATATAAAGAGCTCATGCAGCTTAATATTAAAAAAAACAAACAACCCAATACAAAAATGGGCAGAAGATCTACAGAGACGTTTCTTCAAAGAAGACACAGAGATGGCCAAGACACACATGAAAAGCTGCTCAACATCACTAATTATTAGAGAAATGCAAATCAAAACTACAGTGAGGTATCACCTCACACCTGTTAGAATCGGCATCATCAGAAAATCTACAAACAACGAATTCTGGGGAGGGTGTGGACAAAAGGATCCCTCTTCCACTATTGGTAGAAATGTAAATTGATACAGTCACGATGGAGAACAGTATGGATTTTCCTTTAAAAACCTAGAAATACAATTAACATATGATCCAGCAATCCCACTTCTGGGCATATACCCAGAGAAAACCATAAATCAAAAAGGCACATTCACCACAATGCTCATTTCAGCACTATTTATGATAGCCAGGTAATGGAAGCAACATAAATACCCACAGACAGACGAATGGATAAAGATGTGGTACATATATAAAATGGAATATTACTCAGCCATAAGAAGGAATGAAACTGGGTCATTTGTAGAGACGTCGATGGATCTAGAGACTGTCATACAGAATGAAGTAAGTCAGAAAGAGACAAACAAATATTGTATATTAATGCATATATGTGGAACCTAGAAAAATGGAACAGATGAACTGGTTTGCAGGGAAGAAGGAGAGACACAGAGGTAGAGAACACACGTATGGACACCAAGTGTGGGAAGCCATGGGGAGGTGGTGTTGGGATGAGTTGGGAGATTGGGATTGACCTGTATACATGTATATGCATAAAATACATAACTAATAATAACCTGCTGTATAAAAAAATAAATAAAATTAAATTTCAAAATTTTTAAAAATAAAACTTAAAAATAAAACAGAAAAAAGTTCTTCCCTTCACACAGATGTATTTATATGAATGAATTATTTCCATGCTTATATCTCTAAATACATAAAAGAGGAATAAAATCTAACTTGAACCAAAAAAGAAAAAAAAAACCTGAACCCAAGAGTTAGACAGAGGAAAACCCTATCAGGGCACTTGCTCCAGCAGTAAACAATTCTGAAATTGGTCAGAGGTGGGGAATCATCTCCAATAGAGCCAGCTGCCCACTCCTACGCAAGGAGCGTCCTCATTGCAAAACGGGGGGCCATGCCGAGGCATCTGTGAGTAACCGTGAGCTGAGCCCCAGGCCAGCTGCTGTTGAACTTTTCCCACCCTTCCCAGGTAAAACACCTGAATATGTACAAGGGCTTGAAAGCCTAGAGGAAGGGGCGTGGAGCCACACCAGCGACAGCACGCAGGCCAACTTGGTGCCTGCAGGACAGCCAGGATGGTCCTGGCCCTGGGCGCTCTTCTGGAAGCTTTCCATTGCCCTGCCTGAGACACCCCACCCGTCCCGGCCCCCACTGCTTTTTTCCTTGCTCACATCTGTCCGGAGAGAAATTCCAGCGGAAGGTATGGGTGACACATCCTCTTCTTTACAAGTGGAAGCCTGGCAACTCCTGCAGAAAGTCCAGCAGAGACCCACTCACAACGGGCCACCCACAAAGCCGTGACCCCTCACTCCCTCCCACCACCACAGCCCCGAGACTGCTGACTGGGCAGAGAATATGGCGTCAGGAAGAGCTTCAGGGGCTATTGCTGCCTGCAGTGCTGTTTATATTGACCTCAACCCAGGCACACCTGGGGAGGGCCGGCCGGCAGGGTCAGGCTACCCAGGTCAGCTAATCCTCAGCCCTCAGGGAATCACATTGTTGAAAATGGACCTCGCTAAGGCAGAATAGAAGCCAAGGAATAAAAGGACACAATGCCATTTGCAGCACCGTAGGTGTGTCTAGAGGTATTCACGTGAATTGTAGTAAGTCAGAAAGTGAAAGACACATATCATATCATATCTCTTATAGGTGTGACCGAAAAATGGATACCAGGGCAGATATTTCCACGGAGAAGGGCAATCACAGATTCATTCAACAAACTAATGGTTCACCAAAGGAAAGGTGTGAGGATTGGTTTCATTATGATATTGGGGTTAACAGACATATACAAACACAGGTGACATATATAATCACCGAAGACCTACAGAATACCAAGAGAAGACTACTCAACATTCTGTCATAAGGTACATGGGAAAAGGATCCCAGGAAGAACTGACATATGTATATGTGTAAAAGAACCACATCTTCCACACCTACAACAAGCCAAACATTGTAATCAAATTTGCTGTAATAAAAAATAAAAAATTAAATTAAAAACACGAACAAGAAGTAGTGAGACAAACTTGAGGGGCTTTCTCCTGGCACATTCCATTCTAAATTCCAATCTAGAACACGACTTCCATTGAGGCTCTGTTGCCCCAGTAACCAGATTTGGTAAGGGAGAGCTGCTGCCACCTTGTGGCCGTTTCACACAACAGCAGCTTTAATCCCAGCGCTAATGGTCAGTTGATATTCAAAATCATTGCAGGCCTGTAAATGACACCTGCCCTGAAAACAAATCCTCGGTTCATATATCGACCAAAAATTTCAAAGGACGTCCATATTTCAAAACGACAGTTTCAAAAGGCATATTTTACACACATTAGTGTTCTGCTTCTTTTTCTTTCTTTCTGTTTTTGTTAAACAAACGGGAATGGCAAAAAGCATCCCTCAGAATGGGAGAAAATATTTGCAAACGAATCAATGGACAAAGGTTTAATCTCCAATATATATAAAGAGCTCATGCAGCTTAATATTAAAAAAAACAAACAACCCAATACAAAAATGGGCAGAAGATCTACAGAGACGTTTCTTCAAAGAAGACACAGAGATGGCCAAGACACACATGAAAAGCTGCTCAACATCACTAATTATTAGAGAAATGCAAATCAAAACTACAGTGAGGTATCACCTCACACCTATTAGAATCGGCATCATCAGAAAATCTACAAACAACGAATTCTGGGGAGGGTGTGGACAAAAGGATCCCTCTTCCACTATTGGTAGAAATGTAAATTGATACAGTCACGATGGAGAACAGTATGGATTTTCCTTTAAAAACCTAGAAATACAATTAACATATGATCCAGCAATCCCACTTCTGGGCATATACCCAGAGAAAACCATAAATCAAAAAGGCACATTCACCACAATGCTCATTTCAGCACTATTTATGATAGCCAGGTAATGGAAGCAACATAAATACCCACAGACAGACGAATGGATAAAGATGTGGTACATATATAAAATGGAATATTACTCAGCCATAAGAAGGAATGAAACTGGGTCATTTGTAGAGACGTCGATGGATCTAGAGACTGTCATACAGAATGAAGTAAGTCAGAAAGAGACAAACAAATATTGTATATTAATGCATATATGTGGAACCTAGAAAAATGGAACAGATGAACTGGTTTGCAGGGAAGAAGGAGAGACACAGAGGTAGAGAACACACGTATGGACACCAAGTGTGGGAAGCCATGGGGAGGTGGTGTTGGGATGAGTTGGGAGATTGGGATTGACCTGTATACATGTATATGCATAAAATACATAACTAATAATAACCTGCTGTATAAAAAAATAAATAAAATTAAATTTCAAAATTTTTAAAAATAAAACTTAAAAATAAAACAGAAAAAAGTTCTTCCCTTCACACAGATGTATTTATATGAATGAATTATTTCCATGCTTATATCTCTAAATACATAAAAGAGGAATAAAATCTAACTTGAACCAAAAAAGAAAAAAAAAACCTGAACCCAAGAGTTAGACAGAGGAAAACCCTATCAGGGCACTTGCTCCAGCAGTAAACAATTCTGAAATTGGTCAGAGGTGGGGAATCATCTCCAATAGAGCCAGCTGCCCACTCCTACGCAAGGAGCGTCCTCATTGCAAAACGGGGGGCCATGCCGAGGCATCTGTGAGTAACCGTGAGCTGAGCCCCAGGCCAGCTGCTGTTGAACTTTTCCCACCCTTCCCAGGTAAAACACCTGAATATGTACAAGGGCTTGAAAGCCTAGAGGAAGGGGCGTGGAGCCACACCAGCGACAGCACGCAGGCCAACTTGGTGCCTGCAGGCCAGCCAGGATGGTCCTGGCCCTGGGCGCTCTTCTGGAAGCTTTCCATTGCCCTGCCTGAGATACCCCACCTGTCCCGGCCCCCACTGCTTTTTTCCTTGCTCACATCTGTCCGGAGAGAAATTCCAGCGGAAGGTATGGGTGACACATCCTCTTCTTTACAAGTGGAAGCCTGGCAACTCCTGCAGAAAGTCCAGCAGAGACCCACTCACAACGGGCCACCCACAAAGCCGTGACCCCTCACTCCCTCCCACCACCACAGCCCCGAGACTGCTGACTGGGCAGAGAATATGGCGACAGGAAGAGCTTCAGGGGCTATTGCTGCCTGCAGTGCTGTTTATATTGACCTCAACCCAGGCACACCTGGGGAGGGCCGGCCGGCAGGGTCAGGCTACCCAGGTCAGCTAATCCTCAGCCCTCAGGGAATCACATTGTTGAAAATGGACCTCGCTAAGGCAGAATAGAAGCCAAGGAATAAAAGGACACAATGCCATTTGCAGCACCGTAGGTGTGTCTAGAGGTATTCATGTGAATTGTAGTAAGTCAGAAAGTGAAAGACACATATCATATCATATCTCTTATAGGTGTGACCGAAAAATGGATACCAGGGCAGATATTTCCACGGAGAAGGGCAATCACAGATTCATTCAACAAACTAATGGTTCACCAAAGGAAAGGTGTGAGGATTGGTTTCATTATGATATTGGGGTTAACAGACATATACAAACACAGGTGACATATATAATCACCGAAGACCTACAGAATACCAAGAGAAGACTACTCAACATTCTGTCATAAGGTACATGGGAAAAGGATCCCAGGAAGAACTGACATATGTATATGTGTAAAAGAACCACATCTTCCACACCTACAACAAGCCAAACATTGTAATCAAATTTGCTGTAATAAAAAATAAAAAATTAAATTAAAAACACGAACAAGAAGTAGTGAGACAAACTTGAGGGGCTTTCTCCTGGCACATTCCATTCTAAATTCCAATCTAGAACACGACTTCCATTGAGGCTCTGTTGCCCCAGTAACCAGATTTGGTAAGGGAGAGCTGCTGCCAGCTTGTGGCCGTTTCACACAACAGCAGCTTTAATCCCAGCGCTAATGGTCAGTTGATATTCAAAATCATTGCAGGCCTGTAAATGACACCTGCCCTGAAAACAAATCCTCGGTTCATATATCGACCAAAAATTTCAAAGGACGTCCATATTTCAAAACGACAGTTTCAAAAGGCATATTTTACACACATTAGTGTTCTGCTTCTTTTTCTTTCTTTCTGTTTTTGTTAAACAAACGGGAATGGCAAAAAGCATCCCTCAGAATGGGAGAAAATATTTGCAAACGAATCAATGGACAAAGGTTTAATCTCCAATATATATAAAGAGCTCATGCAGCTTAATATTAAAAAAAACAAACAACCCAATACAAAAATGGGCAGAAGATCTACAGAGACGTTTCTTCAAAGAAGACACAGAGATGGCCAAGACACACATGAAAAGCTGCTCAACATCACTAATTATTAGAGAAATGCAAATCAAAACTACAGTGAGGTATCACCTCACACCTGTTAGAATCGGCATCATCAGAAAATCTACAAACAACGAATTCTGGGGAGGGTGTGGACAAAAGGATCCCTCTTCCACTATTGGTAGAAATGTAAATTGATACAGTCACGATGGAGAACAGTATGGATTTTCCTTTAAAAACCTAGAAATACAATTAACATATGATCCAGCAATCCCACTTCTGGGCATATACCCAGAGAAAACCATAAATCAAAAAGGCACATTCACCACAATGCTCATTTCAGCACTATTTATGATAGCCAGGTAATGGAAGCAACATAAATACCCACAGACAGACGAATGGATAAAGATGTGGTACATATATAAAATGGAATATTACTCAGCCATAAGAAGGAATGAAACTGGGTCATTTGTAGAGACGTCGATGGATCTAGAGACTGTCATACAGAATGAAGTAAGTCAGAAAGAGACAAACAAATATTGTATATTAATGCATATATGTGGAACCTAGAAAAATGGAACAGATGAACTGGTTTGCAGGGAAGAAGGAGAGACACAGAGGTAGAGAACACACGTATGGACACCAAGTGTGGGAAGCCATGGGGAGGTGGTGTTGGGATGAGTTGGGAGATTGGGATTGACCTGTATACATGTATATGCATAAAATACATAACTAATAATAACCTGCTGTATAAAAAAATAAATAAAATTAAATTTCAAAATTTTTAAAAATAAAACTTAAAAATAAAACAGAAAAAAGTTCTTCCCTTCACACAGATGTATTTATATGAATGAATTATTTCCATGCTTATATCTCTAAATACATAAAAGAGGAATAAAATCTAACTTGAACCAAAAAAGAAAAAAAAAACCTGAACCCAAGAGTTAGACAGAGGAAAACCCTATCAGGGCACTTGCTCCAGCAGTAAACAATTCTGAAATTGGTCAGAGGTGGGGAATCATCTCCAATAGAGCCAGCTGCCCACTCCTACGCAAGGAGCGTCCTCATTGCAAAACGGGGGGCCATGCCGAGGCATCTGTGAGTAACCGTGAGCTGAGCCCCAGGCCAGCTGCTGTTGAACTTTTCCCACCCTTCCCAGGTAAAACACCTGAATATGTACAAGGGCTTGAAAGCCTAGAGGAAGGGGCGTGGAGCCACACCAGCGACAGCACGCAGGCCAACTTGGTGCCTGCAGGCCAGCCAGGATGGTCCTGGCCCTGGGCGCTCTTCTGGAAGCTTTCCATTGCCCTGCCTGAGATACCCCACCTGTCCCGGCCCCCACTGCTTTTTTCCTTGCTCACATCTGTCCGGAGAGAAATTCCAGCGGAAGGTATGGGTGACACATCCTCTTCTTTACAAGTGGAAGCCTGGCAACTCCTGCAGAAAGTCCAGCAGAGACCCACTCACAACGGGCCACCCACAAAGCCGTGACCCCTCACTCCCTCCCACCAGCACAGCCCCGAGACTGCTGACTGGGCAGAGAATATGGCGACAGGAAGAGCTTCAGGGGCTATTGCTGCCTGCAGTGCTGTTTATATTGACCTCAACCCAGGCACACCTGGGGAGGGCCGGCCGGCAGGGTCAGGCTACCCAGGTCAGCTAATCCTCAGCCCTCAGGGAATCACATTGTTGAAAATGGACCTCGCTAAGGCAGAATAGAAGCCAAGGAATAAAAGGACACAATGCCATTTGCAGCACCGTAGGTGTGTCTAGAGGTATTCATGTGAATTGTAGTAAGTCAGAAAGTGAAAGACACATATCATATCATATCTCTTATAGGTGTGACCGAAAAATGGATACCAGGGCAGATATTTCCACGGAGAAGGGCAATCACAGATTCATTCAACAAACTAATGGTTCACCAAAGGAAAGGTGTGAGGATTGGTTTCATTATGATATTGGGGTTAACAGACATATACAAACACAGGTGACATATATAATCACCGAAGACCTACAGAATACCAAGAGAAGACTACTCAACATTCTGTCATAAGGTACATGGGAAAAGGATCCCAGGAAGAACTGACATATGTATATGTGTAAAAGAACCACATCTTCCACACCTACAACAAGCCAAACATTGTAATCAAATTTGCTGTAATAAAAAATAAAAAATTAAATTAAAAACACGAACAAGAAGTAGTGAGACAAACTTGAGGGGCTTTCTCCTGGCACATTCCATTCTAAATTCCAATCTAGAACACGACTTCCATTGAGGCTCTGTTGCCCCAGTAACCAGATTTGGTAAGGGAGAGCTGCTGCCACCTTGTGGCCGTTTCACACAACAGCAGCTTTAATCCCAGCGCTAATGGTCAGTTGATATTCAAAATCATTGCAGGCCTGTAAATGACACCTGCCCTGAAAACAAATCCTCGGTTCATATATCGACCAAAAATTTCAAAGGACGTCCATATTTCAAAACGACAGTTTCAAAAGGCATATTTTACACACATTAGTGTTCTGCTTCTTTTTCTTTCTTTCTGTTTTTGTTAAACAAACGGGAATGGCAAAAAGCATCCCTCAGAATGGGAGAAAATATTTGCAAACGAATCAATGGACAAAGGTTTAATCTCCAATATATATAAAGAGCTCATGCAGCTTAATATTAAAAAAAACAAACAACCCAATACAAAAATGGGCAGAAGATCTACAGAGACGTTTCTTCAAAGAAGACACAGAGATGGCCAAGACACACATGAAAAGCTGCTCAACATCACTAATTATTAGAGAAATGCAAATCAAAACTACAGTGAGGTATCACCTCACACCTATTAGAATCGGCATCATCAGAAAATCTACAAACAACGAATTCTGGGGAGGGTGTGGACAAAAGGATCCCTCTTCCACTATTGGTAGAAATGTAAATTGATACAGTCACGATGGAGAACAGTATGGATTTTCCTTTAAAAACCTAGAAATACAATTAACATATGATCCAGCAATCCCACTTCTGGGCATATACCCAGAGAAAACCATAAATCAAAAAGGCACATTCACCACAATGCTCATTTCAGCACTATTTATGATAGCCAGGTAATGGAAGCAACATAAATACCCACAGACAGACGAATGGATAAAGATGTGGTACATATATAAAATGGAATATTACTCAGCCATAAGAAGGAATGAAACTGGGTCATTTGTAGAGACGTCGATGGATCTAGAGACTGTCATACAGAATGAAGTAAGTCAGAAAGAGACAAACAAATATTGTATATTAATGCATATATGTGGAACCTAGAAAAATGGAACAGATGAACTGGTTTGCAGGGAAGAAGGAGAGACACAGAGGTAGAGAACACACGTATGGACACCAAGTGTGGGAAGCCATGGGGAGGTGGTGTTGGGATGAGTTGGGAGATTGGGATTGACCTGTATACATGTATATGCATAAAATACATAACTAATAATAACCTGCTGTATAAAAAAATAAATAAAATTAAATTTCAAAATTTTTAAAAATAAAACTTAAAAATAAAACAGAAAAAAGTTCTTCCCTTCACACAGATGTATTTATATGAATGAATTATTTCCATGCTTATATCTCTAAATACATAAAAGAGGAATAAAATCTAACTTGAACCAAAAAAGAAAAAAAAAACCTGAACCCAAGAGTTAGACAGAGGAAAACCCTATCAGGGCACTTGCTCCAGCAGTAAACAATTCTGAAATTGGTCAGAGGTGGGGAATCATCTCCAATAGAGCCAGCTGCCCACTCCTACGCAAGGAGCGTCCTCATTGCAAAACGGGGGGCCATGCCGAGGCATCTGTGAGTAACCGTGAGCTGAGCCCCAGGCCAGCTGCTGTTGAACTTTTCCCACCCTTCCCAGGTAAAACACCTGAATATGTACAAGGGCTTGAAAGCCTAGAGGAAGGGGCGTGGAGCCACACCAGCGACAGCACGCAGGCCAACTTGGTGCCTGCAGGCCAGCCAGGATGGTCCTGGCCCTGGGCGCTCTTCTGGAAGCTTTCCATTGCCCTGCCTGAGATACCCCACCTGTCCCGGCCCCCACTGCTTTTTTCCTTGCTCACATCTGTCCGGAGAGAAATTCCAGCGGAAGGTATGGGTGACACATCCTCTTCTTTACAAGTGGAAGCCTGGCAACTCCTGCAGAAAGTCCAGCAGAGACCCACTCACAACGGGCCACCCACAAAGCCGTGACCCCTCACTCCCTCCCACCAGCACAGCCCCGAGACTGCTGACTGGGCAGAGAATATGGCGTCAGGAAGAGCTTCAGGGGCTATTGCTGCCTGCAGTGCTGTTTATATTGACCTCAACCCAGGCACACCTGGGGAGGGCCGGCCGGCAGGGTCAGGCTACCCAGGTCAGCTAATCCTCAGCCCTCAGGGAATCACATTGTTGAAAATGGACCTCGCTAAGGCAGAATAGAAGCCAAGGAATAAAAGGACACAATGCCATTTGCAGCACCGTATGTGTGTCTAGAGGTATTCACGTGAATTGTAGTAAGTCAGAAAGTGAAAGACACATATCATATCATATCTCTTATAGGTGTGACCGAAAAATGGATACCAGGGCAGATATTTCCACGGAGAAGGGCAATCACAGATTCATTCAACAAACTAATGGTTCACCAAAGGAAAGGTGTGAGGATTGGTTTCATTATGATATTGGGGTTAACAGACATATACAAACACAGGTGACATATATAATCACCGAAGACCTACAGAATACCAAGAGAAGACTACTCAACATTCTGTCATAAGGTACATGGGAAAAGGATCCCAGGAAGAACTGACATATGTATATGTGTAAAAGAACCACATCTTCCACACCTACAACAAGCCAAACATTGTAATCAAATTTGCTGTAATAAAAAATAAAAAATTAAATTAAAAACACGAACAAGAAGTAGTGAGACAAACTTGAGGGGCTTTCTCCTGGCACATTCCATTCTAAATTCCAATCTAGAACACGACTTCCATTGAGGCTCTGTTGCCCCAGTAACCAGATTTGGTAAGGGAGAGCTGCTGCCACCTTGTGGCCGTTTCACACAACAGCAGCTTTAATCCCAGCGCTAATGGTCAGTTGATATTCAAAATCATTGCAGGCCTGTAAATGACACCTGCCCTGAAAACAAATCCTCGGTTCATATATCGACCAAAAATTTCAAAGGACGTCCATATTTCAAAACGACAGTTTCAAAAGGCATATTTTACACACATTAGTGTTCTGCTTCTTTTTCTTTCTTTCTGTTTTTGTTAAACAAACGGGAATGGCAAAAAGCATCCCTCAGAATGGGAGAAAATATTTGCAAACGAATCAATGGACAAAGGTTTAATCTCCAATATATATAAAGAGCTCATGCAGCTTAATATTAAAAAAAACAAACAACCCAATACAAAAATGGGCAGAAGATCTACAGAGACGTTTCTTCAAAGAAGACACAGAGATGGCCAAGACACACATGAAAAGCTGCTCAACATCACTAATTATTAGAGAAATGCAAATCAAAACTACAGTGAGGTATCACCTCACACCTATTAGAATCGGCATCATCAGAAAATCTACAAACAACGAATTCTGGGGAGGGTGTGGACAAAAGGATCCCTCTTCCACTATTGGTAGAAATGTAAATTGATACAGTCACGATGGAGAACAGTATGGATTTTCCTTTAAAAACCTAGAAATACAATTAACATATGATCCAGCAATCCCACTTCTGGGCATATACCCAGAGAAAACCATAAATCAAAAAGGCACATTCACCACAATGCTCATTTCAGCACTATTTATGATAGCCAGGTAATGGAAGCAACATAAATACCCACAGACAGACGAATGGATAAAGATGTGGTACATATATAAAATGGAATATTACTCAGCCATAAGAAGGAATGAAACTGGGTCATTTGTAGAGACGTCGATGGATCTAGAGACTGTCATACAGAATGAAGTAAGTCAGAAAGAGACAAACAAATATTGTATATTAATGCATATATGTGGAACCTAGAAAAATGGAACAGATGAACTGGTTTGCAGGGAAGAAGGAGAGACACAGAGGTAGAGAACACACGTATGGACACCAAGTGTGGGAAGCCATGGGGAGGTGGTGTTGGGATGAGTTGGGAGATTGGGATTGACCTGTATACATGTATATGCATAAAATACATAACTAATAATAACCTGCTGTATAAAAAAATAAATAAAATTAAATTTCAAAATTTTTAAAAATAAAACTTAAAAATAAAACAGAAAAAAGTTCTTCCCTTCACACAGATGTATTTATATGAATGAATTATTTCCATGCTTATATCTCTAAATACATAAAAGAGGAATAAAATCTAACTTGAACCAAAAAAGAAAAAAAAAACCTGAACCCAAGAGTTAGACAGAGGAAAACCCTATCAGGGCACTTGCTCCAGCAGTAAACAATTCTGAAATTGGTCAGAGGTGGGGAATCATCTCCAATAGAGCCAGCTGCCCACTCCTACGCAAGGAGCGTCCTCATTGCAAAACGGGGGGCCATGCCGAGGCATCTGTGAGTAACCGTGAGCTGAGCCCCAGGCCAGCTGCTGTTGAACTTTTCCCACCCTTCCCAGGTAAAACACCTGAATATGTACAAGGGCTTGAAAGCCTAGAGGAAGGGGCGTGGAGCCACACCAGCGACAGCACGCAGGCCAACTTGGTGCCTGCAGGCCAGCCAGGATGGTCCTGGCCCTGGGCGCTCTTCTGGAAGCTTTCCATTGCCCTGCCTGAGATACCCCACCTGTCCCGGCCCCCACTGCTTTTTTCCTTGCTCACATCTGTCCGGAGAGAAATTCCAGCGGAAGGTATGGGTGACACATCCTCTTCTTTACAAGTGGAAGCCTGGCAACTCCTGCAGAAAGTCCAGCAGAGACCCACTCACACCGGGCCACCCACAAAGCCGTGACCCCTCACTCCCTCCCACCAGCACAGCCCCGAGACTGCTGACTGGGCAGAGAATATGGCGTCAGGAAGAGCTTCAGGGGCTATTGCTGCCTGCAGTGCTGTTTATATTGACCTCAACCCAGGCACACCTGGGGAGGGCCGGCCGGCAGGGTCAGGCTACCCAGGTCAGCTAATCCTCAGCCCTCAGGGAATCACATTGTTGAAAATGGACCTCGCTAAGGCAGAATAGAAGCCAAGGAATAAAAGGACACAATGCCATTTGCAGCACCGTAGGTGTGTCTAGAGGTATTCACGTGAATTGTAGTAAGTCAGAAAGTGAAAGACACATATCATATCATATCTCTTATAGGTGTGACCGAAAAATGGATACCAGGGCAGATATTTCCACGGAGAAGGGCAATCACAGATTCATTCAACAAACTAATGGTTCACCAAAGGAAAGGTGTGAGGATTGGTTTCATTATGATATTGGGGTTAACAGACATATACAAACACAGGTGACATATATAATCACCGAAGACCTACAGAATACCAAGAGAAGACTACTCAACATTCTGTCATAAGGTACATGGGAAAAGGATCCCAGGAAGAACTGACATATGTATATGTGTAAAAGAACCACATCTTCCACACCTACAACAAGCCAAACATTGTAATCAAATTTGCTGTAATAAAAAATAAAAAATTAAATTAAAAACACGAACAAGAAGTAGTGAGACAAACTTGAGGGGCTTTCTCCTGGCACATTCCATTCTAAATTCCAATCTAGAACACGACTTCCATTGATGCTCTGTTGCCCCAGTAACCAGATTTGGTAAGGGAGAGCTGCTGCCACCTTGTGGCCGTTTCACACAACAGCAGCTTTAATCCCAGCGCTAATGGTCAGTTGATATTCAAAATCATTGCAGGCCTGTAAATGACACCTGCCCTGAAAACAAATCCTCGGTTCATATATCGACCAAAAATTTCAAAGGACGTCCATATTTCAAAACGACAGTTTCAAAAGGCATATTTTACACACATTAGTGTTCTGCTTCTTTTTCTTTCTTTCTGTTTTTGTTAAACAAACGGGAATGGCAAAAAGCATCCCTCAGAATGGGAGAAAATATTTGCAAACGAATCAATGGACAAAGGTTTAATCTCCAATATATATAAAGAGCTCATGCAGCTTAATATTAAAAAAAACAAACAACCCAATACAAAAATGGGCAGAAGATCTACAGAGACGTTTCTTCAAAGAAGACACAGAGATGGCCAAGACACACATGAAAAGCTGCTCAACATCACTAATTATTAGAGAAATGCAAATCAAAACTACAGTGAGGTATCACCTCACACCTGTTAGAATCGGCATCATCAGAAAATCTACAAACAACGAATTCTGGGGAGGGTGTGGACAAAAGGATCCCTCTTCCACTATTGGTAGAAATGTAAATTGATACAGTCACGATGGAGAACAGTATGGATTTTCCTTTAAAAACCTAGAAATACAATTAACATATGATCCAGCAATCCCACTTCTGGGCATATACCCAGAGAAAACCATAAATCAAAAAGGCACATTCACCACAATGCTCATTTCAGCACTATTTATGATAGCCAGGTAATGGAAGCAACATAAATACCCACAGACAGACGAATGGATAAAGATGTGGTACATATATAAAATGGAATATTACTCAGCCATAAGAAGGAATGAAACTGGGTCATTTGTAGAGACGTCGATGGATCTAGAGACTGTCATACAGAATGAAGTAAGTCAGAAAGAGACAAACAAATATTGTATATTAATGCATATATGTGGAACCTAGAAAAATGGAACAGATGAACTGGTTTGCAGGGAAGAAGGAGAGACACAGAGGTAGAGAACACACGTATGGACACCAAGTGTGGGAAGCCATGGGGAGGTGGTGTTGGGATGAGTTGGGAGATTGGGATTGACCTGTATACATGTATATGCATAAAATACATAACTAATAATAACCTGCTGTATAAAAAAATAAATAAAATTAAATTTCAAAATTTTTAAAAATAAAACTTAAAAATAAAACAGAAAAAAGTTCTTCCCTTCACACAGATGTATTTATATGAATGAATTATTTCCATGCTTATATCTCTAAATACATAAAAGAGGAATAAAATCTAACTTGAACCAAAAAAGAAAAAAAAAACCTGAACCCAAGAGTTAGACAGAGGAAAACCCTATCAGGGCACTTGCTCCAGCAGTAAACAATTCTGAAATTGGTCAGAGGTGGGGAATCATCTCCAATAGAGCCAGCTGCCCACTCCTACGCAAGGAGCGTCCTCATTGCAAAACGGGGGGCCATGCCGAGGCATCTGTGAGTAACCGTGAGCTGAGCCCCAGGCCAGCTGCTGTTGAACTTTTCCCACCCTTCCCAGGTAAAACACCTGAATATGTACAAGGGCTTGAAAGCCTATAGGAAGGGGCGTGGAGCCACACCAGCGACAGCACGCAGGCCAACTTGGTGCCTGCAGGCCAGCCAGGATGGTCCTGGCCCTGGGCGCTCTTCTGGAAGCTTTCCATTGCCCTGCCTGAGATACCCCACCTGTCCCGGCCCCCACTGCTTTTTTCCTTGCTCACATCTGTCCGGAGAGAAATTCCAGCGGAAGGTATGGGTGACACATCCTCTTCTTTACAAGTGGAAGCCTGGCAACTCCTGCAGAAAGTCCAGCAGAGACCCACTCACACCGGGCCACCCACAAAGCCGTGACCCCTCACTCCCTCCCACCAGCACAGCCCCGAGACTGCTGACTGGGCAGAGAATATGGCGTCAGGAAGAGCTTCAGGGGCTATTGCTGCCTGCAGTGCTGTTTATATTGACCTCAACCCAGGCACACCTGGGGAGGGCCGGCCGGCAGGGTCAGGCTACCCAGGTCAGCTAATCCTCAGCCCTCAGGGAATCACATTGTTGAAAATGGACCTCGCTAAGGCAGAATAGAAGCCAAGGAATAAAAGGACACAATGCCATTTGCAGCACCGTATGTGTGTCTAGAGGTATTCACGTGAATTGTAGTAAGTCAGAAAGTGAAAGACACATATCATATCATATCTCTTATAGGTGTGACCGAAAAATGGATACCAGGGCAGATATTTCCACGGAGAAGGGCAATCACAGATTCATTCAACAAACTAATGGTTCACCAAAGGAAAGGTGTGAGGATTGGTTTCATTATGATATTGGGGTTAACAGACATATACAAACACAGGTGACATATATAATCACCGAAGACCTACAGAATACCAAGAGAAGACTACTCAACATTCTGTCATAAGGTACATGGGAAAAGGATCCCAGGAAGAACTGACATATGTATATGTGTAAAAGAACCACATCTTCCACACCTACAACAAGCCAAACATTGTAATCAAATTTGCTGTAATAAAAAATAAAAAATTAAATTAAAAACACGAACAAGAAGTAGTGAGACAAACTTGAGGGGCTTTCTCCTGGCACATTCCATTCTAAATTCCAATCTAGAACACGACTTCCATTGAGGCTCTGTTGCCCCAGTAACCAGATTTGGTAAGGGAGAGCTGCTGCCACCTTGTGGCCGTTTCACACAACAGCAGCTTTAATCCCAGCGCTAATGGTCAGTTGATATTCAAAATCATTGCAGGCCTGTAAATGACACCTGCCCTGAAAACAAATCCTCGGTTCATATATCGACCAAAAATTTCAAAGGACGTCCATATTTCAAAACGACAGCTTCAAAAGGCATATTTTACACACATTAGTGTTCTGCTTCTTTTTCTTTCTTTCTGTTTTTGTTAAACAAACGGGAATGGCAAAAAGCATCCCTCAGAATGGGAGAAAATATTTGCAAACGAATCAATGGACAAAGGTTTAATCTCCAATATATATAAAGAGCTCATGCAGCTTAATATTAAAAAAAACAAACAACCCAATACAAAAATGGGCAGAAGATCTACAGAGACGTTTCTTCAAAGAAGACACAGAGATGGCCAAGACACACATGAAAAGCTGCTCAACATCACTAATTATTAGAGAAATGCAAATCAAAACTACAGTGAGGTATCACCTCACACCTGTTAGAATCGGCATCATCAGAAAATCTACAAACAACGAATTCTGGGGAGGGTGTGGACAAAAGGATCCCTCTTCCACTATTGGTAGAAATGTAAATTGATACAGTCACGATGGAGAACAGTATGGATTTTCCTTTAAAAACCTAGAAATACAATTAACATATGATCCAGCAATCCCACTTCTGGGCATATACCCAGAGAAAACCATAAATCAAAAAGGCACATTCACCACAATGCTCATTTCAGCACTATTTATGATAGCCAGGTAATGGAAGCAACATAAATACCCACAGACAGACGAATGGATAAAGATGTGGTACATATATAAAATGGAATATTACTCAGCCATAAGAAGGAATGAAACTGGGTCATTTGTAGAGACGTCGATGGATCTAGAGACTGTCATACAGAATGAAGTAAGTCAGAAAGAGACAAACAAATATTGTATATTAATGCATATATGTGGAACATAGAAAAATGGAACAGATGAACTGGTTTGCAGGGAAGAAGGAGAGACACAGAGGTAGAGAACACACGTATGGACACCAAGTGTGGGAAGCCATGGAGAGGTGGTGTTGGGATGAGTTGGGAGATTGGGATTGACCTGTATACATGTATATGCATAAAATACATAACTAATAATAACCTGCTGTATAAAAAAATAAATAAAATTAAATTTCAAAATTTTTAAAAATAAAACTTAAAAATAAAACAGAAAAAAGTTCTTCCCTTCACACAGATGTATTTATATGAATGAATTATTTCCATGCTTATATCTCTAAATACATAAAAGAGGAATAAAATCTAACTTGAACCAAAAAAGAAAAAAAAAACCTGAACCCAAGAGTTAGACAGAGGAAAACCCTATCAGGGCACTTGCTCCAGCAGTAAACAATTCTGAAATTGGTCAGAGGTGGGGAATCATCTCCAATAGAGCCAGCTGCCCACTCCTACGCAAGGAGCGTCCTCATTGCAAAACGGGGGGCCATGCCGAGGCATCTGTGAGTAACCGTGAGCTGAGCCCCAGGCCAGCTGCTGTTGAACTTTTCCCACCCTTCCCAGGTAAAACACCTGAATATGTACAAGGGCTTGAAAGCCTATAGGAAGGGGCGTGGAGCCACACCAGCGACAGCACGCAGGCCAACTTGGTGCCTGCAGGCCAGCCAGGATGGTCCTGGCCCTGGGCGCTCTTCTGGAAGCTTTCCATTGCCCTGCCTGAGATACCCCACCTGTCCCGGCCCCCACTGCTTTTTTCCTTGCTCACATCTGTCCGGAGAGAAATTCCAGCGGAAGGTATGGGTGACACATCCTCTTCTTTACAAGTGGAAGCCTGGCAACTCCTGCAGAAAGTCCAGCAGAGACCCACTCACACCGGGCCACCCACAAAGCCGTGACCCCTCACTCCCTCCCACCAGCACAGCCCCGAGACTGCTGACTGGGCAGAGAATATGGCGTCAGGAAGAGCTTCAGGGGCTATTGCTGCCTGCAGTGCTGTTTATATTGACCTCAACCCAGGCACACCTGGGGAGGGCCGGCCGGCAGGGTCAGGCTACCCAGGTCAGCTAATCCTCAGCCCTCAGGGAATCACATTGTTGAAAATGGACCTCGCTAAGGCAGAATAGAAGCCAAGGAATAAAAGGACACAATGCCATTTGCAGCACCGTAGGTGTGTCTAGAGGTATTCACGTGAATTGTAGTAAGTCAGAAAGTGAAAGACACATATCATATCATATCTCTTATAGGTGTGACCGAAAAATGGATACCAGGGCAGATATTTCCACGGAGAAGGGCAATCACAGATTCATTCAACAAACTAATGGTTCACCAAAGGAAAGGTGTGAGGATTGGTTTCATTATGATATTGGGGTTAACAGACATATACAAACACAGGTGACATATATAATCACCGAAGACCTACAGAATACCAAGAGAAGACTACTCAACATTCTGTCATAAGGTACATGGGAAAAGGATCCCAGGAAGAACTGACATATGTATATGTGTAAAAGAACCACATCTTCCACACCTACAACAAGCCAAACATTGTAATCAAATTTGCTGTAATAAAAAATAAAAAATTAAATTAAAAACACGAACAAGAAGTAGTGAGACAAACTTGAGGGGCTTTCTCCTGGCACATTCCATTCTAAATTCCAATCTAGAACACGACTTCCATTGAGGCTCTGTTGCCCCAGTAACCAGATTTGGTAAGGGAGAGCTGCTGCCACCTTGTGGCCGTTTCACACAACAGCAGCTTTAATCCCAGCGCTAATGGTCAGTTGATATTCAAAATCATTGCAGGCCTGTAAATGACACCTGCCCTGAAAACAAATCCTCGGTTCATATATCGACCAAAAATTTCAAAGGACGTCCATATTTCAAAACGACAGTTTCAAAAGGCATATTTTACACACATTAGTGTTCTGCTTCTTTTTCTTTCTTTCTGTTTTTGTTAAACAAACGGGAATGGCAAAAAGCATCCCTCAGAATGGGAGAAAATATTTGCAAACGAATCAATGGACAAAGGTTTAATCTCCAATATATATAAAGAGCTCATGCAGCTTAATATTAAAAAAAACAAACAACCCAATACAAAAATGGGCAGAAGATCTACAGAGACGTTTCTTCAAAGAAGACACAGAGATGGCCAAGACACACATGAAAAGCTGCTCAACATCACTAATTATTAGAGAAATGCAAATCAAAACTACAGTGAGGTATCACCTCACACCTGTTAGAATCGGCATCATCAGAAAATCTACAAACAACGAATTCTGGGGAGGGTGTGGACAAAAGGATCCCTCTTCCACTATTGGTAGAAATGTAAATTGATACAGTCACGATGGAGAACAGTATGGATTTTCCTTTAAAAACCTAGAAATACAATTAACATATGATCCAGCAATCCCACTTCTGGGCATATACCCAGAGAAAACCATAAATCAAAAAGGCACATTCACCACAATGCTCATTTCAGCACTATTTATGATAGCCAGGTAATGGAAGCAACATAAATACCCACAGACAGACGAATGGATAAAGATGTGGTACATATATAAAATGGAATATTACTCAGCCATAAGAAGGAATGAAACTGGGTCATTTGTAGAGACGTCGATGGATCTAGAGACTGTCATACAGAATGAAGTAAGTCAGAAAGAGAAAAACAAATATTGTATATTAATGCATATATGTGGAACCTAGAAAAATGGAACAGATGAACTGGTTTGCAGGGAAGAAGGAGAGACACAGAGGTAGAGAACACACGTATGGACAACAAGTGTGGGAAGCCATGGGGAGGTGGTGTTGGGATGAGTTGGGAGATTGGGATTGACCTGTATACATGTATATGCATAAAATACATAACTAATAATAACCTGCTGTATAAAAAAATAAATAAAATTAAATTTCAAAATTTTTAAAAATAAAACTTAAAAATAAAACAGAAAAAAGTTCTTCCCTTCACACAGATGTATTTATATGAATGAATTATTTCCATGCTTATATCTCTAAATACATAAAAGAGGAATAAAATCTAACTTGAACCAAAAAAGAAAAAAAAAACCTGAACCCAAGAGTTAGACAGAGGAAAACCCTATCAGGGCACTTGCTCCAGCAGTAAACAATTCTGAAATTGGTCAGAGGTGGGGAATCATCTCCAATAGAGCCAGCTGCCCACTCCTACGCAAGGAGCGTCCTCATTGCAAAACGGGGGGCCATGCCGAGGCATCTGTGAGTAACCGTGAGCTGAGCCCCAGGCCAGCTGCTGTTGAACTTTTCCCACCCTTCCCAGGTAAAACACCTGAATATGTACAAGGGCTTGAAAGCCTAGAGGAAGGGGCGTGGAGCCACACCAGCGACAGCACGCAGGCCAACTTGGTGCCTGCAGGCCAGCCAGGATGGTCCTGGCCCTGGGCGCTCTTCTGGAAGCTTTCCATTGCCCTGCCTGAGATACCCCACCTGTCCCGGCCCCCACTGCTTTTTTCCTTGCTCACATCTGTCCGGAGAGAAATTCCAGCGGAAGGTATGGGTGACACATCCTCTTCTTTACAAGTGGAAGCCTGGCAACTCCTGCAGAAAGTCCAGCAGAGACCCACTCACACCGGGCCACCCACAAAGCCGTGACCCCTCACTCCCTCCCACCAGCACAGCCCCGAGACTGCTGACTGGGCAGAGAATATGGCGTCAGGAAGAGCTTCAGGGGCTATTGCTGCCTGCAGTGCTGTTTATATTGACCTCAACCCAGGCACACCTGGGGAGGGCCGGCCGGCAGGGTCAGGCTACCCAGGTCAGCTAATCCTCAGCCCTCAGGGAATCACATTGTTGAAAATGGACCTCGCTAAGGCAGAATAGAAGCCAAGGAATAAAAGGACACAATGCCATTTGCAGCACCGTAGGTGTGTCTAGAGGTATTCACGTGAATTGTAGTAAGTCAGAAAGTGAAAGACACATATCATATCATATCTCTTATAGGTGTGACCGAAAAATGGATACCAGGGCAGATATTTCCACGGAGAAGGGCAATCACAGATTCATTCAACAAACTAATGGTTCACCAAAGGAAAGGTGTGAGGATTGGTTTCATTATGATATTGGGGTTAACAGACATATACAAACACAGGTGACATATATAATCACCGAAGACCTACAGAATACCAAGAGAAGACTACTCAACATTCTGTCATAAGGTACATGGGAAAAGGATCCCAGGAAGAACTGACATATGTATATGTGTAAAAGAACCACATCTTCCACACCTACAACAAGCCAAACATTGTAATCAAATTTGCTGTAATAAAAAATAAAAAATTAAATTAAAAACACGAACAAGAAGTAGTGAGACAAACTTGAGGGGCTTTCTCCTGGCACATTCCATTCTAAATTCCAATCTAGAACACGACTTCCATTGAGGCTCTGTTGCCCCAGTAACCAGATTTGGTAAGGGAGAGCTGCTGCCACCTTGTGGCCGTTTCACACAACAGCAGCTTTAATCCCAGCGCTAATGGTCAGTTGATATTCAAAATCATTGCAGGCCTGTAAATGACACCTGCCCTGAAAACAAATCCTCGGTTCATATATCGACCAAAAATTTCAAAGGACGTCCATATTTCAAAACGACAGTTTCAAAAGGCATATTTTACACACATTAGTGTTCTGCTTCTTTTTCTTTCTTTCTGTTTTTGTTAAACAAACGGGAATGGCAAAAAGCATCCCTCAGAATGGGAGAAAATATTTGCAAACGAATCAATGGACAAAGGTTTAATCTCCAATATATATAAAGAGCTCATGCAGCTTAATATTAAAAAAAACAAACAACCCAATACAAAAATGGGCAGAAGATCTACAGAGACGTTTCTTCAAAGAAGACACAGAGATGGCCAAGACACACATGAAAAGCTGCTCAACATCACTAATTATTAGAGAAATGCAAATCAAAACTACAGTGAGGTATCACCTCACACCTATTAGAATCGGCATCATCAGAAAATCTACAAACAACGAATTCTGGGGAGGGTGTGGACAAAAGGATCCCTCTTCCACTATTGGTAGAAATGTAAATTGATACAGTCACGATGGAGAACAGTATGGATTTTCCTTTAAAAACCTAGAAATACAATTAACATATGATCCAGCAATCCCACTTCTGGGCATATACCCAGAGAAAACCATAAATCAAAAAGGCACATTCACCACAATGCTCATTTCAGCACTATTTATGATAGCCAGGTAATGGAAGCAACATAAATACCCACAGACAGACGAATGGATAAAGATGTGGTACATATATAAAATGGAATATTACTCAGCCATAAGAAGGAATGAAACTGGGTCATTTGTAGAGACGTCGATGGATCTAGAGACTGTCATACAGAATGAAGTAAGTCAGAAAGAGACAAACAAATATTGTATATTAATGCATATATGTGGAACCTAGAAAAATGGTACAGATGAACTGGTTTGCAGGGAAGAAGGAGAGACACAGAGGTAGAGAACACACGTATGGACACCAAGTGTGGGAAGCCATGGGGAGGTGGTGTTGGGATGAGTTGGGAGATTGGGATTGACCTGTATACATGTATATGCATAAAATACATAACTAATAATAACCTGCTGTATAAAAAAATAAATAAAATTAAATTTCAAAATTTTTAAAAATAAAACTTAAAAATAAAACAGAAAAAAGTTCTTCCCTTCACACAGATGTATTTATATGAATGAATTATTTCCATGCTTATATCTCTAAATACATAAAAGAGGAATAAAATCTAACTTGAACCAAAAAAGAAAAAAAAAACCTGAACCCAAGAGTTAGACAGAGGAAAACCCTATCAGGGCACTTGCTCCAGCAGTAAACAATTCTGAAATTGGTCAGAGGTGGGGAATCATCTCCAATAGAGCCAGCTGCCCACTCCTACGCAAGGAGCGTCCTCATTGCAAAACGGGGGGCCATGCCGAGGCATCTGTGAGTAACCGTGAGCTGAGCCCCAGGCCAGCTGCTGTTGAACTTTTCCCACCCTTCCCAGGTAAAACACCTGAATATGTACAAGGGCTTGAAAGCCTAGAGGAAGGGGCGTGGAGCCACACCAGCGACAGCACGCAGGCCAACTTGGTGCCTGCAGGCCAGCCAGGATGGTCCTGGCCCTGGGCGCTCTTCTGGAAGCTTTCCATTGCCCTGCCTGAGATACCCCACCTGTCCCGGCCCCCACTGCTTTTTTCCTTGCTCACATCTGTCCGGAGAGAAATTCCAGCGGAAGGTATGGGTGACACATCCTCTTCTTTACAAGTGGAAGCCTGGCAACTCCTGCAGAAAGTCCAGCAGAGACCCACTCACAACGGGCCACCCACAAAGCCGTGACCCCTCACTCCCTCCCACCAGCACAGCCCCGAGACTGCTGACTGGGCAGAGAATATGGCGACAGGAAGAGCTTCAGGGGCTATTGCTGCCTGCAGTGCTGTTTATATTGACCTCAACCCAGGCACACCTGGGGAGGGCCGGCCGGCAGGGTCAGGCTACCCAGGTCAGCTAATCCTCAGCCCTCAGGGAATCACATTGTTGAAAATGGACCTCGCTAAGGCAGAATAGAAGCCAAGGAATAAAAGGACACAATGCCATTTGCAGCACCGTAGGTGTGTCTAGAGGTATTCACGTGAATTGTAGTAAGTCAGAAAGTGAAAGACACATATCATATCATATCTCTTATAGGTGTGACCGAAAAATGGATACCAGGGCAGATATTTCCACGGAGAAGGGCAATCACAGATTCATTCAACAAACTAATGGTTCACCAAAGGAAAGGTGTGAGGATTGGTTTCATTATGATATTGGGGTTAACAGACATATACAAACACAGGTGACATATATAATCACCGAAGACCTACAGAATACCAAGAGAAGACTACTCAACATTCTGTCATAAGGTACATGGGAAAAGGATCCCAGGAAGAACTGACATATGTATATGTGTAAAAGAACCACATCTTCCACACCTACAACAAGCCAAACATTGTAATCAAATTTGCTGTAATAAAAAATAAAAAATTAAATTAAAAACACGAACAAGAAGTAGTGAGACAAACTTGAGGGGCTTTCTCCTGGCACATTCCATTCTAAATTCCAATCTAGAACACGACTTCCATTGAGGCTCTGTTGCCCCAGTAACCAGATTTGGTAAGGGAGAGCTGCTGCCACCTTGTGGCCGTTTCACACAACAGCAGCTTTAATCCCAGCGCTAATGGTCAGTTGATATTCAAAATCATTGCAGGCCTGTAAATGACACCTGCCCTGAAAACAAATCCTCGGTTCATATATCGACCAAAAATTTCAAAGGACGTCCATATTTCAAAACGACAGTTTCAAAAGGCATATTTTACACACATTAGTGTTCTGCTTCTTTTTCTTTCTTTCTGTTTTTGTTAAACAAACGGGAATGGCAAAAAGCATCCCTCAGAATGGGAGAAAATATTTGCAAACGAATCAATGGACAAAGGTTTAATCTCCAATATATATAAAGAGCTCATGCAGCTTAATATTAAAAAAAACAAACAACCCAATACAAAAATGGGCAGAAGATCTACAGAGACGTTTCTTCAAAGAAGACACAGAGATGGCCAAGACACACATGAAAAGCTGCTCAACATCACTAATTATTAGAGAAATGCAAATCAAAACTACAGTGAGGTATCACCTCACACCTATTAGAATCGGCATCATCAGAAAATCTACAAACAACGAATTCTGGGGAGGGTGTGGACAAAAGGATCCCTCTTCCACTATTGGTAGAAATGTAAATTGATACAGTCACGATGGAGAACAGTATGGATTTTCCTTTAAAAACCTAGAAATACAATTAACATATGATCCAGCAATCCCACTTCTGGGCATATACCCAGAGAAAACCATAAATCAAAAAGGCACATTCACCACAATGCTCATTTCAGCACTATTTATGATAGCCAGGTAATGGAAGCAACATAAATACCCACAGACAGACGAATGGATAAAGATGTGGTACATATATAAAATGGAATATTACTCAGCCATAAGAAGGAATGAAACTGGGTCATTTGTAGAGACGTCGATGGATCTAGAGACTGTCATACAGAATGAAGTAAGTCAGAAAGAGACAAACAAATATTGTATATTAATGCATATATGTGGAACCTAGAAAAATGGAACAGATGAACTGGTTTGCAGGGAAGAAGGAGAGACACAGAGGTAGAGAACACACGTATGGACACCAAGTGTGGGAAGCCATGGGGAGGTGGTGTTGGGATGAGTTGGGAGATTGGGATTGACCTGTATACATGTATATGCATAAAATACATAACTAATAATAACCTGCTGTATAAAAAAATAAATAAAATTAAATTTCAAAATTTTTAAAAATAAAACTTAAAAATAAAACAGAAAAAAGTTCTTCCCTTCACACAGATGTATTTATATGAATGAATTATTTCCATGCTTATATCTCTAAATACATAAAAGAGGAATAAAATCTAACTTGAACCAAAAAAGAAAAAAAAAACCTGAACCCAAGAGTTAGACAGAGGAAAACCCTATCAGGGCACTTGCTCCAGCAGTAAACAATTCTGAAATTGGTCAGAGGTGGGGAATCATCTCCAATAGAGCCAGCTGCCCACTCCTACGCAAGGAGCGTCCTCATTGCAAAACGGGGGGCCATGCCGAGGCATCTGTGAGTAACCGTGAGCTGAGCCCCAGGCCAGCTGCTGTTGAACTTTTCCCACCCTTCCCAGGTAAAACACCTGAATATGTACAAGGGCTTGAAAGCCTAGAGGAAGGGGCGTGGAGCCACACCAGCGACAGCACGCAGGCCAACTTGGTGCCTGCAGGCCAGCCAGGATGGTCCTGGCCCTGGGCGCTCTTCTGGAAGCTTTCCATTGCCCTGCCTGAGATACCCCACCTGTCCCGGCCCCCACTGCTTTTTTCCTTGCTCACATCTGTCCGGAGAGAAATTCCAGCGGAAGGTATGGGTGACACATCCTCTTCTTTACAAGTGGAAGCCTGGCAACTCCTGCAGAAAGTCCAGCAGAGACCCACTCACAACGGGCCACCCACAAAGCCGTGACCCCTCACTCCCTCCCACCAGCACAGCCCCGAGACTGCTGACTGGGCAGAGAATATGGCGACAGGAAGAGCTTCAGGGGCTATTGCTGCCTGCAGTGCTGTTTATATTGACCTCAACCCAGGCACACCTGGGGAGGGCCGGCCGGCAGGGTCAGGCTACCCAGGTCAGCTAATCCTCAGCCCTCAGGGAATCACATTGTTGAAAATGGACCTCGCTAAGGCAGAATAGAAGCCAAGGAATAAAAGGACACAATGCCATTTGCAGCACCGTAGGTGTGTCTAGAGGTATTCACGTGAATTGTAGTAAGTCAGAAAGTGAAAGACACATATCATATCATATCTCTTATAGGTGTGACCGAAAAATGGATACCAGGGCAGATATTTCCACGGAGAAGGGCAATCACAGATTCATTCAACAAACTAATGGTTCACCAAAGGAAAGGTGTGAGGATTGGTTTCATTATGATATTGGGGTTAACAGACATATACAAACACAGGTGACATATATAATCACCGAAGACCTACAGAATACCAAGAGAAGACTACTCAACATTCTGTCATAAGGTACATGGGAAAAGGATCCCAGGAAGAACTGACATATGTATATGTGTAAAAGAACCACATCTTCCACACCTACAACAAGCCAAACATTGTAATCAAATTTGCTGTAATAAAAAATAAAAAATTAAATTAAAAACACGAACAAGAAGTAGTGAGACAAACTTGAGGGGCTTTCTCCTGGCACATTCCATTCTAAATTCCAATCTAGAACACGACTTCCATTGAGGCTCTGTTGCCCCAGTAACCAGATTTGGTAAGGGAGAGCTGCTGCCACCTTGTGGCCGTTTCACACAACAGCAGCTTTAATCCCAGCGCTAATGGTCAGTTGATATTCAAAATCATTGCAGGCCTGTAAATGACACCTGCCCTGAAAACAAATCCTCGGTTCATATATCGACCAAAAATTTCAAAGGACGTCCATATTTCAAAACGACAGTTTCAAAAGGCATATTTTACACACATTAGTGTTCTGCTTCTTTTTCTTTCTTTCTGTTTTTGTTAAACAAACGGGAATGGCAAAAAGCATCCCTCAGAATGGGAGAAAATATTTGCAAACGAATCAATGGACAAAGGTTTAATCTCCAATATATATAAAGAGCTCATGCAGCTTAATATTAAAAAAAACAAACAACCCAATACAAAAATGGGCAGAAGATCTACAGAGACGTTTCTTCAAAGAAGACACAGAGATGGCCAAGACACACATGAAAAGCTGCTCAACATCACTAATTATTAGAGAAATGCAAATCAAAACTACAGTGAGGTATCACCTCACACCTATTAGAATCGGCATCATCAGAAAATCTACAAACAACGAATTCTGGGGAGGGTGTGGACAAAAGGATCCCTCTTCCACTATTGGTAGAAATGTAAATTGATACAGTCACGATGGAGAACAGTATGGATTTTCCTTTAAAAACCTAGAAATACAATTAACATATGATCCAGCAATCCCACTTCTGGGCATATACCCAGAGAAAACCATAAATCAAAAAGGCACATTCACCACAATGCTCATTTCAGCACTATTTATGATAGCCAGGTAATGGAAGCAACATAAATACCCACAGACAGACGAATGGATAAAGATGTGGTACATATATAAAATGGAATATTACTCAGCCATAAGAAGGAATGAAACTGGGTCATTTGTAGAGACGTCGATGGATCTAGAGACTGTCATACAGAATGAAGTAAGTCAGAAAGAGACAAACAAATATTGTATATTAATGCATATATGTGGAACCTAGAAAAATGGAACAGATGAACTGGTTTGCAGGGAAGAAGGAGAGACACAGAGGTAGAGAACACACGTATGGACACCAAGTGTGGGAAGCCATGGGGAGGTGGTGTTGGGATGAGTTGGGAGATTGGGATTGACCTGTATACATGTATATGCATAAAATACATAACTAATAATAACCTGCTGTATAAAAAAATAAATAAAATTAAATTTCAAAATTTTTAAAAATAAAACTTAAAAATAAAACAGAAAAAAGTTCTTCCCTTCACACAGATGTATTTATATGAATGAATTATTTCCATGCTTATATCTCTAAATACATAAAAGAGGAATAAAATCTAACTTGAACCAAAAAAGAAAAAAAAACCTGAACCCAAGAGTTAGACAGAGGAAAACCCTATCAGGGCACTTGCTCCAGCAGTAAACAATTCTGAAATTGGTCAGAGGTGGGGAATCATCTCCAATAGAGCCAGCTGCCCACTCCTACGCAAGGAGCGTCCTCATTGCAAAACGGGGGGCCATGCCGAGGCATCTGTGAGTAACCGTGAGCTGAGCCCCAGGCCAGCTGCTGTTGAACTTTTCCCACCCTTCCCAGGTAAAACACCTGAATATGTACAAGGGCTTGAAAGCCTAGAGGAAGGGGCGTGGAGCCACACCAGCGACAGCACGCAGGCCAACTTGGTGCCTGCAGGCCAGCCAGGATGGTCCTGGCCCTGGGCGCTCTTCTGGAAGCTTTCCATTGCCCTGCCTGAGATACCCCACCTGTCCCGGCCCCCACTGCTTTTTTCCTTGCTCACATCTGTCCGGAGAGAAATTCCAGCGGAAGGTATGGGTGACACATCCTCTTCTTTACAAGTGGAAGCCTGGCAACTCCTGCAGAAAGTCCAGCAGAGACCCACTCACACCGGGCCACCCACAAAGCCGTGACCCCTCACTCCCTCCCACCAGCACAGCCCCGAGACTGCTGACTGGGCAGAGAATATGGCGTCAGGAAGAGCTTCAGGGGCTATTGCTGCCTGCAGTGCTGTTTATATTGACCTCAACCCAGGCACACCTGGGGAGGGCCGGCCGGCAGGGTCAGGCTACCCAGGTCAGCTAATCCTCAGCCCTCAGGGAATCACATTGTTGAAAATGGACCTCGCTAAGGCAGAATAGAAGCCAAGGAATAAAAGGACACAATGCCATTTGCAGCACCGTAGGTGTGTCTAGAGGTATTCACGTGAATTGTAGTAAGTCAGAAAGTGAAAGACACATATCATATCATATCTCTTATAGGTGTGACCGAAAAATGGATACCAGGGCAGATATTTCCACGGAGAAGGGCAATCACAGATTCATTCAACAAACTAATGGTTCACCAAAGGAAAGGTGTGAGGATCGGTTTCATTATGATATTGGGGTTAACAGACATATACAAACACAGGTGACATATATAATCACCGAAGACCTACAGAATACCAAGAGAAGACTACTCAACATTCTGTCATAAGGTACATGGGAAAAGGATCCCAGGAAGAACTGACATATGTATATGTGTAAAAGAACCACATCTTCCACACCTACAACAAGCCAAACATTGTAATCAAATTTGCTGTAATAAAAAATAAAAAATTAAATTAAAAACACGAACAAGAAGTAGTGAGACAAACTTGAGGGGCTTTCTCCTGGCACATTCCATTCTAAATTCCAATCTAGAACACGACTTCCATTGAGGCTCTGTTGCCCCAGTAACCAGATTTGGTAAGGGAGAGCTGCTGCCACCTTGTGGCCGTTTCACACAACAGCAGCTTTAATCCCAGCGCTAATGGTCAGTTGATATTCAAAATCATTGCAGGCCTGTAAATGACACCTGCCCTGAAAACAAATCCTCGGTTCATATATCGACCAAAAATTTCAAAGGACGTCCATATTTCAAAACGACAGTTTCAAAAGGCATATTTTACACACATTAGTGTTCTGCTTCTTTTTCTTTCTTTCTGTTTTTGTTAAACAAACGGGAATGGCAAAAAGCATCCCTCAGAATGGGAGAAAATATTTGCAAACGAATCAATGGACAAAGGTTTAATCTCCAATATATATAAAGAGCTCATGCAGCTTAATATTAAAAAAAACAAACAACCCAATACAAAAATGGGCAGAAGATCTACAGAGACGTTTCTTCAAAGAAGACACAGAGATGGCCAAGACACACATGAAAAGCTGCTCAACATCACTAATTATTAGAGAAATGCAAATCAAAACTACAGTGAGGTATCACCTCACACCTGTTAGAATCGGCATCATCAGAAAATCTACAAACAACGAATTCTGGGGAGGGTGTGGACAAAAGGATCCCTCTTCCACTATTGGTAGAAATGTAAATTGATACAGTCACGATGGAGAACAGTATGGATTTTCCTTTAAAAACCTAGAAATACAATTAACATATGATCCAGCAATCCCACTTCTGGGCATATACCCAGAGAAAACCATAAATCAAAAAGGCACATTCACCACAATGCTCATTTCAGCACTATTTATGATAGCCAGGTAATGGAAGCAACATAAATACCCACAGACAGACGAATGGATAAAGATGTGGTACATATATAAAATGGAATATTACTCAGCCATAAGAAGGAATGAAACTGGGTCATTTGTAGAGACGTCGATGGATCTAGAGACTGTCATACAGAATGAAGTAAGTCAGAAAGAGACAAACAAATATTGTATATTAATGCATATATGTGGAACCTAGAAAAATGGTACAGATGAACTGGTTTGCAGGGAAGAAGGAGAGACACAGAGGTAGAGAACACACGTATGGACACCAAGTGTGGGAAGCCATGGGGAGGTGGTGTTGGGATGAGTTGGGAGATTGGGATTGACCTGTATACATGTATATGCATAAAATACATAACTAATAATAACCTGCTGTATAAAAAAATAAATAAAATTAAATTTCAAAATTTTTAAAAATAAAACTTAAAAATAAAACAGAAAAAAGTTCTTCCCTTCACACAGATGTATTTATATGAATGAATTATTTCCATGCTTATATCTCTAAATACATAAAAGAGGAATAAAATCTAACTTGAACCAAAAAAGAAAAAAAAACCTGAACCCAAGAGTTAGACAGAGGAAAACCCTATCAGGGCACTTGCTCCAGCAGTAAACAATTCTGAAATTGGTCAGAGGTGGGGAATCATCTCCAATAGAGCCAGCTGCCCACTCCTACGCAAGGAGCGTCCTCATTGCAAAACGGGGGGCCATGCCGAGGCATCTGTGAGTAACCGTGAGCTGAGCCCCAGGCCAGCTGCTGTTGAACTTTTCCCACCCTTCCCAGGTAAAACACCTGAATATGTACAAGGGCTTGAAAGCCTAGAGGAAGGGGCGTGGAGCCACACCAGCGACAGCACGCAGGCCAACTTGGTGCCTGCAGGCCAGCCAGGATGGTCCTGGCCCTGGGCGCTCTTCTGGAAGCTTTCCATTGCCCTGCCTGAGATACCCCACCTGTCCCGGCCCCCACTGCTTTTTTCCTTGCTCACATCTGTCCGGAGAGAAATTCCAGCGGAAGGTATGGGTGACACATCCTCTTCTTTACAAGTGGAAGCCTGGCAACTCCTGCAGAAAGTCCAGCAGAGACCCACTCACACCGGGCCACCCACAAAGCCGTGACCCCTCACTCCCTCCCACCAGCACAGCCCCGAGACTGCTGACTGGGCAGAGAATATGGCGTCAGGAAGAGCTTCAGGGGCTATTGCTGCCTGCAGTGCTGTTTATATTGACCTCAACCCAGGCACACCTGGGGAGGGCCGGCCGGCAGGGTCAGGCTACCCAGGTCAGCTAATCCTCAGCCCTCAGGGAATCACATTGTTGAAAATGGACCTCGCTAAGGCAGAATAGAAGCCAAGGAATAAAAGGACACAATGCCATTTGCAGCACCGTAGGTGTGTCTAGAGGTATTCACGTGAATTGTAGTAAGTCAGAAAGTGAAAGACACATATCATATCATATCTCTTATAGGTGTGACCGAAAAATGGATACCAGGGCAGATATTTCCACGGAGAAGGGCAATCACAGATTCATTCAACAAACTAATGGTTCACCAAAGGAAAGGTGTGAGGATTGGTTTCATTATGATATTGGGGTTAACAGACATATACAAACACAGGTGACATATATAATCACCGAAGACCTACAGAATACCAAGAGAAGACTACTCAACATTCTGTCATAAGGTACATGGGAAAAGGATCCCAGGAAGAACTGACATATGTATATGTGTAAAAGAACCACATCTTCCACACCTACAACAAGCCAAACATTGTAATCAAATTTGCTGTAATAAAAAATAAAAAATTAAATTAAAAACACGAACAAGAAGTAGTGAGACAAACTTGAGGGGCTTTCTCCTGGCACATTCCATTCTAAATTCCAATCTAGAACACGACTTCCATTGAGGCTCTGTTGCCCCAGTAACCAGATTTGGTAAGGGAGAGCTGCTGCCACCTTGTGGCCGTTTCACACAACAGCAGCTTTAATCCCAGCGCTAATGGTCAGTTGATATTCAAAATCATTGCAGGCCTGTAAATGACACCTGCCCTGAAAACAAATCCTCGGTTCATATATCGACCAAAAATTTCAAAGGACGTCCATATTTCAAAACGACAGTTTCAAAAGGCATATTTTACACACATTAGTGTTCTGCTTCTTTTTCTTTCTTTCTGTTTTTGTTAAACAAACGGGAATGGCAAAAAGCATCCCTCAGAATGGGAGAAAATATTTGCAAACGAATCAATGGACAAAGGTTTAATCTCCAATATATATAAAGAGCTCATGCAGCTTAATATTAAAAAAAAACAAACAACCCAATACAAAAATGGGCAGAAGATCTACAGAGACGTTTCTTCAAAGAAGACACAGAGATGGCCAAGACACACATGAAAAGCTGCTCAACATCACTAATTATTAGAGAAATGCAAATCAAAACTACAGTGAGGTATCACCTCACACCTATTAGAATCGGCATCATCAGAAAATCTACAAACAACGAATTCTGGGGAGGGTGTGGACAAAAGGATCCCTCTTCCACTATTGGTAGAAATGTAAATTGATACAGTCACGATGGAGAACAGTATGGATTTTCCTTTAAAAACCTAGAAATACAATTAACATATGATCCAGCAATCCCACTTCTGGGCATATACCCAGAGAAAACCATAAATCAAAAAGGCACATTCACCACAATGCTCATTTCAGCACTATTTATGATAGCCAGGTAATGGAAGCAACATAAATACCCACAGACAGACGAATGGATAAAGATGTGGTACATATATAAAATGGAATATTACTCAGCCATAAGAAGGAATGAAACTGGGTCATTTGTAGAGACGTCGATGGATCTAGAGACTGTCATACAGAATGAAGTAAGTCAGAAAGAGACAAACAAATATTGTATATTAATGCATATATGTGGAACCTAGAAAAATGGTACAGATGAACTGGTTTGCAGGGAAGAAGGAGAGACACAGAGGTAGAGAACACACGTATGGACACCAAGTGTGGGAAGCCATGGGGAGGTGGTGTTGGGATGAGTTGGGAGATTGGGATTGACCTGTATACATGTATATGCATAAAATACATAACTAATAATAACCTGCTGTATAAAAAAATAAATAAAATTAAATTTCAAAATTTTTAAAAATAAAACTTAAAAATAAAACAGAAAAAAGTTCTTCCCTTCACACAGATGTATTTATATGAATGAATTATTTCCATGCTTATATCTCTAAATACATAAAAGAGGAATAAAATCTAACTTGAACCAAAAAAGAAAAAAAAACCTGAACCCAAGAGTTAGACAGAGGAAAACCCTATCAGGGCACTTGCTCCAGCAGTAAACAATTCTGAAATTGGTCAGAGGTGGGGAATCATCTCCAATAGAGCCAGCTGCCCACTCCTACGCAAGGAGCGTCCTCATTGCAAAACGGGGGGCCATGCCGAGGCATCTGTGAGTAACCGTGAGCTGAGCCCCAGGCCAGCTGCTGTTGAACTTTTCCCACCCTTCCCAGGTAAAACACCTGAATATGTACAAGGGCTTGAAAGCCTAGAGGAAGGGGCGTGGAGCCACACCAGCGACAGCACGCAGGCCAACTTGGTGCCTGCAGGCCAGCCAGGATGGTCCTGGCCCTGGGCGCTCTTCTGGAAGCTTTCCATTGCCCTGCCTGAGATACCCCACCTGTCCCGGCCCCCACTGCTTTTTTCCTTGCTCACATCTGTCCGGAGAGAAATTCCAGCGGAAGGTATGGGTGACACATCCTCTTCTTTACAAGTGGAAGCCTGGCAACTCCTGCAGAAAGTCCAGCAGAGACCCACTCACACCGGGCCACCCACAAAGCCGTGACCCCTCACTCCCTCCCACCAGCACAGCCCCGAGACTGCTGACTGGGCAGAGAATATGGCGTCAGGAAGAGCTTCAGGGGCTATTGCTGCCTGCAGTGCTGTTTATATTGACCTCAACCCAGGCACACCTGGGGAGGGCCGGCCGGCAGGGTCAGGCTACCCAGGTCAGCTAATCCTCAGCCCTCAGGGAATCACATTGTTGAAAATGGACCTCGCTAAGGCAGAATAGAAGCCAAGGAATAAAAGGACACAATGCCATTTGCAGCACCGTAGGTGTGTCTAGAGGTATTCACGTGAATTGTAGTAAGTCAGAAAGTGAAAGACACATATCATATCATATCTCTTATAGGTGTGACCGAAAAATGGATACCAGGGCAGATATTTCCACGGAGAAGGGCAATCACAGATTCATTCAACAAACTAATGGTTCACCAAAGGAAAGGTGTGAGGATTGGTTTCATTATGATATTGGGGTTAACAGACATATACAAACACAGGTGACATATATAATCACCGAAGACCTACAGAATACCAAGAGAAGACTACTCAACATTCTGTCATAAGGTACATGGGAAAAGGATCCCAGGAAGAACTGACATATGTATATGTGTAAAAGAACCACATCTTCCACACCTACAACAAGCCAAACATTGTAATCAAATTTGCTGTAATAAAAAATAAAAAATTAAATTAAAAACACGAACAAGAAGTAGTGAGACAAACTTGAGGGGCTTTCTCCTGGCACATTCCATTCTAAATTCCAATCTAGAACACGACTTCCATTGAGGCTCTGTTGCCCCAGTAACCAGATTTGGTAAGGGAGAGCTGCTGCCACCTTGTGGCCGTTTCACACAACAGCAGCTTTAATCCCAGCGCTAATGGTCAGTTGATATTCAAAATCATTGCAGGCCTGTAAATGACACCTGCCCTGAAAACAAATCCTCGGTTCATATATCGACCAAAAATTTCAAAGGACGTCCATATTTCAAAACGACAGTTTCAAAAGGCATATTTTACACACATTAGTGTTCTGCTTCTTTTTCTTTCTTTCTGTTTTTGTTAAACAAACGGGAATGGCAAAAAGCATCCCTCAGAATGGGAGAAAATATTTGCAAACGAATCAATGGACAAAGGTTTAATCTCCAATATATATAAAGAGCTCATGCAGCTTAATATTAAAAAAAACAAACAACCCAATACAAAAATGGGCAGAAGATCTACAGAGACGTTTCTTCAAAGAAGACACAGAGATGGCCAAGACACACATGAAAAGCTGCTCAACATCACTAATTATTAGAGAAATGCAAATCAAAACTACAGTGAGGTATCACCTCACACCTATTAGAATCGGCATCATCAGAAAATCTACAAACAACGAATTCTGGGGAGGGTGTGGACAAAAGGATCCCTCTTCCACTATTGGTAGAAATGTAAATTGATACAGTCACGATGGAGAACAGTATGGATTTTCCTTTAAAAACCTAGAAATACAATTAAC
The DNA here is from genome assembly GCF_949752795.1 of Hyperoodon ampullatus. NCBI lineage: Eukaryota > Metazoa > Chordata > Mammalia > Artiodactyla > Ziphiidae > Hyperoodon > Hyperoodon ampullatus. The sequence goes on along the minus strand of NW_027640917.1, from coordinate 1,030,098 downwards.
ATATGATCCAGCAATCCCACTTCTGGGCATATACCCAGAGAAAACCATAAATCAAAAAGGCACATTCACCACAATGCTCATTTCAGCACTATTTATGATAGCCAGGTAATGGAAGCAACATAAATACCCACAGACAGACGAATGGATAAAGATGTGGTACATATATAAAATGGAATATTACTCAGCCATAAGAAGGAATGAAACTGGGTCATTTGTAGAGACGTCGATGGATCTAGAGACTGTCATACAGAATGAAGTAAGTCAGAAAGAGACAAACAAATATTGTATATTAATGCATATATGTGGAACCTAGAAAAATGGAACAGATGAACTGGTTTGCAGGGAAGAAGGAGAGACACAGAGGTAGAGAACACACGTATGGACAACAAGTGTGGGAAGCCATGGGGAGGTGGTGTTGGGATGAGTTGGGAGATTGGGATTGACCTGTATACATGTATATGCATAAAATACATAACTAATAATAACCTGCTGTATAAAAAAATAAATAAAATTAAATTTCAAAATTTTTAAAAATAAAACTTAAAAATAAAACAGAAAAAAGTTCTTCCCTTCACACAGATGTATTTATATGAATGAATTATTTCCATGCTTATATCTCTAAATACATAAAAGAGGAATAAAATCTAACTTGAACCAAAAAAGAAAAAAAAACCTGAACCCAAGAGTTAGACAGAGGAAAACCCTATCAGGGCACTTGCTCCAGCAGTAAACAATTCTGAAATTGGTCAGAGGTGGGGAATCATCTCCAATAGAGCCAGCTGCCCACTCCTACGCAAGGAGCGTCCTCATTGCAAAACGGGGGGCCATGCCGAGGCATCTGTGAGTAACCGTGAGCTGAGCCCCAGGCCAGCTGCTGTTGAACTTTTCCCACCCTTCCCAGGTAAAACACCTGAATATGTACAAGGGCTTGAAAGCCTAGAGGAAGGGGCGTGGAGCCACACCAGCGACAGCACGCAGGCCAACTTGGTGCCTGCAGGCCAGCCAGGATGGTCCTGGCCCTGGGCGCTCTTCTGGAAGCTTTCCATTGCCCTGCCTGAGATACCCCACCTGTCCCGGCCCCCACTGCTTTTTTCCTTGCTCACATCTGTCCGGAGAGAAATTCCAGCGGAAGGTATGGGTGACACATCCTCTTCTTTACAAGTGGAAGCCTGGCAACTCCTGCAGAAAGTCCAGCAGAGACCCACTCACACCGGGCCACCCACAAAGCCGTGACCCCTCACTCCCTCCCACCAGCACAGCCCCGAGACTGCTGACTGGGCAGAGAATATGGCGTCAGGAAGAGCTTCAGGGGCTATTGCTGCCTGCAGTGCTGTTTATATTGACCTCAACCCAGGCACACCTGGGGAGGGCCGGCCGGCAGGGTCAGGCTACCCAGGTCAGCTAATCCTCAGCCCTCAGGGAATCACATTGTTGAAAATGGACCTCGCTAAGGCAGAATAGAAGCCAAGGAATAAAAGGACACAATGCCATTTGCAGCACCGTAGGTGTGTCTAGAGGTATTCACGTGAATTGTAGTAAGTCAGAAAGTGAAAGACACATATCATATCATATCTCTTATAGGTGTGACCGAAAAATGGATACCAGGGCAGATATTTCCACGGAGAAGGGCAATCACAGATTCATTCAACAAACTAATGGTTCACCAAAGGAAAGGTGTGAGGATTGGTTTCATTATGATATTGGGGTTAACAGACATATACAAACACAGGTGACATATATAATCACCGAAGACCTACAGAATACCAAGAGAAGACTACTCAACATTCTGTCATAAGGTACATGGGAAAAGGATCCCAGGAAGAACTGACATATGTATATGTGTAAAAGAACCACATCTTCCACACCTACAACAAGCCAAACATTGTAATCAAATTTGCTGTAATAAAAAATAAAAAATTAAATTAAAAACACGAACAAGAAGTAGTGAGACAAACTTGAGGGGCTTTCTCCTGGCACATTCCATTCTAAATTCCAATCTAGAACACGACTTCCATTGAGGCTCTGTTGCCCCAGTAACCAGATTTGGTAAGGGAGAGCTGCTGCCACCTTGTGGCCGTTTCACACAACAGCAGCTTTAATCCCAGCGCTAATGGTCAGTTGATATTCAAAATCATTGCAGGCCTGTAAATGACACCTGCCCTGAAAACAAATCCTCGGTTCATATATCGACCAAAAATTTCAAAGGACGTCCATATTTCAAAACGACAGTTTCAAAAGGCATATTTTACACACATTAGTGTTCTGCTTCTTTTTCTTTCTTTCTGTTTTTGTTAAACAAACGGGAATGGCAAAAAGCATCCCTCAGAATGGGAGAAAATATTTGCAAACGAATCAATGGACAAAGGTTTAATCTCCAATATATATAAAGAGCTCATGCAGCTTAATATTAAAAAAAACAAACAACCCAATACAAAAATGGGCAGAAGATCTACAGAGACGTTTCTTCAAAGAAGACACAGAGATGGCCAAGACACACATGAAAAGCTGCTCAACATCACTAATTATTAGAGAAATGCAAATCAAAACTACAGTGAGGTATCACCTCACACCTATTAGAATCGGCATCATCAGAAAATCTACAAACAACGAATTCTGGGGAGGGTGTGGACAAAAGGATCCCTCTTCCACTATTGGTAGAAATGTAAATTGATACAGTCACGATGGAGAACAGTATGGATTTTCCTTTAAAAACCTAGAAATACAATTAACATATGATCCAGCAATCCCACTTCTGGGCATATACCCAGAGAAAACCATAAATCAAAAAGGCACATTCACCACAATGCTCATTTCAGCACTATTTATGATAGCCAGGTAATGGAAGCAACATAAATACCCACAGACAGACGAATGGATAAAGATGTGGTACATATATAAAATGGAATATTACTCAGCCATAAGAAGGAATGAAACTGGGTCATTTGTAGAGACGTCGATGGATCTAGAGACTGTCATACAGAATGAAGTAAGTCAGAAAGAGACAAACAAATATTGTATATTAATGCATATATGTGGAACCTAGAAAAATGGAACAGATGAACTGGTTTGCAGGGAAGAAGGAGAGACACAGAGGTAGAGAACACACGTATGGACAACAAGTGTGGGAAGCCATGGGGAGGTGGTGTTGGGATGAGTTGGGAGATTGGGATTGACCTGTATACATGTATATGCATAAAATACATAACTAATAATAACCTGCTGTATAAAAAAATAAATAAAATTAAATTTCAAAATTTTTAAAAATAAAACTTAAAAATAAAACAGAAAAAAGTTCTTCCCTTCACACAGATGTATTTATATGAATGAATTATTTCCATGCTTATATCTCTAAATACATAAAAGAGGAATAAAATCTAACTTGAACCAAAAAAGAAAAAAAAAACCTGAACCCAAGAGTTAGACAGAGGAAAACCCTATCAGGGCACTTGCTCCAGCAGTAAACAATTCTGAAATTGGTCAGAGGTGGGGAATCATCTCCAATAGAGCCAGCTGCCCACTCCTACGCAAGGAGCGTCCTCATTGCAAAACGGGGGGCCATGCCGAGGCATCTGTGAGTAACCGTGAGCTGAGCCCCAGGCCAGCTGCTGTTGAACTTTTCCCACCCTTCCCAGGTAAAACACCTGAATATGTACAAGGGCTTGAAAGCCTAGAGGAAGGGGCGTGGAGCCACACCAGCGACAGCACGCAGGCCAACTTGGTGCCTGCAGGCCAGCCAGGATGGTCCTGGCCCTGGGCGCTCTTCTGGAAGCTTTCCATTGCCCTGCCTGAGATACCCCACCTGTCCCGGCCCCCACTGCTTTTTTCCTTGCTCACATCTGTCCGGAGAGAAATTCCAGCGGAAGGTATGGGTGACACATCCTCTTCTTTACAAGTGGAAGCCTGGCAACTCCTGCAGAAAGTCCAGCAGAGACCCACTCACACCGGGCCACCCACAAAGCCGTGACCCCTCACTCCCTCCCACCAGCACAGCCCCGAGACTGCTGACTGGGCAGAGAATATGGCGTCAGGAAGAGCTTCAGGGGCTATTGCTGCCTGCAGTGCTGTTTATATTGACCTCAACCCAGGCACACCTGGGGAGGGCCGGCCGGCAGGGTCAGGCTACCCAGGTCAGCTAATCCTCAGCCCTCAGGGAATCACATTGTTGAAAATGGACCTCGCTAAGGCAGAATAGAAGCCAAGGAATAAAAGGACACAATGCCATTTGCAGCACCGTAGGTGTGTCTAGAGGTATTCACGTGAATTGTAGTAAGTCAGAAAGTGAAAGACACATATCATATCATATCTCTTATAGGTGTGACCGAAAAATGGATACCAGGGCAGATATTTCCACGGAGAAGGGCAATCACAGATTCATTCAACAAACTAATGGTTCACCAAAGGAAAGGTGTGAGGATTGGTTTCATTATGATATTGGGGTTAACAGACATATACAAACACAGGTGACATATATAATCACCGAAGACCTACAGAATACCAAGAGAAGACTACTCAACATTCTGTCATAAGGTACATGGGAAAAGGATCCCAGGAAGAACTGACATATGTATATGTGTAAAAGAACCACATCTTCCACACCTACAACAAGCCAAACATTGTAATCAAATTTGCTGTAATAAAAAATAAAAAATTAAATTAAAAACACGAACAAGAAGTAGTGAGACAAACTTGAGGGGCTTTCTCCTGGCACATTCCATTCTAAATTCCAATCTAGAACACGACTTCCATTGAGGCTCTGTTGCCCCAGTAACCAGATTTGGTAAGGGAGAGCTGCTGCCACCTTGTGGCCGTTTCACACAACAGCAGCTTTAATCCCAGCGCTAATGGTCAGTTGATATTCAAAATCATTGCAGGCCTGTAAATGACACCTGCCCTGAAAACAAATCCTCGGTTCATATATCGACCAAAAATTTCAAAGGACGTCCATATTTCAAAACGACAGTTTCAAAAGGCATATTTTACACACATTAGTGTTCTGCTTCTTTTTCTTTCTTTCTGTTTTTGTTAAACAAACGGGAATGGCAAAAAGCATCCCTCAGAATGGGAGAAAATATTTGCAAACGAATCAATGGACAAAGGTTTAATCTCCAATATATATAAAGAGCTCATGCAGCTTAATATTAAAAAAAACAAACAACCCAATACAAAAATGGGCAGAAGATCTACAGAGACGTTTCTTCAAAGAAGACACAGAGATGGCCAAGACACACATGAAAAGCTGCTCAACATCACTAATTATTAGAGAAATGCAAATCAAAACTACAGTGAGGTATCACCTCACACCTGTTAGAATCGGCATCATCAGAAAATCTACAAACAACGAATTCTGGGGAGGGTGTGGACAAAAGGATCCCTCTTCCACTATTGGTAGAAATGTAAATTGATACAGTCACGATGGAGAACAGTATGGATTTTCCTTTAAAAACCTAGAAATACAATTAACATATGATCCAGCAATCCCACTTCTGGGCATATACCCAGAGAAAACCATAAATCAAAAAGGCACATTCACCACAATGCTCATTTCAGCACTATTTATGATAGCCAGGTAATGGAAGCAACATAAATACCCACAGACAGACGAATGGATAAAGATGTGGTACATATATAAAATGGAATATTACTCAGCCATAAGAAGGAATGAAACTGGGTCATTTGTAGAGATGTCAATGGATCTAGAGACTGTCATACAGAATGAAGTAAGTCAGAAAGAGACAAACAAATATTGTATATTAATGCATATATGTGGAACCTAGAAAAATGGAACAGATGAACTGGTTTGCAGGGAAGAAGGAGAGACACAGAGGTAGAGAACACACGTATGGACACCAAGTGTGGGAAGCCATGGGGAGGTGGTGTTGGGATGAGTTGGGAGATTGGGATTGACCTGTATACATGTATATGCATAAAATACATAACTAATAATAACCTGCTGTATAAAAAAATAAATAAAATTAAATTTCAAAATTTTTAAAAATAAAACTTAAAAATAAAACAGAAAAAAGTTCTTCCCTTCACACAGATGTATTTATATGAATGAATTATTTCCATGCTTATATCTCTAAATACATAAAAGAGGAATAAAATCTAACTTGAACCAAAAAAGAAAAAAAAAACCTGAACCCAAGAGTTAGACAGAGGAAAACCCTATCAGGGCACTTGCTCCAGCAGTAAACAATTCTGAAATTGGTCAGAGGTGGGGAATCATCTCCAATAGAGCCAGCTGCCCACTCCTACGCAAGGAGCGTCCTCATTGCAAAACGGGGGGCCATGCCGAGGCATCTGTGAGTAACCGTGAGCTGAGCCCCAGGCCAGCTGCTGTTGAACTTTTCCCACCCTTCCCAGGTAAAACACCTGAATATGTACAAGGGCTTGAAAGCCTAGAGGAAGGGGCGTGGAGCCACACCAGCGACAGCACGCAGGCCAACTTGGTGCCTGCAGGCCAGCCAGGATGGTCCTGGCCATGGGCGCTCTTCTGGAAGCTTTCCATTGCCCTGCCTGAGATACCCCACCTGTCCCGGCCCCCACTGCTTTTTTCCTTGCTCACATCTGTCCGGAGAGAAATTCCAGCGGAAGGTATGGGTGACACATCCTCTTCTTTACAAGTGGAAGCCTGGCAACTCCTGCAGAAAGTCCAGCAGAGACCCACTCACAACGGGCCACCCACAAAGCCGTGACCCCTCACTCCCTCCCACCAGCACAGCCCCGAGACTGCTGACTGGGCAGAGAATATGGCGTCAGGAAGAGCTTCAGGGGCTATTGCTGCCTGCAGTGCTGTTTATATTGACCTCAACCCAGGCACACCTGGGGAGGGCCGGCCGGCAGGGTCAGGCTACCCAGGTCAGCTAATCCTCAGCCCTCAGGGAATCACATTGTTGAAAATGGACCTCGCTAAGGCAGAATAGAAGCCAAGGAATAAAAGGACACAATGCCATTTGCAGCACCGTATGTGTGTCTAGAGGTATTCACGTGAATTGTAGTAAGTCAGAAAGTGAAAGACACATATCATATCATATCTCTTATAGGTGTGACCGAAAAATGGATACCAGGGCAGATATTTCCACGGAGAAGGGCAATCACAGATTCATTCAACAAACTAATGGTTCACCAAAGGAAAGGTGTGAGGATTGGTTTCATTATGATATTGGGGTTAACAGACATATACAAACACAGGTGACATATATAATCACCGAAGACCTACAGAATACCAAGAGAAGACTACTCAACATTCTGTCATAAGGTACATGGGAAAAGGATCCCAGGAAGAACTGACATATGTATATGTGTAAAAGAACCACATCTTCCACACCTACAACAAGCCAAACATTGTAATCAAATTTGCTGTAATAAAAAATAAAAAATTAAATTAAAAACACGAACAAGAAGTAGTGAGACAAACTTGAGGGGCTTTCTCCTGGCACATTCCATTCTAAATTCCAATCTAGAACACGACTTCCATTGAGGCTCTGTTGCCCCAGTAACCAGATTTGGTAAGGGAGAGCTGCTGCCACCTTGTGGCCGTTTCACACAACAGCAGCTTTAATCCCAGCGCTAATGGTCAGTTGATATTCAAAATCATTGCAGGCCTGTAAATGACACCTGCCCTGAAAACAAATCCTCGGTTCATATATCGACCAAAAATTTCAAAGGACGTCCATATTTCAAAACGACAGTTTCAAAAGGCATATTTTACACACATTAGTGTTCTGCTTCTTTTTCTTTCTTTCTGTTTTTGTTAAACAAACGGGAATGGCAAAAAGCATCCCTCAGAATGGGAGAAAATATTTGCAAACGAATCAATGGACAAAGGTTTAATCTCCAATATATATAAAGAGCTCATGCAGCTTAATATTAAAAAAAACAAACAACCCAATACAAAAATGGGCAGAAGATCTACAGAGACGTTTCTTCAAAGAAGACACAGAGATGGCCAAGACACACATGAAAAGCTGCTCAACATCACTAATTATTAGAGAAATGCAAATCAAAACTACAGTGAGGTATCACCTCACACCTGTTAGAATCGGCATCATCAGAAAATCTACAAACAACGAATTCTGGGGAGGGTGTGGACAAAAGGATCCCTCTTCCACTATTGGTAGAAATGTAAATTGATACAGTCACGATGGAGAACAGTATGGATTTTCCTTTAAAAACCTAGAAATACAATTAACATATGATCCAGCAATCCCACTTCTGGGCATATACCCAGAGAAAACCATAAATCAAAAAGGCACATTCACCACAATGCTCATTTCAGCACTATTTATGATAGCCAGGTAATGGAAGCAACATAAATACCCACAGACAGACGAATGGATAAAGATGTGGTACATATATAAAATGGAATATTACTCAGCCATAAGAAGGAATGAAACTGGGTCATTTGTAGAGATGTCAATGGATCTAGAGACTGTCATACAGAATGAAGTAAGTCAGAAAGAGACAAACAAATATTGTATATTAATGCATATATGTGGAACCTAGAAAAATGGAACAGATGAACTGGTTTGCAGGGAAGAAGGAGAGACACAGAGGTAGAGAACACACGTATGGACACCAAGTGTGGGAAGCCATGGGGAGGTGGTGTTGGGATGAGTTGGGAGATTGGGATTGACCTGTATACATGTATATGCATAAAATACATAACTAATAATAACCTGCTGTATAAAAAAATAAATAAAATTAAATTTCAAAATTTTTAAAAATAAAACTTAAAAATAAAACAGAAAAAAGTTCTTCCCTTCACACAGATGTATTTATATGAATGAATTATTTCCATGCTTATATCTCTAAATACATAAAAGAGGAATAAAATCTAACTTGAACCAAAAAAGAAAAAAAAAACCTGAACCCAAGAGTTAGACAGAGGAAAACCCTATCAGGGCACTTGCTCCAGCAGTAAACAATTCTGAAATTGGTCAGAGGTGGGGAATCATCTCCAATAGAGCCAGCTGCCCACTCCTACGCAAGGAGCGTCCTCATTGCAAAACGGGGGGCCATGCCGAGGCATCTGTGAGTAACCGTGAGCTGAGCCCCAGGCCAGCTGCTGTTGAACTTTTCCCACCCTTCCCAGGTAAAACACCTGAATATGTACAAGGGCTTGAAAGCCTAGAGGAAGGGGCGTGGAGCCACACCAGCGACAGCACGCAGGCCAACTTGGTGCCTGCAGGCCAGCCAGGATGGTCCTGGCCATGGGCGCTCTTCTGGAAGCTTTCCATTGCCCTGCCTGAGATACCCCACCTGTCCCGGCCCCCACTGCTTTTTTCCTTGCTCACATCTGTCCGGAGAGAAATTCCAGCGGAAGGTATGGGTGACACATCCTCTTCTTTACAAGTGGAAGCCTGGCAACTCCTGCAGAAAGTCCAGCAGAGACCCACTCACAACGGGCCACCCACAAAGCCGTGACCCCTCACTCCCTCCCACCAGCACAGCCCCGAGACTGCTGACTGGGCAGAGAATATGGCGTCAGGAAGAGCTTCAGGGGCTATTGCTGCCTGCAGTGCTGTTTATATTGACCTCAACCCAGGCACACCTGGGGAGGGCCGGCCGGCAGGGTCAGGCTACCCAGGTCAGCTAATCCTCAGCCCTCAGGGAATCACATTGTTGAAAATGGACCTCGCTAAGGCAGAATAGAAGCCAAGGAATAAAAGGACACAATGCCATTTGCAGCACCGTAGGTGTGTCTAGAGGTATTCACGTGAATTGTAGTAAGTCAGAAAGTGAAAGACACATATCATATCATATCTCTTATAGGTGTGACCGAAAAATGGATACCAGGGCAGATATTTCCACGGAGAAGGGCAATCACAGATTCATTCAACAAACTAATGGTTCACCAAAGGAAAGGTGTGAGGATTGGTTTCATTATGATATTGGGGTTAACAGACATATACAAACACAGGTGACATATATAATCACCGAAGACCTACAGAATACCAAGAGAAGACTACTCAACATTCTGTCATAAGGTACATGGGAAAAGGATCCCAGGAAGAACTGACATATGTATATGTGTAAAAGAACCACATCTTCCACACCTACAACAAGCCAAACATTGTAATCAAATTTGCTGTAATAAAAAATAAAAAATTAAATTAAAAACACGAACAAGAAGTAGTGAGACAAACTTGAGGGGCTTTCTCCTGGCACATTCCATTCTAAATTCCAATCTAGAACACGACTTCCATTGAGGCTCTGTTGCCCCAGTAACCAGATTTGGTAAGGGAGAGCTGCTGCCACCTTGTGGCCGTTTCACACAACAGCAGCTTTAATCCCAGCGCTAATGGTCAGTTGATATTCAAAATCATTGCAGGCCTGTAAATGACACCTGCCCTGAAAACAAATCCTCGGTTCATATATCGACCAAAAATTTCAAAGGACGTCCATATTTCAAAACGACAGTTTCAAAAGGCATATTTTACACACATTAGTGTTCTGCTTCTTTTTCTTTCTTTCTGTTTTTGTTAAACAAACGGGAATGGCAAAAAGCATCCCTCAGAATGGGAGAAAATATTTGCAAACGAATCAATGGACAAAGGTTTAATCTCCAATATATATAAAGAGCTCATGCAGCTTAATATTAAAAAAAACAAACAACCCAATACAAAAATGGGCAGAAGATCTACAGAGACGTTTCTTCAAAGAAGACACAGAGATGGCCAAGACACACATGAAAAGCTGCTCAACATCACTAATTATTAGAGAAATGCAAATCAAAACTACAGTGAGGTATCACCTCACACCTGTTAGAATCGGCATCATCAGAAAATCTACAAACAACGAATTCTGGGGAGGGTGTGGACAAAAGGATCCCTCTTCCACTATTGGTAGAAATGTAAATTGATACAGTCACGATGGAGAACAGTATGGATTTTCCTTTAAAAACCTAGAAATACAATTAACATATGATCCAGCAATCCCACTTCTGGGCATATACCCAGAGAAAACCATAAATCAAAAAGGCACATTCACCACAATGCTCATTTCAGCACTATTTATGATAGCCAGGTAATGGAAGCAACATAAATACCCACAGACAGACGAATGGATAAAGATGTGGTACATATATAAAATGGAATATTACTCAGCCATAAGAAGGAATGAAACTGGGTCATTTGTAGAGATGTCAATGGATCTAGAGACTGTCATACAGAATGAAGTAAGTCAGAAAGAGACAAACAAATATTGTATATTAATGCATATATGTGGAACCTAGAAAAATGGAACAGATGAACTGGTTTGCAGGGAAGAAGGAGAGACACAGAGGTAGAGAACACACGTATGGACACCAAGTGTGGGAAGCCATGGGGAGGTGGTGTTGGGATGAGTTGGGAGATTGGGATTGACCTGTATACATGTATATGCATAAAATACATAACTAATAATAACCTGCTGTATAAAAAAATAAATAAAATTAAATTTCAAAATTTTTAAAAATAAAACTTAAAAATAAAACAGAAAAAAGTTCTTCCCTTCACACAGATGTATTTATATGAATGAATTATTTCCATGCTTATATCTCTAAATACATAAAAGAGGAATAAAATCTAACTTGAACCAAAAAAGAAAAAAAAAACCTGAACCCAAGAGTTAGACAGAGGAAAACCCTATCAGGGCACTTGCTCCAGCAGTAAACAATTCTGAAATTGGTCAGAGGTGGGGAATCATCTCCAATAGAGCCAGCTGCCCACTCCTACGCAAGGAGCGTCCTCATTGCAAAACGGGGGGCCATGCCGAGGCATCTGTGAGTAACCGTGAGCTGAGCCCCAGGCCAGCTGCTGTTGAACTTTTCCCACCCTTCCCAGGTAAAACACCTGAATATGTACAAGGGCTTGAAAGCCTAGAGGAAGGGGCGTGGAGCCACACCAGCGACAGCACGCAGGCCAACTTGGTGCCTGCAGGCCAGCCAGGATGGTCCTGGCCATGGGCGCTCTTCTGGAAGCTTTCCATTGCCCTGCCTGAGATACCCCACCTGTCCCGGCCCCCACTGCTTTTTTCCTTGCTCACATCTGTCCGGAGAGAAATTCCAGCGGAAGGTATGGGTGACACATCCTCTTCTTTACAAGTGGAAGCCTGGCAACTCCTGCAGAAAGTCCAGCAGAGACCCACTCACAACGGGCCACCCACAAAGCCGTGACCCCTCACTCCCTCCCACCAGCACAGCCCCGAGACTGCTGACTGGGCAGAGAATATGGCGTCAGGAAGAGCTTCAGGGGCTATTGCTGCCTGCAGTGCTGTTTATATTGACCTCAACCCAGGCACACCTGGGGAGGGCCGGCCGGCAGGGTCAGGCTACCCAGGTCAGCTAATCCTCAGCCCTCAGGGAATCACATTGTTGAAAATGGACCTCGCTAAGGCAGAATAGAAGCCAAGGAATAAAAGGACACAATGCCATTTGCAGCACCGTATGTGTGTCTAGAGGTATTCACGTGAATTGTAGTAAGTCAGAAAGTGAAAGACACATATCATATCATATCTCTTATAGGTGTGACCGAAAAATGGATACCAGGGCAGATATTTCCACGGAGAAGGGCAATCACAGATTCATTCAACAAACTAATGGTTCACCAAAGGAAAGGTGTGAGGATTGGTTTCATTATGATATTGGGGTTAACAGACATATACAAACACAGGTGACATATATAATCACCGAAGACCTACAGAATACCAAGAGAAGACTACTCAACATTCTGTCATAAGGTACATGGGAAAAGGATCCCAGGAAGAACTGACATATGTATATGTGTAAAAGAACCACATCTTCCACACCTACAACAAGCCAAACATTGTAATCAAATTTGCTGTAATAAAAAATAAAAAATTAAATTAAAAACACGAACAAGAAGTAGTGAGACAAACTTGAGGGGCTTTCTCCTGGCACATTCCATTCTAAATTCCAATCTAGAACACGACTTCCATTGAGGCTCTGTTGCCCCAGTAACCAGATTTGGTAAGGGAGAGCTGCTGCCACCTTGTGGCCGTTTCACACAACAGCAGCTTTAATCCCAGCGCTAATGGTCAGTTGATATTCAAAATCATTGCAGGCCTGTAAATGACACCTGCCCTGAAAACAAATCCTCGGTTCATATATCGACCAAAAATTTCAAAGGACGTCCATATTTCAAAACGACAGTTTCAAAAGGCATATTTTACACACATTAGTGTTCTGCTTCTTTTTCTTTCTTTCTGTTTTTGTTAAACAAACGGGAATGGCAAAAAGCATCCCTCAGAATGGGAGAAAATATTTGCAAACGAATCAATGGACAAAGGTTTAATCTCCAATATATATAAAGAGCTCATGCAGCTTAATATTAAAAAAAACAAACAACCCAATACAAAAATGGGCAGAAGATCTACAGAGACGTTTCTTCAAAGAAGACACAGAGATGGCCAAGACACACATGAAAAGCTGCTCAACATCACTAATTATTAGAGAAATGCAAATCAAAACTACAGTGAGGTATCACCTCACACCTGTTAGAATCGGCATCATCAGAAAATCTACAAACAACGAATTCTGGGGAGGGTGTGGACAAAAGGATCCCTCTTCCACTATTGGTAGAAATGTAAATTGATACAGTCACGATGGAGAACAGTATGGATTTTCCTTTAAAAACCTAGAAATACAATTAACATATGATCCAGCAATCCCACTTCTGGGCATATACCCAGAGAAAACCATAAATCAAAAAGGCACATTCACCACAATGCTCATTTCAGCACTATTTATGATAGCCAGGTAATGGAAGCAACATAAATACCCACAGACAGACGAATGGATAAAGATGTGGTACATATATAAAATGGAATATTACTCAGCCATAAGAAGGAATGAAACTGGGTCATTTGTAGAGATGTCAATGGATCTAGAGACTGTCATACAGAATGAAGTAAGTCAGAAAGAGACAAACAAATATTGTATATTAATGCATATATGTGGAACCTAGAAAAATGGAACAGATGAACTGGTTTGCAGGGAAGAAGGAGAGACACAGAGGTAGAGAACACACGTATGGACACCAAGTGTGGGAAGCCATGGGGAGGTGGTGTTGGGATGAGTTGGGAGATTGGGATTGACCTGTATACATGTATATGCATAAAATACATAACTAATAATAACCTGCTGTATAAAAAAATAAATAAAATTAAATTTCAAAATTTTTAAAAATAAAACTTAAAAATAAAACAGAAAAAAGTTCTTCCCTTCACACAGATGTATTTATATGAATGAATTATTTCCATGCTTATATCTCTAAATACATAAAAGAGGAATAAAATCTAACTTGAACCAAAAAAGAAAAAAAAAACCTGAACCCAAGAGTTAGACAGAGGAAAACCCTATCAGGGCACTTGCTCCAGCAGTAAACAATTCTGAAATTGGTCAGAGGTGGGGAATCATCTCCAATAGAGCCAGCTGCCCACTCCTACGCAAGGAGCGTCCTCATTGCAAAACGGGGGGCCATGCCGAGGCATCTGTGAGTAACCGTGAGCTGAGCCCCAGGCCAGCTGCTGTTGAACTTTTCCCACCCTTCCCAGGTAAAACACCTGAATATGTACAAGGGCTTGAAAGCCTAGAGGAAGGGGCGTGGAGCCACACCAGCGACAGCACGCAGGCCAACTTGGTGCCTGCAGGCCAGCCAGGATGGTCCTGGCCATGGGCGCTCTTCTGGAAGCTTTCCATTGCCCTGCCTGAGATACCCCACCTGTCCCGGCCCCCACTGCTTTTTTCCTTGCTCACATCTGTCCGGAGAGAAATTCCAGCGGAAGGTATGGGTGACACATCCTCTTCTTTACAAGTGGAAGCCTGGCAACTCCTGCAGAAAGTCCAGCAGAGACCCACTCACAACGGGCCACCCACAAAGCCGTGACCCCTCACTCCCTCCCACCAGCACAGCCCCGAGACTGCTGACTGGGCAGAGAATATGGCGTCAGGAAGAGCTTCAGGGGCTATTGCTGCCTGCAGTGCTGTTTATATTGACCTCAACCCAGGCACACCTGGGGAGGGCCGGCCGGCAGGGTCAGGCTACCCAGGTCAGCTAATCCTCAGCCCTCAGGGAATCACATTGTTGAAAATGGACCTCGCTAAGGCAGAATAGAAGCCAAGGAATAAAAGGACACAATGCCATTTGCAGCACCGTAGGTGTGTCTAGAGGTATTCACGTGAATTGTAGTAAGTCAGAAAGTGAAAGACACATATCATATCATATCTCTTATAGGTGTGACCGAAAAATGGATACCAGGGCAGATATTTCCACGGAGAAGGGCAATCACAGATTCATTCAACAAACTAATGGTTCACCAAAGGAAAGGTGTGAGGATTGGTTTCATTATGATATTGGGGTTAACAGACATATACAAACACAGGTGACATATATAATCACCGAAGACCTACAGAATACCAAGAGAAGACTACTCAACATTCTGTCATAAGGTACATGGGAAAAGGATCCCAGGAAGAACTGACATATGTATATGTGTAAAAGAACCACATCTTCCACACCTACAACAAGCCAAACATTGTAATCAAATTTGCTGTAATAAAAAATAAAAAATTAAATTAAAAACACGAACAAGAAGTAGTGAGACAAACTTGAGGGGCTTTCTCCTGGCACATTCCATTCTAAATTCCAATCTAGAACACGACTTCCATTGAGGCTCTGTTGCCCCAGTAACCAGATTTGGTAAGGGAGAGCTGCTGCCACCTTGTGGCCGTTTCACACAACAGCAGCTTTAATCCCAGCGCTAATGGTCAGTTGATATTCAAAATCATTGCAGGCCTGTAAATGACACCTGCCCTGAAAACAAATCCTCGGTTCATATATCGACCAAAAATTTCAAAGGACGTCCATATTTCAAACCGACAGTTTCAAAAGGCATATTTTACACACATTAGTGTTCTGCTTCTTTTCTTTCTTTCTGTTTTTGTTAAACAAACGGGAATGGCAAAAAGCATCCCTCAGAATGGGAGAAAATATTTGCAAACGAATCAATGGACAAAGGTTTAATCTCCAATATATATAAAGAGCTCATGCAGCTTAATATTAAAAAAAAACAAACAACCCAATACAAAAATGGGCAGAAGATCTACAGAGACGTTTCTTCAAAGAAGACACAGAGATGGCCAAGACACACATGAAAAGCTGCTCAACATCACTATTATTAGAGAAATGCAAATCAAAACTACAGTGAGGTATCACCTCACACCTGTTAGAATCGGCATCATCAGAAAATCTACAAACAACGAATTCTGGGAGGGTGTGGACAAAAGGATCCCTCTTCCACTATTGGTAGAAATGTAAATTGATACAGTCACGATGGAGAACAGTATGGATTTTCCTTTAAAAACCTAGAAATACAATTAACATATGATCCAGCAATCCCACTTCTGGGCATATACCCAGAGAAAACCATAAATCAAAAAGGCACATTCACCACAATGCTCATTTCAGCACTATTTATGATAGCCAGGTAATGGAAGCAACATAAATACCCACAGACAGACGAATGGATAAAGATGTGGGTACATATATAAAATGGAATATTACTCAGCCATAAGAAGGAATGAAACTGGGTCATTTGTAGAGATGTCAATGGATCTAGAGACTGTCATACAGAATGAAGTAAGTCAGAAAGAGACAAACAAATATTGTATATTAATGCATATATGTGGAACCTAGAAAAATGGAACAGATGAACTGGTTTGCAGGGAAGAAGGAGAGACACAGAGGTAGAGAACACACGTATGGACACCAAGTGTGGGAAGCCATGGGGAGGTGGTGTTGGGATGAGTTGGGAGATTGGGATTGACCTGTATACATGTATATGCATAAAATACATAACTAATAATAACCTGCTGTATAAAAAAATAAATAAAATTAAATTTCAAAATTTTTAAAAATAAAACTTAAAAATAAAACAGAAAAAAGTTCTTCCCTTCACACAGATGTATTTATATGAATGAATTATTTCCATGCTTATATCTCTAAATACATAAAAGAGGAATAAAATCTAACTTGAACCAAAAAAGAAAAAAAAAACCTGAACCCAAGAGTTAGACAGAGGAAAACCCTATCAGGGCACTTGCTCCAGCAGTAAACAATTCTGAAATTGGTCAGAGGTGGGGAATCATCTCCAATAGAGCCAGCTGCCCACTCCTACGCAAGGAGCGTCCTCATTGCAAAACGGGGGGCCATGCCGAGGCATCTGTGAGTAACCGTGAGCTGAGCCCCAGGCCAGCTGCTGTTGAACTTTTCCCACCCTTCCCAGGTAAAACACCTGAATATGTACAAGGGCTTGAAAGCCTAGAGGAAGGGGCGTGGAGCCACACCAGCGACAGCACGCAGGCCAACTTGGTGCCTGCAGGCCAGCCAGGATGGTCCTGGCCCTGGGCGCTCTTCTGGAAGCTTTCCATTGCCCTGCCTGAGATACCCCACCTGTCCCGGCCCCCACTGCTTTTTTCCTTGCTCACATCTGTCCGGAGAGAAATTCCAGCAGAAGGTATGGGTGACACATCCTCTTCTTTACAAGTGGAAGCCTGGCAACTCCTGCAGAAAGTCCAGCAGAGACCCACTCACAACGGGCCACCCACAAAGCCGTGACCCCTCACTCCCTCCCACCAGCACAGCCCCGAGACTGCTGACTGGGCAGAGAATATGGCGTCAGGAAGAGCTTCAGGGGCTATTGCTGCCTGCAGTGCTGTTTATATTGACCTCAACCCAGGCACACCTGGGGAGGGCCGGCCGGCAGGGTCAGGCTACCCAGGTCAGCTAATCCTCAGCCCTCAGGGAATCACATTGTTGAAAATGGACCTCGCTAAGACAGAATAGAAGCCAAGGAATAAAAGGACACAATGCCATTTGCAGCACCGTATGTGTGTCTAGAGGTATTCACGTGAATTGTAGTAAGTCAGAAAGTGAAAGACACATATCATATCATATCTCTTATAGGTGTGACCGAAAAATGGATACCAGGGCAGATATTTCCACGGAGAAGGGCAATCACAGATTCATTCAACAAACTAATGGTTCACCAAAGGAAAGGTGTGAGGATTGGTTTCATTATGATATTGGGGTTAACAGACATATACAAACACAGGTGACATATATAATCACCGAAGACCTACAGAATACCAAGAGAAGACTACTCAACATTCTGTCATAAGGTACATGGGAAAAGGATCCCAGGAAGAACTGACATATGTATATGTGTAAAAGAACCACATCTTCCACACCTACAACAAGCCAAACATTGTAATCAAATTTGCTGTAATAAAAAATAAAAAAATTAAATTAAAAACACGAACAAGAAGTAGTGAGACAAACTTGAGGGGCTTTCTCCTGGCACATTCCATTCTAAATTCCAATCTAGAACACGACTTCCATTGAGGCTCTGTTGCCCCAGTAACCAGATTTGGTAAGGGAGAGCTGCTGCCACCTTGTGGCCGTTTCACACAACAGCAGCTTTAATCCCAGCGCTAATGGTCAGTTGATATTCAAAATCATTGCAGGCCTGTAAATGACACCTGCCCTGAAAACAAATCCTCGGTTCATATATCGACCAAAAATTTCAAAGGACGTCCATATTTCAAAACGACAGTTTCAAAAGGCATATTTTACACACATTAGTGTTCTGCTTCTTTTTCTTTCTTTCTGTTTTTGTTAAACAAACGGGAATGGCAAAAAGCATCCCTCAGAATGGGAGAAAATATTTGCAAACGAATCAATGGACAAAGGTTTAATCTCCAATATATATAAAGAGCTCATGCAGCTTAATATTAAAAAAAACAAACAACCCAATACAAAAATGGGCAGAAGATCTACAGAGACGTTTCTTCAAAGAAGACACAGAGATGGCCAAGACACACATGAAAAGCTGCTCAACATCACTAATTATTAGAGAAATGCAAATCAAAACTACAGTGAGGTATCACCTCACACCTGTTAGAATCGGCATCATCAGAAAATCTACAAACAACGAATTCTGGGGAGGGTGTGGACAAAAGGATCCCTCTTCCACTATTGGTAGAAATGTAAATTGATACAGTCACGATGGAGAACAGTATGGATTTTCCTTTAAAAACCTAGAAATACAATTAACATATGATCCAGCAATCCCACTTCTGGGCATATACCCAGAGAAAACCATAAATCAAAAAGGCACATTCACCACAATGCTCATTTCAGCACTATTTATGATAGCCAGGTAATGGAAGCAACATAAATACCCACAGACAGACGAATGGATAAAGATGTGGTACATATATAAAATGGAATATTACTCAGCCATAAGAAGGAATGAAACTGGGTCATTTGTAGAGATGTCAATGGATCTAGAGACTGTCATACAGAATGAAGTAAGTCAGAAAGAGACAAACAAATATTGTATATTAATGCATATATGTGGAACCTAGAAAAATGGAACAGATGAACTGGTTTGCAGGGAAGAAGGAGAGACACAGAGGTAGAGAACACACGTATGGACACCAAGTGTGGGAAGCCATGGGGAGGTGGTGTTGGGATGAGTTGGGAGATTGGGATTGACCTGTATACATGTATATGCATAAAATACATAACTAATAATAACCTGCTGTATAAAAAAATAAATAAAATTAAATTTCAAAATTTTTAAAAATAAAACTTAAAAATAAAACAGAAAAAAGTTCTTCCCTTCACACAGATGTATTTATATGAATGAATTATTTCCATGCTTATATCTCTAAATACATAAAAGAGGAATAAAATCTAACTTGAACCAAAAAAGAAAAAAAAAACCTGAACCCAAGAGTTAGACAGAGGAAAACCCTATCAGGGCACTTGCTCCAGCAGTAAACAATTCTGAAATTGGTCAGAGGTGGGGAATCATCTCCAATAGAGCCAGCTGCCCACTCCTACGCAAGGAGCGTCCTCATTGCAAAACGGGGGGCCATGCCGAGGCATCTGTGAGTAACCGTGAGCTGAGCCCCAGGCCAGCTGCTGTTGAACTTTTCCCACCCTTCCCAGGTAAAACACCTGAATATGTACAAGGGCTTGAAAGCCTAGAGGAAGGGGCGTGGAGCCACACCAGCGACAGCACGCAGGCCAACTTGGTGCCTGCAGGCCAGCCAGGATGGTCCTGGCCATGGGCGCTCTTCTGGAAGCTTTCCATTGCCCTGCCTGAGATACCCCACCTGTCCCGGCCCCCACTGCTTTTTTCCTTGCTCACATCTGTCCGGAGAGAAATTCCAGCGGAAGGTATGGGTGACACATCCTCTTCTTTACAAGTGGAAGCCTGGCAACTCCTGCAGAAAGTCCAGCAGAGACCCACTCACAACGGGCCACCCACAAAGCCGTGACCCCTCACTCCCTCCCACCAGCACAGCCCCGAGACTGCTGACTGGGCAGAGAATATGGCGTCAGGAAGAGCTTCAGGGGCTATTGCTGCCTGCAGTGCTGTTTATATTGACCTCAACCCAGGCACACCTGGGGAGGGCCGGCCGGCAGGGTCAGGCTACCCAGGTCAGCTAATCCTCAGCCCTCAGGGAATCACATTGTTGAAAATGGACCTCGCTAAGGCAGAATAGAAGCCAAGGAATAAAAGGACACAATGCCATTTGCAGCACCGTATGTGTGTCTAGAGGTATTCACGTGAATTGTAGTAAGTCAGAAAGTGAAAGACACATATCATATCATATCTCTTATAGGTGTGACCGAAAAATGGATACCAGGGCAGATATTTCCACGGAGAAGGGCAATCACAGATTCATTCAACAAACTAATGGTTCACCAAAGGAAAGGTGTGAGGATTGGTTTCATTATGATATTGGGGTTAACAGACATATACAAACACAGGTGACATATATAATCACCGAAGACCTACAGAATACCAAGAGAAGACTACTCAACATTCTGTCATAAGGTACATGGGAAAAGGATCCCAGGAAGAACTGACATATGTATATGTGTAAAAGAACCACATCTTCCACACCTACAACAAGCCAAACATTGTAATCAAATTTGCTGTAATAAAAAATAAAAAATTAAATTAAAAACACGAACAAGAAGTAGTGAGACAAACTTGAGGGGCTTTCTCCTGGCACATTCCATTCTAAATTCCAATCTAGAACACGACTTCCATTGAGGCTCTGTTGCCCCAGTAACCAGATTTGGTAAGGGAGAGCTGCTGCCACCTTGTGGCCGTTTCACACAACAGCAGCTTTAATCCCAGCGCTAATGGTCAGTTGATATTCAAAATCATTGCAGGCCTGTAAATGACACCTGCCCTGAAAACAAATCCTCGGTTCATATATCGACCAAAAATTTCAAAGGACGTCCATATTTCAAAACGACAGTTTCAAAAGGCATATTTTACACACATTAGTGTTCTGCTTCTTTTTCTTTCTTTCTGTTTTTGTTAAACAAACGGGAATGGCAAAAAGCATCCCTCAGAATGGGAGAAAATATTTGCAAACGAATCAATGGACAAAGGTTTAATCTCCAATATATATAAAGAGCTCATGCAGCTTAATATTAAAAAAAACAAACAACCCAATACAAAAATGGGCAGAAGATCTACAGAGACGTTTCTTCAAAGAAGACACAGAGATGGCCAAGACACACATGAAAAGCTGCTCAACATCACTAATTATTAGAGAAATGCAAATCAAAACTACAGTGAGGTATCACCTCACACCTGTTAGAATCGGCATCATCAGAAAATCTACAAACAACGAATTCTGGGGAGGGTGTGGACAAAAGGATCCCTCTTCCACTATTGGTAGAAATGTAAATTGATACAGTCACGATGGAGAACAGTATGGATTTTCCTTTAAAAACCTAGAAATACAATTAACATATGATCCAGCAATCCCACTTCTGGGCATATACCCAGAGAAAACCATAAATCAAAAAGGCACATTCACCACAATGCTCATTTCAGCACTATTTATGATAGCCAGGTAATGGAAGCAACATAAATACCCACAGACAGACGAATGGATAAAGATGTGGTACATATATAAAATGGAATATTACTCAGCCATAAGAAGGAATGAAACTGGGTCATTTGTAGAGATGTCAATGGATCTAGAGACTGTCATACAGAATGAAGTAAGTCAGAAAGAGACAAACAAATATTGTATATTAATGCATATATGTGGAACCTAGAAAAATGGAACAGATGAACTGGTTTGCAGGGAAGAAGGAGAGACACAGAGGTAGAGAACACACGTATGGACACCAAGTGTGGGAAGCCATGGGGAGGTGGTGTTGGGATGAGTTGGGAGATTGGGATTGACCTGTATACATGTATATGCATAAAATACATAACTAATAATAACCTGCTGTATAAAAAAATAAATAAAATTAAATTTCAAAATTTTTAAAAATAAAACTTAAAAATAAAACAGAAAAAAGTTCTTCCCTTCACACAGATGTATTTATATGAATGAATTATTTCCATGCTTATATCTCTAAATACATAAAAGAGGAATAAAATCTAACTTGAACCAAAAAAGAAAAAAAAAACCTGAACCCAAGAGTTAGACAGAGGAAAACCCTATCAGGGCACTTGCTCCAGCAGTAAACAATTCTGAAATTGGTCAGAGGTGGGGAATCATCTCCAATAGAGCCAGCTGCCCACTCCTACGCAAGGAGCGTCCTCATTGCAAAACGGGGGGCCATGCCGAGGCATCTGTGAGTAACCGTGAGCTGAGCCCCAGGCCAGCTGCTGTTGAACTTTTCCCACCCTTCCCAGGTAAAACACCTGAATATGTACAAGGGCTTGAAAGCCTAGAGGAAGGGGCGTGGAGCCACACCAGCGACAGCACGCAGGCCAACTTGGTGCCTGCAGGCCAGCCAGGATGGTCCTGGCCCTGGGCGCTCTTCTGGAAGCTTTCCATTGCCCTGCCTGAGATACCCCACCTGTCCCGGCCCCCACTGCTTTTTTCCTTGCTCACATCTGTCCGGAGAGAAATTCCAGCAGAAGGTATGGGTGACACATCCTCTTCTTTACAAGTGGAAGCCTGGCAACTCCTGCAGAAAGTCCAGCAGAGACCCACTCACAACGGGCCACCCACAAAGCCGTGACCCCTCACTCCCTCCCACCAGCACAGCCCCGAGACTGCTGACTGGGCAGAGAATATGGCGTCAGGAAGAGCTTCAGGGGCTATTGCTGCCTGCAGTGCTGTTTATATTGACCTCAACCCAGGCACACCTGGGGAGGGCCGGCCGGCAGGGTCAGGCTACCCAGGTCAGCTAATCCTCAGCCCTCAGGGAATCACATTGTTGAAAATGGACCTCGCTAAGACAGAATAGAAGCCAAGGAATAAAAGGACACAATGCCATTTGCAGCACCGTATGTGTGTCTAGAGGTATTCACGTGAATTGTAGTAAGTCAGAAAGTGAAAGACACATATCATATCATATCTCTTATAGGTGTGACCGAAAAATGGATACCAGGGCAGATATTTCCACGGAGAAGGGCAATCACAGATTCATTCAACAAACTAATGGTTCACCAAAGGAAAGGTGTGAGGATTGGTTTCATTATGATATTGGGGTTAACAGACATATACAAACACAGGTGACATATATAATCACCGAAGACCTACAGAATACCAAGAGAAGACTACTCAACATTCTGTCATAAGGTACATGGGAAAAGGATCCCAGGAAGAACTGACATATGTATATGTGTAAAAGAACCACATCTTCCACACCTACAACAAGCCAAACATTGTAATCAAATTTGCTGTAATAAAAAATAAAAAAATTAAATTAAAAACACGAACAAGAAGTAGTGAGACAAACTTGAGGGGCTTTCTCCTGGCACATTCCATTCTAAATTCCAATCTAGAACACGACTTCCATTGAGGCTCTGTTGCCCCAGTAACCAGATTTGGTAAGGGAGAGCTGCTGCCACCTTGTGGCCGTTTCACACAACAGCAGCTTTAATCCCAGCGCTAATGGTCAGTTGATATTCAAAATCATTGCAGGCCTGTAAATGACACCTGCCCTGAAAACAAATCCTCGGTTCATATATCGACCAAAAATTTCAAAGGACGTCCATATTTCAAAACGACAGTTTCAAAAGGCATATTTTACACACATTAGTGTTCTGCTTCTTTTTCTTTCTTTCTGTTTTTGTTAAACAAACGGGAATGGCAAAAAGCATCCCTCAGAATGGGAGAAAATATTTGCAAACGAATCAATGGACAAAGGTTTAATCTCCAATATATATAAAGAGCTCATGCAGCTTAATATTAAAAAAAACAAACAACCCAATACAAAAATGGGCAGAAGATCTACAGAGACGTTTCTTCAAAGAAGACACAGAGATGGCCAAGACACACATGAAAAGCTGCTCAACATCACTAATTATTAGAGAAATGCAAATCAAAACTACAGTGAGGTATCACCTCACACCTGTTAGAATCGGCATCATCAGAAAATCTACAAACAACGAATTCTGGGGAGGGTGTGGACAAAAGGATCCCTCTTCCACTATTGGTAGAAATGTAAATTGATACAGTCACGATGGAGAACAGTATGGATTTTCCTTTAAAAACCTAGAAATACAATTAACATATGATCCAGCAATCCCACTTCTGGGCATATACCCAGAGAAAACCATAAATCAAAAAGGCACATTCACCACAATGCTCATTTCAGCACTATTTATGATAGCCAGGTAATGGAAGCAACATAAATACCCACAGACAGACGAATGGATAAAGATGTGGTACATATATAAAATGGAATATTACTCAGCCATAAGAAGGAATGAAACTGGGTCATTTGTAGAGACGTCGATGGATCTAGAGACTGTCATACAGAATGAAGTAAGTCAGAAAGAGACAAACAAATATTGTATATTAATGCATATATGTGGAACCTAGAAAAATGGAACAGATGAACTGGTTTGCAGGGAAGAAGGAGAGACACAGAGGTAGAGAACACACGTATGGACAACAAGTGTGGGAAGCCATGGGGAGGTGGTGTTGGGATGAGTTGGGAGATTGGGATTGACCTGTATACATGTATATGCATAAAATACATAACTAATAATAACCTGCTGTATAAAAAAATAAATAAAATTAAATTTCAAAATTTTTAAAAATAAAACTTAAAAATAAAACAGAAAAAAGTTCTTCCCTTCACACAGATGTATTTATATGAATGAATTATTTCCATGCTTATATCTATAAATACATAAAAGAGGAATAAAATCTAACTTGAACCAAAAAAGAAAAAAAAAACCTGAACCCAAGAGTTAGACAGAGGAAAACCCTATCAGGGCACTTGCTCCAGCAGTAAACAATTCTGAAATTGGTCAGAGGTGGGGAATCATCTCCAATAGAGCCAGCTGCCCACTCCTACGCAAGGAGCGTCCTCATTGCAAAACGGGGGGCCATGCCGAGGCATCTGTGAGTAACCGTGAGCTGAGCCCCAGGCCAGCTGCTGTTGAACTTTTCCCACCCTTCCCAGGTAAAACACCTGAATATGTACAAGGGCTTGAAAGCCTAGAGGAAGGGGCGTGGAGCCACACCAGCGACAGCACGCAGGCCAACTTGGTGCCTGCAGGCCAGCCAGGATGGTCCTGGCCCTGGGCGCTCTTCTGGAAGCTTTCCATTGCCCTGCCTGAGATACCCCACCTGTCCCGGCCCCCACTGCTTTTTTCCTTGCTCACATCTGTCCGGAGAGAAATTCCAGCGGAAGGTATGGGTGACACATCCTCTTCTTTACAAGTGGAAGCCTGGCAACTCCTGCAGAAAGTCCAGCAGAGACCCACTCACACCGGGCCACCCACAAAGCCGTGACCCCTCACTCCCTCCCACCAGCACAGCCCCGAGACTGCTGACTGGGCAGAGAATATGGCGTCAGGAAGAGCTTCAGGGGCTATTGCTGCCTGCAGTGCTGTTTATATTGACCTCAACCCAGGCACACCTGGGGAGGGCCGGCCGGCAGGGTCAGGCTACCCAGGTCAGCTAATCCTCAGCCCTCAGGGAATCACATTGTTGAAAATGGACCTCGCTAAGGCAGAATAGAAGCCAAGGAATAAAAGGACACAATGCCATTTGCAGCACCGTAGGTGTGTCTAGAGGTATTCACGTGAATTGTAGTAAGTCAGAAAGTGAAAGACACATATCATATCATATCTCTTATAGGTGTGACCGAAAAATGGATACCAGGGCAGATATTTCCACGGAGAAGGGCAATCACAGATTCATTCAACAAACTAATGGTTCACCAAAGGAAAGGTGTGAGGATTGGTTTCATTATGATATTGGGGTTAACAGACATATACAAACACAGGTGACATATATAATCACCGAAGACCTACAGAATACCAAGAGAAGACTACTCAACATTCTGTCATGAGGTACATGGGAAAAGGATCCCAGGAAGAACTGACATATGTATATGTGTAAAAGAACCACATCTTCCACACCTACAACAAGCCAAACATTGTAATCAAATTTGCTGTAATAAAAAATAAAAAATTAAATTAAAAACACGAACAAGAAGTAGTGAGACAAACTTGAGGGGCTTTCTCCTGGCACATTCCATTCTAAATTCCAATCTAGAACACGACTTCCATTGAGGCTCTGTTGCCCCAGTAACCAGATTTGGTAAGGGAGAGCTGCTGCCACCTTGTGGCCGTTTCACACAACAGCAGCTTTAATCCCAGCGCTAATGGTCAGTTGATATTCAAAATCATTGCAGGCCTGTAAATGACACCTGCCCTGAAAACAAATCCTCGGTTCATATATCGACCAAAAATTTCAAAGGACGTCCATATTTCAAAACGACAGTTTCAAAAGGCATATTTTACACACATTAGTGTTCTGCTTCTTTTTCTTTCTTTCTGTTTTTGTTAAACAAACGGGAATGGCAAAAAGCATCCCTCAGAATGGGAGAAAATATTTGCAAACGAATCAATGGACAAAGGTTTAATCTCCAATATATATAAAGAGCTCATACAGCTTAATATGAAAAAAAACAAACAACCCAATACAAAAATGGGCAGAAGATCTACAGAGACGTTTCTTCAAAGAAGACACAGAGATGGCCAAGACACACATGAAAAGCTGCTCAACATCACTAATTATTAGAGAAATGCAAATCAAAACTACAGTGAGGTATCACCTCACACCTGTTAGAATCGGCATCATCAGAAAATCTACAAACAACGAATTCTGGGGAGGGTGTGGACAAAAGGATCCCTCTTCCACTATTGGTAGAAATGTAAATTGATACAGTCACGATGGAGAACAGTATGGATTTTCCTTTAAAAACCTAGAAATACAATTAACATATGATCCAGCAATCCCACTTCTGGGCATATACCCAGAGAAAACCATAAATCAAAAAGGCACATTCACCACAATGCTCATTTCAGCACTATTTATGATAGCCAGGTAATGGAAGTAACATAAATACCCACAGACAGACGAATGGATAAAGATGTGGTACATATATAAAATGGAATATTACTCAGCCATAAGAAGGAATGAAACTGGGTCATTTGTAGAGACGTCGATGGATCTAGAGACTGTCATACAGAATGAAGTAAGTCAGAAAGAGACAAACAAATATTGTATATTAATGCATATACGTGGAACCTAGAAAAATGGTACAGATGAACTGGTTTGCAGGGAAGAAGGAGAGACACAGAGGTAGAGAACACAAGTATGGACACCAAGTTTGGGAAGCCATGGGAAGGTGGTGTTGGGATGAGTTGGGAGATTGGGATTGACCTGTATACATGTATATGCATAAAATACATAACTAATAATAACCTGCTGTATAAAAAAATAAATAAAATTAAATTTCAAAATTTTTAAAAATAAAACTTAAAAATAAAACAGAAAAAAGTTCTTCCCTTCACACAGATGTATTTATATGAATGAATTATTTCCATGCTTATATCTCTAAATACATAAAAGAGGAATAAAATCTAACTTGAACCAAAAAAGAAAAAAAAAACCTGAACCCAAGAGTTAGACAGAGGAAAACCCTATCAGGGCACTTGCTCCAGCAGTAAACAATTCTGAAATTGGTCAGAGGTGGGGAATCATCTCCAATAGAGCCAGCTGCCCACTCCTACGCAAGGAGCGTCCTCATTGCAAAACGGGGGGCCATGCCGAGGCATCTGTGAGTAACCGTGAGCTGAGCCCCAGGCCAGCTGCTGTTGAACTTTTCCCACCCTTCCCAGGTAAAACACCTGAATATGTACAAGGGCTTGAAAGCCTAGAGGAAGGGGCGTGGAGCCACACCAGCGACAGCATGCAGGCTAACTTGGTGCCTGCAGGCCAGCCAGGATGGTCCTGGCCCTGGGCGCTCTTCTGGAAGCTTTCCATTGCCCTGCTTGAGATACACCACCTGTCCCGGCCCCCACTGCTTTTTTCCTTGCTCACATCTGTCCGGAGAGAAATTCCAGCGGAAGGTATGGGTGACACATCCTCTTCTTTACAAGTGGAAGCCTGGCAACTCCCGCAGAAAGTCCAGCAGAGACCCACTCACACCGGGCCACCCACAAAGCCGTGACCCCTCACTCCCTCCCACCAGCACAGCCCCGAGACTGCTGACTGGGCAGAGAATATGGCGTCAGGCAGAGCTTCAGGGGCTATTGCTGCCTGCAGTGCTGTTTATATTGACCTCAACCCAGGCACACCTGGGGAGGGCCGGCCGGCAGGGTCAGGCTACCCAGGTCAGCTAATCCTCAGCCCTCAGGAAATCACATTGTTGAAAATGGACCTCGCTAAGGCAGAAGAGAAGCCAAGGAATAAAAGGACACCATGCCATTTGTAGCACCGTAGGTGTGTCTAGAGGTAATCACGTGACTTGTAGTAAGTCAGAAAGTGAAAGACACATATCATATCATATCTCTTATAGGTGTGACCGAAAAATGGATACCAGGGCAGATATTTCCATGGAGAAGTGCAATCACAGACTCATTCAAAAAAGTTATGTTTCACCAAAGGAAAGGTGTGAGGATTGGTTTCATTATGATATTGGGGTTAACAGACATATACAAACACAGGTGACATATATAATCACCGAAGACCTACAGAATACCAAGAGAAGACTACTCAACATTCTGTCATAAGGTACATGGGAAAAGGATCCCAGGAAGAACAGACATATGTATAAGTGTAAAAGAACCACATCTTCCACACCTACAACAAGCCAAACATTGTAATCAAATTTGCTGTAATAAAAAATAAAAAATTAAATTAAAAACACGAACAAGTAGTGAGACAAACTTGAGGGGCTTTCTCCTGGCACATTCCATTCTAAATTCCAATCTAGAACACGACTTCAATTGAGGCTCTGTTGCCCCAGTAACCAGATTTGGTAAGGGAGAACTGCTGCCACCTTGTGGCCGTTTCACACAACAGCAGCTTTAATCCCAGCGCTAATGGTCAGTTGATATTCAAAATCATTGCAGGCCTGTAAATGACACCTGCCCTGAAAACAAATCCTCGGTTCATATATCGACCAAAAATTTCAAAGGACGTCCATATTTCAAAACGACAGTTTCAAAAGGCATATTTTACACACATTAGTGTTCTGCTTCTTTTTCTTTCTTTCTTTTTTTGTTAAAAAAACGGAATGGCAAAAAGCATCCCTCAGAATGGGCGAAAATATTTGCAAACGAATCAATGGACAAAGGTTTAATCTCCAATATATATAAAGAGCTCATGCAGCTTAATATTAAAACAACAAACAACCCAATACAAAAATGGGCAGAAGATCTACAGAGACGTTTCTTCAAAGAAGACACAGAGATGGCCAAGACGCACATGAAAAGCTGCTCAACATCACTAATTATTAGAGAAATGCAAATCAAAACTACAATGAGGTATCACCTCACAACTGTTAGAATCAGCATCATCAGAAAATCCACAAACAACGAATTCTGGGGAGGGTGTGGACAAAAGGATCCCTCTTCCACTAGTGTTGGAAACGTAAATTGATACAGTCACGATGGAGAACAGTATGGAGTTTCCTTAAAAAAACTAGAAATAGAATTACCATATGATCCAGCAATCCCACTTCTGGGCATATACCCAGAGAAAACCATAAATCCAAAAGGCACATTCACCACAATGCTCATTTCAGCACTATTTACGATAGCCAGGTAATGGAAGCAACATAAATACCCACAGACAGACGAATGGATAAAGATGTGGTACATATATAAAATGGAATATTACTCAGCCATAAGAAGGAATGAAACTGGGTCATTTGTAGAGATGTCAATGGATCTAGAGACTGTCATACAGAATGAAGTAAGTCAGAAAGAGAAAAACAAATATTGTATATTAATGCATATACGTGGAACCTAGAAAAATGGAACAAA
Organism: Hyperoodon ampullatus; assembly: GCF_949752795.1. Taxonomy (NCBI): domain Eukaryota; kingdom Metazoa; phylum Chordata; class Mammalia; order Artiodactyla; family Ziphiidae; genus Hyperoodon; species Hyperoodon ampullatus. The sequence continues at coordinate 999,735 of NW_027640917.1, read as the reverse complement.
TGAACTGGTTTGCAGGGAAGAAATAGAGACACAGAGGTAGAGAACACACGTATGGACACCAAGTGTGGGAAGCCATGGGGAGGTGGTGTTGGGATGATTTGGGAGATTGGGATTGACCTGTATACATGTATATGCATAAAATACATAACTAATAATAAACTGCTGTATAAAAAAATAAATAAAATTAAATTTCAAAATTTTAAAAAATAAAATTTAAAAATAAAACAGAAAAGAAGTTCTTCCCTTCACACAGATGTATTTATATGAATGAATTATTTCCATGCTTATATCTATAAATACATAAAAGAGGAATAAAATCTAACTTGAACCAAAAAAGAAAAAAAAAACCTGAACCCAAGAGTTAGACAGAGGAAAACCCTATCAGGGCACTTGCTCCAGCGGTAAACAATTCTGAAATTGGTCAGAGGTGGGGAATCATCACCAATAGAGCCAGCAGCCCACTCCTATGCAAGGAGCGACCTCATTGCAAAGCGGGGGGCCATGCCGAGGCATCTGTGAGTAACCGTGAGCTGAGCCCCAGGCAAGCTGCTGTTGAACTTTTCCCACCCTTCCCAGGTAAAACACCTGAATATGTACAAGGGCTTGAAAGCCTAGAGGAAGGGGCGTGGAGCCACACCAGCGACAGCACGCAGGCCAACTTGGTGCCTGCAGGCCAGCCAGGATGGTCCTTGCCCTGGGCGCTCTTCTGGAAGCTTTCCATTGCCCTGCCTGAGATACCCCTCCTTTCCCGGCCCCCACTGCTTTTTTCCTTCCTCACCTCTGTCCGGAGAGAAATTCCAGCAGAAGGTATGGGTGACACATCCTCTTCTTTACAGGTGGCAGCCTGGCAACTCCTGCAGAAAGTCCAGCAGAGAGCCACTCACACCGGGCCACCCACGAAGCCGTGGCCCCTCACTCCCTCCCACCTGCACAGCCCCGACACTGCACACGGGGCAGAGAATATGGAGTCAGGCACAGCTTCAGGGGCTATTGGTGCCTGCAGCGCTGTTTATATTGACCTCAACCCAGGCACACCTGGGGAGGGCCGGCCGGCAGGGTCAGGCTACCCAGGTCAGCTAATCCTCAGCCCTCAGGGAATCACATTGTTGAAAATGGACCTCGCTGAGGCAGAATAGAAGCCAAGGAATAAAAGGACACAATGCCATTTGCAGCACCGTATGTGTGTCTAGAGGTAATCACGTGACTTGTAGTAAGTCCGAAAGTGAAAGACACATATCTTATCATATCTCTTATAGGTGTGACCGAAAAATGGATACAGGGCAGATATTTCCACGGAGAAGGGCAATCACAGATTCATTCAAAAAACTTATGGTTCACCAATGGAAAGGTGTGAGGATTGGTTTCATTAAGATATTGGGGTTAACAGACATATACAAACACAGGTGACATATATAATCAACAAAGACCTACAGAATACCAAGAGAAGACTACTCAACATTCTGTCATAAGGTACATGGGAAAAGGATCCCAGGAAGAACAGATATATGTATATGTGTAAAAGAACCACATCTTCCACACCTACAACAAGCCAAACATTGTAATCAAATTTGCTGTAATAAAAAATAAAAAATTAAATTAAAAACACGAACAAGAAGTAGTGAGACAAACTTGAGGGGCTTTCTCCTGGCACATTCCATTTTAAATTCCAATCTAGAACACGACTTCCATTGAGGCTCTGTTGCCCCATTAACCGGATTTGGTAAGGGAGAACTGCTGCCACCTTGTGGCCGTTTCACACAACAGCAGCTTTAATCCCAGCGCTAATGGTCAGTTGATATTCAAAATCATTGCAGGCCTGTAAATGACACCTGCCCTGAAAACAAATCCTGGGTTCATATATCGATCAAAAAATTCAAAGGACGTCCATCTTTCAAAACGACAGTTTCAAAAGGCATATTTTACACACATTAGTGTTCTGTTTCTTTTTCTTTCTTTCTTTTTTTGTTAAAAAAACGGGAATGGAATAAGGCATCCCTCAGAATGGGCGAAAATATTTGCAAACGAATCAATGGACAAAGGTTTAATCTCCAATATATATAAAGAGCTCATGCAGCTTAATATTAAAACAACAAACAACCCAATACAAAAATGGGCAGAAGATCTAAAGAGACGTTTCTTCAAAGAAGACACAGAGATGGCCATGACGCACATGAAAACCTGCTCAACATCACTAATTATTAGAGAAATGCAAATCAAAACTACAATGAGGTGTCTCCTCACACCTGTTAGAATCAGCATCATCAGAAAATCTACAAACAACGAATTCTGGGGAGGTTGTGGACAAAAGGATCCCTCTTCCACTAGTGGTGGAAATGTAAATTGATACAGTCACGATGGAGAACAGTATGGAGTTTCCTTAAAAAAACTAGAAATAGAATTACCATATGATCCAGCAATCCCACTTCTGGGCATATACCCAGAGAAAACCATAAATCCAAAAGGCACATTCACCACAATGCTCATTTCAGCACTATTTACGATAGCCAGGTAATGGAAGCAACCTAAATACCCACAGACAGACGGATGGATAAAGATGTGGTACATATATAAAATGGAATATTACTCAGCCATGAGAAGGAATGAAACTGGGCTATTTGTAGAGACGTCGATGGATCTAGAGACTGTCATACAGAATGAAGTAAGTCAGAAAGAGAAAAACAAACATTGTATATTAATGCATATACGTGGAACCTAGAAAAATGGAACAGATGAACTGGTTTGCAGGGAAGAAATAGAGACACAGAGGTAGAGAACACACGTATGGACACCAAGTGTGGGAAGCCATGGGGAGGTGGTGTTGGGATGATTTGGGAGATTGGGATTGACCTGTATACATGTATATGCATAAAATACATAACTAATAATAACCTGCTGTATAAAAAAATAAATAAAATTAAATTTCAAAATTTTAAAAATAAAATTTAAAAATAAAACAGAAAAAAAGTTCTTCCCTTCACACAGATGTATTTATATGAATGAATTATTTCCATGCTTATATCTCTAAATACATAAAAGAGGAATAAAATCTAACTTGAACCAAAAAAGAAAAAAAAAAAACCTGAACCCACGAGTTAGAGGAAAACCCTATCAGGGCACTTGCTCCAGCAGTAAACAATTCTGAAATTGGTCAGAGGTGGGGAATCATCACCGATAGAGCCAGCAGCCCACTCCTATGCAAGGAGCGACCTCATTGCAAAGCAGGGGGCCATGCAGAGGCATCTGTGAGTAACCGTGAGCTGAGCCCCAGGCCAGCTGCTGTTGAACTTTTCCCACCCTTCCCAGGTAAAACACCTGAATATGTACAAGGGCTTGAAAGCCTAGAGGAAGGGGCGTGGAGCCACACCAGCGACAGCACGCAGGCCAACTTGGTGCCTGCAGGCCAGCCAGGATGGTCCTGGCCCTGGGCGCTCTTCTGGAAACTTTAGATTGCCCTGCCTGAGATACACCTCCTGTCCCGGCCCCCACTGCTTTTTTCCTTCCTCACCTCTGTCCGGAGAGAAATTCCAGCAGAAGGTATGGGTGACACATCCTCTTCTTTACAAGTGGCAGCCTGGCAACTCCTGCAGAAAGTCCAGCAGAGACCCACTCACACCGGGCCACCCACGAAGCCGTGGCCCCTCACTCCCTCCCACCAGCACAGCCCCGAGACTGCTGACGGGGCAGAGAATATGGAGTCAGGCACAGCTTCAGGGGCTATTGCTGCCTGCAGCGCTGTTTATATTGACCTCAACCCAGGCACACCTGGGGAGGGCCGGCCAGCAGGGTCAGGCTACCCAGGTCAGCTAATCTTCAGCCCTCAGGGAATCACATTGTTGAAAATGGACCTCGCTAACGTAGAATGGAAGCCAAGGAATAAAATGACACAATGCCATTTGCAGCACCGTATGTGTGTCTAGAGGTAATCACGTGACTTGTAGTAAGTCAGAAAGTGAGAGACACATATCATATCATATCTCTTATAGGTGTGACCGAAAAATGGATACCAGGGCAGATATTTCCACGGAGAAGGGCAATCACACATTCATTCAACAAACTTATGGTTCACCAATAGAAAGGTGTGAGGATTGGTTTCATTATGATATTGGGGTTAACAGACATATACAAACACAGGTGACATATATAATCACCGAAGACCTACAGAATACCAAGAGAAGACTACTCAACATTCTGTCATAAGGTACATGGGAAAAGGATCCCAGGAAGAACTGGCATATGTATATGTGTAAAAGAACCACATCTTCCACACCTACAACAAGCCAAACATTGTAATCAAATTTGCTGTAATAAGGAGAGAAAGTGCTCTAGAGCGTGCCCTCACACCTCTCCATTTTCTGATCACAGAACAAGGCTTTCCTTTGCTTCTGAACCGAACTTGGTCTCCATCTATTGGCGTGAACGACACCAGGTGATTAATGAAACTAAAGAGACAGAAATTATTCTATGAAAGAGATACTCTGAGTTGGAAGAGAGTTGAGCAGACGCAGCCTGCTCTGGAAACAAGAAATAAGCTGACTCCAGTCAAATGCGCATTAGAGGTGGTAAAAAGATAAAGTTAATTACTGAAAAACCTAAACCAAGAGGGCCACAGAATAACCAAAGTCAGAATACATCAGAAATTCATCTACACGTGGAACAACTCCAACAGAACACCTACTGAACGCTGACAGAAGACCTCAGACCCCCCAAAAGGCAAGAAACTCCCCACATACCTGGGCTCGTGGTGCTGCATCCAGGAGTCAGTGCTGTGCCTCTGAAGTGGGGGAGCCAACCTCAGGACACGGGTCCACAAGAGACCTCCCAGCTCCACATAATATCAAGCAGCGAAAATCTCACAGGGATCTCCATCTCAACACCAGCACCCAGCTTCAGTCAACGACCAGCAAACTACAGTGCTGGTCACTCTATGCCAAGCAACTAGCAAGGCAGGAACACAACCCCACCCATTAGCAGAGAGACTACCTAAAAACATAATAAGGCCACAGGCACCCCAAAACACACCACCAGACGTGGACCTGTCCACCAGAAAGACAAGATCGAGCCTCAACCACCAGAACACAGGCATTAGTCCCCCCCACCAGGAAGCCTACACAACCTACTGAAACAACCTTAGCCACGGGGGACAGATACCAAAAACAACGGGAACTACGAATCTGCAGCCTGCAAAAAGGAGACCCCAAACACAGTAACATAAGCAAAATGAGAAAGCAGAAAAACACACAGCAGGTGAAGGAGCAAGATAAAAACCTACCAGACCTAACAAATGAAGAGGTAATAGGCAGTCTACCTGAAAAAGAATTCAGAATAATGATAGTAAAGATGATCCAAAATCTTGGAAATAAGATAGATAAAATGCAAGTAACAGTTAACAAGGACCTAGAAGAACTAAAGATGAATCAAGCATCGATTAAAAACACAATAAATGAAATGAAAAATACTCTAGATGGGATCAATAGCAGAATAACTGAGGCAGAAGAACGGATAAGTGAGGTGGAAGATAAAATAGTGGAAATAACTGATGCAGAGCAAAATAAAGAAAAAAGAATGAAAAGAACAGAGGACAGTCTCAGAGACCTCTGGGACAACATTAAATGCACCAACATTCGAATTATAGAGGTTCCAGAAGAAGAAGAGAAAAAGAAAGGGACTGAGAAAATATTTGAAGAGATTATAGTTGAAAACTTCCCTAATATGGGAAAGGAAATAGTTAATCAAGTCCAGGAGGCACAGAGAGTCCCATACAGAATAAATCCAAGGAGAAATACGCCAAGACATATATTAATCAAACTGTCAAAAATTAAACACAAAGAAATCATATTAAAAGCAGCAAGGGAAAAACAACAAATAACACACAAGGGAATCCCCATCAGGATAACAGCTGATCTCTCAGCAGAAACTCTACAAGCCAGAAGGGAGTGGCAGGACATAATTAAAGTGATGTAGGAGAGAAACCTGCAACCAAGATTACTCTACCCAGCAAGGATCTCATTCAGATTTGATGGAGAAGTTAAAACGTTTACAGACAAGCAAAAGCTGAGAGAGTTCAGCACCACCAAACCAGCTTTACAACAAATGCTAAAGGAACTTCTCTAGGCAAGAAACACAACAGAAGGAATATACCTACAATAACGAACCCAAAGCAATTAAGGAAATGGGAATAGAAACATGCATATCAATAATTACCTTAAATGTAAATGGACTAAATGCTCCCACCAAAAGACACAGAGTGGCTGAATGGATACAAAAACAAGACCCATATATATGCTGTCTAAAAGAGACCCACTTCAGACCTAGAGACACATACAGATTGAAAGTAAGGGGATGGAAAAAGATATTCCATGCAAATGGAAATCAAAAGAAAGCTGGAGTAGCAATTCTCATATCAGACAAAATAGACTTTAAAATAAAGACTATTAGAAGAGACAAAGAAGGACACTACATAACGATAAAGGGATCGATCCAAGAAGAAGATATAACAATTGTAAATATTTATGCACCCAACATAGGAGCACCTCAATACATAAGGCAAATACTAACAGCCATAAAAGGGGAAATCGACAGTAACACAATCATAGTAGGGGACTTTAACACCCCACTTTCACCAATGGACAGATCATCCAAAATGAAAATAAATAAGGAAACACAAGCTTTAAATGATACATTAAACAAAATGGACTTAGTTGATATTTATAGGACATTCCATCCAAAAACAACAGAATACACATTTTTCTCAAGTGCTCATGGAACGTTCTCCAGGATAGATCATATCTTGGGTCACAAATCAAGCCTTGGTAAATTTAAGAAAATTGAAATTGTATCAAGTATCTTTTCCGACCACAATGCTATGAGACTAGACATCAATTACAGGAAAAGATCTGTAAAAAATACAAACACATGGAGGCTAAACAATACACTACTCAATAACGAAGTGATCACTGAAGAAATCAAAGAGGAAATTAAAAAATACCTAGAAACAAATGACAATGGAGACACGACGACCCAAAACCTATGGGACGCAGCAAAAGCAGTTCTAAGGGGGAAGTTTATAGCAATACAATCCCACCTTAAGAAACAGGAAAGATTTCGAGTAAACAACCTGACCCTGCACCTAAAGCAATTAGAGAAAGAAGAACAAAAAACCCCCAAAGTTAGCATAAGGAAAGAAATCATAAAGATCAGATCAGAAATAAATGAAAAAGAAATGAAGGAAACAATAGCAAAGATCAACCAAACTAAAAGCTGGTTCTTTGAGAAGATAAACAAAATTGACAAACCATTAGCCAGACTCATCAAGAAAAGAAGGGAGAAGACTCAAATCAATAGAATTAGAAATGAAAAAGGAGAAGTAACAACTGACACTGCAGAAATACAAAAGATCATGAGAGATTACTATAAGCAACTCTATGCCAATAAAATGGACAACCTGGAAGAAATGGACAAATTCTTAGAAATGCACAACCTACCAAGACTGACTCAGGAAGAAATAGAAAATATGAATAGACCAATCACAAGCATTGAAATTGAAACTGTGATTAAAAATCTTCCATCAAACAAAAGCCCAGGACCAGATGGCTTCACAGGCGAATTCTATCAAACATTTAGAGAAGAGCTAACACCCATCCTTCTCAAACTCTTCCAAACAATATCAGAGGAAGGAACACTCCCAAACTCATTCTACGAGGCCACCATCACCTTGATACCAAAACCAGGCAAGGATGTAACAAAGAAAGAAAACTACAGGCCAATATCACTGATGAACATAGATGCAAAAATCCTCAACAAAATACTAGCAAACAGAATCCAACAGCACATTAAAAGGATCATACACCATGATCAAGTGGGGTTTATTCCAGGAATGCAAGGATTCTTCAATATACGCAAATCAATCAATGTGATACACCATATTAACAAGTTGAAGGAGAAAAAACATATGATCATCTCAATAGATTCAGAGAAAGCTTTCGACAAAATTCAACACCCATTTATGATAAAAACCATGCAGAAAGTAGGCATAGAGGGAACTTTCCTCAACATAATAAAGGCCATATATGACAAACCCACAGCCAACATTGTCCTCAATGGTGAAAAACTGAAACCATTTCCACTAAGATCAGGAACAAGACAAGGCTGCCCACTCTCACCACTCTTATTCAACCTAGTTTTGGAAGTTTTAGCCACAGCAATCAGAGAAGAAAAGGAAATAAAAGGAATCCAAATTGGAAAAGAAGAAGTAAAGCTGTCACTGTTTGCAGATGACATGATACTATACATAGAGAATCCTAAAGATGCTACCGAAAAACTACTAGAGCTAATCAATGAATTTGGTAAAGTAGCAGGATACAAAATTAATGCACAGAAATCTCTGGCATTCCTGTACACTAATGATGAAAAATCTGAAAATGAAATCAAGAAAACACTCCCATTTACCATTGCAACAAAAAGAATAAAATATCTAGGAATAAACCTACCTAAGGAGACAAAAGACCTTTATGCAGAAAATTATAAGACACTGATGAAATAAATTAAAGAGGATACAAATAGATGGAGAGATATACCATGCTCCTGGAGTGGAAGAATCAATATTGTGAAAATGACTCTACTACCCAAAGCAATCTACAGATTCAATGCAATCCCTATCAAACTACCACTGGCATTTTTCACAGAACTAGAACAAAAAAATTCAAAATTTGTTTGGAAAAACAAAAGACCCCGAATAGCCAAAGCAATCTTGAGAACGAAAAACGGAGCTGGAGGAATCAGGCTCCCTGACTTCAGACTATACTACAAAGCTACAGTAATTAAGACAGTGTGGTACTGGCATAAAAACAGAAAGATAGATCAGTGGATCAGGAGAGAAAGCCCAGATATAAACCCACGCACATATGGCCAACTTATCTTTGATAAAGGAGGCAGGAATGTACAGTGGAGAAAGGACAGCCTCTTCAATAAGTGGTGCTGGGAAAACTGGACAGGGACATGTAAAAGTATGAGATTAGATCATTCCCTAACACCATACACAAAAATAAGCTCAAAATGGATTAAAGACCTAAATGTAAGGCCAGAAACTATCAAACTCTTAGAGGAAAACATAGGTAGAACACTCTATGACATAAATCACAGCAAGATCCTTTTGGACCCACCTCCTAGAGAAATGGAATTAAAAACAAAGATAAACAAATGGGACCTAATGAAACTTCAAAGCTTTTGCACAGCAAAGGAAACCATAAACAAGACCAAAAGACAACCCTCAGAATGGGAGAAAATATTTGCAAATGAAGCAACTGACAAAGGATTAATCTCCAAAATTTATAAACAGCTCATGCAGCTCAATAGCAAAAAAACAAACAACCCAATCCAAAAATGGGCAGAAGACTTAAATAGGCATTTCTCCAAAGAAGATATACAGACTGCCAACAAACACATGAAAGAATGCTCAACATCATTAATCATTAGAGAAATGCAAATCAAAACTACAATGAGATATCATCTCACACCAGTCAGAATGGCCATCATCAAGAAATCTAGAAACAATAAATGCTGGAGAGGGTGTGGAGAAAAGGGAACACTCTTGCACTGCTGGTGGGAATGTGAATTGGTACAGCCACTATGGAGAACAGTATGGAGGTTCCTTAAAAAACTAAAAATAGAACTACCATATGACCCAGCAATCCCACTACTAGGCATATACCCTGAGAAAACCATAATTCAAAAAGAGACATGTACCAAAATGTTCATTGCAGCTCTATTCACAATAGCCCGGAGCTGGAAACAACCTAAGTGTCCATCATCGGATGAATGGATAAAGAAGATGTGGCACATATATACAATGGAATATTACTCAGCCATAAAAAGGAATGAAACTGAGCTATTTGTAATGAGGTGGATAGACCTAGAGTCTGTCATACAGAGTGAAGTAAGTCAGAAAGAGAAAGACAAATACCGTATGCTAACACATATATATGGAATTAAAAAAAAAATGTCATGAAGAACCTAGGGGTAAAACGGGAATAAAGACACAGACCTACTTGAGAATGGACTTGAGGATATGGGGAGGGTGAAGGGTAAGCTGTGACAAAGCGAAAGAGAGGCATGGACATATATACACTACCAAACGTAAGGTAGATAGATAGTGGGAAGCAGCCGCAGAGCACAGGGAGATCAGCTCGGTGCTTTGTGACCGCCTGGAGGGGTGGGATGGGGAGGGTGGGAGGGAGGGAGACGCAATAGGGAAGGGATGTGGGAACAGATGTGTATGTATGACTGATTCACTTTGTTACAAAGCAGAAACTAATAAAAAAATAAATAAATAAATAAAAATAAAAATAAAGAGAAAAAAAAATTTGCTGTAATAAAAAATAAAAAATTAAATTAAAAACACGAACAAGAAGTAGTGAGACAAACTTGAGGGGCTTTCTCCTGGCACATTGCATTCTCAATTCCAATCTAGAACAGGACTTCCATTGAGGCTCTGTTGCCCCAGTAACCAGATTTGGTAAGGGAGAACTGCTGCCACCTTGTGGCCGTTTCACACAACAGCAGCTTTAATCCCAGCGCTAATGGTCAGTTGATATTCAAAATCATTGCAGGCCTGTAAATGACACCTGCCCTGAAAACAAATCCTGGGTTCATATATCGACCAAAAAATTCAAAGGACGTCCATATTTCAAAACGACAGTTTCAAAAGGCATATTTTACACACATTAGTGTTCTGTTTCTTTTTCTTTCTTTCTTTTTTTGTTAAAAAAAACGGGAATGGAATAAGGCATCCCTCAGAATGGGCGAAAATATTTGCAAACGAATCAATGGACAAAGGATTAATCTCCAATATATATAAAGAGCTCATGCAGCTTAATATTAAAACAACAAACAACCCAATACAAAAATGGGCAGAAGATCTAAAGAGACGTTTCTTCAAAGAAGACACAGAGATGGCCAAGACGCACATGAAAAGCAGCCCAACATCACTAATTATTAGAGAAATGCAAATCAAAACTACAATGAGTTATCACCTCACACCTGTTAGAATCAGCAGCATCAGAAAATCTACAAACAACGAATTCTGGGGAGGGTGTGGACAAAAGGATCCCTCTTCCACTAGTGGTGGAAATGTAAATTGATACAGTCACGATGGAGAACAGTATGGAGTTTCCTTAAAAAAACTAGAAATAGAATTACCATATGATCCAGCAATCCCACTTCTGGGCATATACCCAGAGAAAACCATAAATCCAAAAGGCACATTCACCACAATGCTCATTTCAGCACTATTTACGATAGCCAGGTAATGGAAGCAACCTAAATACCCACAGACAGACGAATGGATAAAGATGTGGTACATATATAAAATGGAATATTACTCAGCCATAAGAAGGAATGAAACTGGGTCATTTGTAGAGACGTCAATGGATCTAGAGACTGTCATACAGAATGAAGTAAGTCAGAAAGAGAAAAACAAATATTGTATATTAATGAATATACGTGGAACCTAGAAAAATGGAACAGATGAACTGGTTTGCAGGGAAGAAATAGAGACACAGAGGTAGAGAACACACGTATGGACACCAAGTGTGGGAAGCCATGGGGAGGTGGTGTTGGGATGAGTTGGGAGATTGGGATTGACCTGTATACATGTATATGCATAAAATACATAACTAATAATAACCTGCTGTATAAAAAAATAAATAAAATTAAATTTCAAAATTTTAAAAAAAAAAATTTAAAAATAAAACAGAAAAATGTTCTTCCCTTCACACAGATGTATTTATATGAATGAATTATTTCCATGCTTATATCTATAAATACATAAAAGAGGAATAAAATCTAACTTGAACCAAAAAAAGAAAAAAAAAAACCTGAACCCACGAGTTAGACAGAGGAAAACCCTATCAGGGCACTTGCTCCAGCGGTAAACAATTCTGAAATTGGTCAGAGGTGGGGAATTATCTCCCATACAGCCAGCAGCCCACCCCCCAAGCAAGGAGGGTCCGCATTGCAAAGCTCGGGGACCGTTCCAAGGCATCTGTGAGTAAACGTGAGCTGAGCACCAGTCCTGCTGCAGCTGAATTCTTCCCACCCTTTCCAGGTAAAACACCTGAATATGTACAAGAACTTGCAAGCTTAGAGGAAGGGCTGTGGAGCCAAACCAGCGACAGCACACAGGCCGACTTGGTGCCTGCAGGCCAGTCAGGAAGGTCCTGGCCCCAGATGCTCTTCTGGAAGTTTTCCATTTCCCTGCCTGAGATACCCCTCCTGCCACGGCCCCCACTGCTTTTTTACTTCCTCACCTCTGCCTGGGGAGAAATTCCAGCGGCAGGTATCGGTGACACATCCTCTTCTTTAGCAGGTGGCAGCCTGGCAACTCCAGCTGAAAGTCCAGCAGAGCCCCACTCACACTGGGGCACCCACAAAGCCACGGCCCCTCACTCCCTCCCACCAGCACAGCCCCGGCACTGCCTACGGGGCAGAGAATATGGCGTCAGTCACAGCTACAAGGGCTGTCGCTCACTGGAGAGCTGTTTATATTGCCCTCAACCCAGGCACACCTGTGGAGGGCTGGCAGGCAGTTTCAGGCTACCAAAATCAGCCAATCCTTACCCCTCAGGGGCTCACAGTTACAGAAAATGAAACTTGCTAAACGGGCCAGGCCCTAGGAACAGGTGTGGGCTCTTGAGAGTCAGGATAGACAAGGGGCTGCAGCTGCGTCTTGTTTTCTTATCATTTTATCTGGTCCATGAGTGGAAAACAACTTCAAGAAGACACTATCCTAATGAGAGGAACCCAGGAGTCAGGGAGAGGAGTGATGGTGGGTGGAGACAGAGGCCTGGTGCCCTGGCTGCAGTGGAAGTGTCTGGAAGACCAGGCAGAAAGAGCCTGCAGAGAGTGATAGCCATGGCCACAGACCTGTCAGAGCTGCTGTTTGTTAGTTCAAGTCCTGCTCTGAGGTATTCTGTGTCAGCTGTGAGCGACAGGTGAGCTGGGGGTTCTCTGCAATGTGGGCTATGTGCACAGTTCCTGTGTGTCCAGCCCTGCTGGGGTACCTGCCCAGGGGAGCGCCGTATCCTGGGAAGGGCCTGAGTAGGAGAGCCCCATGGGCTGCTGGGTAGCTGCAGAGGTGAGCTCCATACCCTGGGAGGGACTTGACCACGAGAGCCCCGTGGGCTGTGGGGTAGGGGTGCAGCCCAGGTGAGCTCCATATCCTGGGATTGGCCTGACCACGAGAGCCCCATGGGCTGCTGGAGACCTGGTAAAGGATATCAGGACAGTCAGTGAAGCCACCGAGGATATACATCCAGTAGCTCCTATTTCCTACTCCCTGCTGGTCATTCTACCTTCCACCAGGCCATGGCATTCTGTATTAGACTTCAATGATGCCTTCTTCTGTATTCCATTCATCTCAGAGTCACAAGAATTTTTGGCTTGTGAGTGGCAGGACACAACATGCAACAAAAGCAATAATGCTGGGCCGTCCTGCCCCAATGGTTCAAAAATCACCACACCATCATTGGGGAAATGTCCTCTAAAGAACTAAAAGTTCAACCTCTGTAAAAGGGAACCCTCCTTCAATATGCAGATGACATTCTGATCGCCAGGCCTACTAAAGACGCCTCTGAACTACCTAGCCAAGAAAGGATAGAAGGTGTCCAAGAAAAACGCTCAAATATCCCAGGCTAAGGTGACATGCCTGGGCTTCATTCTCACAGATATTCGGAGAAACGCATCCCAGGATAGGGAAGAAGCCATTTGCAGCCTTACCTCTTCTAAAACTAGAAGACAGCTTAGGGGTTCCTGGGGAGGCCAAGGTTTTCTGCATCTGGATCCCTAACTACAGTGTAATAGCTGGGACTCTACATGAAACACTGACACGAAAAGATGATGATCCTTTTGAATAGAATCCAGAAGCAGCCTTTCAAGAATGGAAAGAGCAGTCAATACAGACCCTTGCCCAGGAACTCCCTAATTTAGCTAAACCCTTTGACCTTTACATACCCGGTCAAAGGTTAATCACCCTTGGAGCCTTAGTGCAAAAACTGGGACCACTTGAAATGGAGCAACACAAGAATGCCCTTCAGGTATGATAAACTATGGTCACCAAGGGCTTTGCCCACCGACTCATCAGGCCAGGATACTGGGGTATCTAAAAAGCTGGAAATCAGCAGCCCGCAAGGCCAGCTCCCTCCTAAGGGAAAAGGACCCCACGTGGTGATCCTAACCACCCATCATGCCCTGAAGTTGCAGGGGTCGCTCTGTGGACACACTGACCTCGAGTGAGGAGGCCCTCCAACTCCAACCTCCAGAGAGATAAACGGGGGCAACGGGCCCCCAAGATGACTCATGTGACCATCACTTGACCTGGAGTTTCTCTCAGAAAACGACAAGACTGTGCCCCGAAAGAGCAGACTACTGCTTGCAGGACTTACTGCACCCAGAGGGGAGCTAATAAGCTTGGCGGGGGAAACGTATATCACGCTTTCACCATAGAAAACCCTACAGACACCGCGATGCTGGTGGCCAATATGACCGGCTGGACTTCTGGCTACTTCTAAAGGCCATTGACTCAGTGGACGTCATGGTCCTGGATCACCACTGACCCTGGACTGTCTGGGAGTTGCGCGGGCAGGGCTCTGACACATGGTGCTGTTTGTACATTAATTCAGGGACCTAATTAAAGAAAGCACAGACTACTGGTCAGAGCATCTAGTCTGGCAAAAACTGTCAGCCTAAGGTCGCCGAACATATGTGGGGTGGGGTTAAACCTGCCACCGCAGCATCTCTGCGCCTCTCTTTCCTGGACCCTTAAAGGTCATTAGAATCTGTAACACTTCCAATACTGGTGCTCAGGCGGACGAGAAGTGAGGCAGGAGGCCTTGGGACAATCAACCTCACCAGGAGGCTGGTGGGGAGACGTTTTGCCCCTCCCCCCATGTATCAGGGCTCCCACCACAGCATGAAGCAGTTACAAAAGAGGGGTCTGCACCCTCAACACCCCAAGAATAAGGAGCGGAACAAAAAGCAGAGGAGGTGTTCGTCTCCGGCAACGTTCATTAAAAATTCCTGGGAGATAAAAAGAGAATCTGGGCAATTAAATAAAGTCTAACCTGTTTTTCCTTTGTGCTTTGTCTAATTTCAGGTGCTCCGAGGGTTCCGCATGCAGAGGTCCCACACCCGGCACTTCAGACCCGATTTCCTAGTGCAGAATGGCTGGGTCGACACCTCAGCTAGCGGGGTCCCATGAAGACTCCGCGGCATAGAGCTTGAGCTGCAGCCAACGCAGCCCTCGAGAGCTCCATCCCCTCCCTCCCACTGACGCTGCCGGGGACCCTACACAACAGCCCAGCCCACAGCCCATGGGGGAGTGCACGCTCTCACCTCTCCATTCTGTTTTCAAAATAATGTTTCCTTTGCTTCTGAACCAAACTCAGTCTTGATCTGTTGGCTCCAATGACACTGGGCACGGGGACTCCTGTTGGGGTCCACTCTGGAGGATCAGTAACAGAAATTGAGAACATTGTAACTTCAATGAACAGATGTGTGAGCCAAACTGTAGTTAACATAGAGCAGTGTATAATGCTCGGGTAAAATAAGATGTTTCTAAGACTTACATTTGATATTTCCATCACTTTCCCATAAGCAAGTTCAGTGAAGACGTCTGTCTTATTTGTCAGGTCAACATTAGAGAAATGAAGTGATTTATTTCCATGGATGTACATCGAATACTCTTGGCTGAAGCTTCAATCTTGTTTTGAATGCTTTTCCATTGAAAATGATACCTCTCTTTCAGCTCCCCCATTTCTGAGAAGTATAAAATCTTATAATTTATTATTACCAAAGGGGAAAGGTAGGAGAAGGGATAAATTAACAGTTTGGGATTAACACATACACACTGCTATGTATAAAAGAGATCATCAACAAGGAACTACTGTATAGCACAGGGAACTACACTGAATATTTTGCAATAAGCTATAAGGGGAAATAATCTGAAAAAGAATAGATATTTTTATTGACATCATCTATCAATGACAGATAAAATGTAACCTAAGCAAGGCCGATGGTGAGCGCTTCTGACCCTGAAGATTTCAGTCATCTAAAGTTTGGGCTCTGCCTATTTCCCAAGGCCCTTAAAGGACATAAGTGTAGCCGTAGCTTAAAAATTCCCCAGTTTGGGGTTCGGGGAGGCACTGATTTGGAAAAATCCCTGGTGTTCTCCTTACATGCACGGGACCCTTCCTACAGCTAAAACATGCCTGTCACACCTAGAGGATGGTACACCGTTTGATCGGAAAGAGTTTGGAAAAGGCACCTCATCTCCTCATCGCCTGGTGCTCGGGTTCAACCCTCCAGCATCTTTTCTAACAATCCCCTCACTTGGGGATATCAGCACCGTCAACATCCTGTTGCACACAGTTTGGAATTTGTCCAGAGGATGAAGCGGAAGGATGAGAAAAATTTAGAGACAAGTCTTAGGTGTTCGGACAGGCACATGCCACTCTAATTTCCAATCCAGAAGACAAATTCATCAAAGGCTAGAATTGCCCACGGAAACAGAATAGGGCTAGAGGAAATCCCGCTGTTTTGTGTCCAGTTTCCAAAAACACAAGTTGAAAAATGGAACTCAGGGGCACTAAAATTCATGAAACTGCAGAGTTGAAAATATCTATCGTCGGAAAATGTCTTGAGGTAAGTCACAGAAAAGGACTTGTAAGCAAGGGAGAGTGGCAGGAAACAGATTTGAAGAGGTAGAAAGGACTCCCCATTAAAGCACAAGAAAAGGAGCTGAACATTGCCAATGATGCAGTTGGCCAAAAAGGGTGTATGCATTTTTTCTGAATATATTCAAGTAAAGGCCATACGCACTTTTTATCCAACCAAACAGGTGGGCACTGGAAATCAATATCACAAAGTGTATCACTTCACATCAGTCAGAAGGGCCATCCACATAAAGTGTAAACACCAGAAATGCAGGACAGGGCGAGGAGAAAAGGGAGCCCTGTGAGGCTGATAGTGGAAATGTAATTTGCCAACGGCCACTCTGGAGAAGTGTATTGTGTTTGCTAAAACATCTAAAAAATGAGCTACAGAGCATAGGGCACTTGCACTCATGGGCGTGTACCTTGGGAAAAACAAAAATCAACAGAAAACAGGCACCCGAACGTTTACCACCTCTCTGTTAAAAAGGGCCTCAACTTGGATATAACCTAAATGTCCCTGGAAGGATAAAATAGATAAAAGAGATGGGGTACTTATGTAGAGTGGAATATTACTCATCCACAAATCAATGAAATAAGGCCAGTTGTAACAACTCTGGAGGAGTTACATACGATCATTCTAAGTGACATATGTCAGAAAGAAAAAGACACATATCATAAGATGTCACTTAAAGGTGGAATCAAAAATGGCTACACATGAAATAAATTACAAAACAGAAACATAGTCAAATATGTAGAAAATAGACATAAGGCTGCTAAATGGGAAAGGTGGGGAATGGTGAGGTATTATCCAGGAGGTTGAAATTAGCAAAGATACCATTCCAAGTACCAAATTGAATAACTGACAAGGCCTACACGGTACCTCAAAGAACTGCACTCAGCCCACTCAAGTCACTGGAAAATAATACATATGACTGGTAAGCATCTGAAAAAGAAGTTATTGTTGTCTCACAGTACATGAATCAAGTGGATGTACAGCAGCAAAAAACAGAGCTTTGAAAATCAGCTGTAACCAATATAAAAATAAATTTAAAACTATTTATAAAAACAGTGAGACAGACAAAAATTCTTACAACTTTTGTTGAAGGGCTACGATGAAACATGGATTGGACACATGTAGACCCACAGCAGGATGATTATATAAGGCTGGAAGCTATGCACGCTAAGAGATGTTAGAGACGCTGGGTGAGGAAATGCAGACCTTTTAAAGTAATACTGCCTGGTACCCATTCCATGGGTCCCAAATCTGCAGGTTCAAGGGAGTCTTCTGACAGCGAAAACATGCCTGGGAAACCGAGATGAATGTACACCGTGTGCTCAGGAAAGGTGTCTAAAATGCACCTCATTTTTGATCTCCTGGTGCTGGGGTTCGCCATTCCAGCCACATTACTAACAATCTCCCCACTTGGAGAATCAGCACCTTTAACCTCCTGTTTCACACAGTTTGCAATTTGTGCAGAGGATAAATGGGAAGAGGGGGAACCAATGAGAGATTAGCTGTAGGACTTTTGACAGGCACATGTCACTCTAATTTCCCATTAGGAAGAAGAATTAACCAAAGGCTCAGCCTGCCTCCCCAGAACCAGAATAGGGCCAGAAGTAATACAAAGGTTTGGCGGCCAGCTCACAAAAAAAGCGAGTTGCAAAATGGAGCTCAGGAGCAGACAATTCAAAGACCTGCAAAGATATAAATGATAACCAACGTCCAAAAATATATTCAGGTAAGGTAACGAAGAGGATCTGAATGAGAGGCAGAATTGCAGGAAACAGATTTCAAAAGGTAGATTGTACTCACATTTAAAGCATATGAAAAGCAGCAGAATTTCTAAAATGATGCGGTTGGGCAAAAGGGTGTATGCGTTTTTTTCGTGAACATCTTCAGGAAAAAAACACATGCAGAGTTTTTGGCCAACCAAGCAAGAGGGAAATGCAAATCCGCACAACAAAGAAGTCTCAATTTCCACTGCTCAGAAAGGCCATCCAAAAAATGTGTACAAACCAGAAATGCAGGAGAGGCCATGGAAAACAGGGAGCCTAGTCACGCTGATGGGTGGGGTATAAATATCCAAGAGCCACTCTGAAGAAGTGTATGCTGTTTTTAAAACATCTAAAATACAAAGCCCCGGAGCAAGGGGACTTCAACTCATGGACATATAACTTGGGAAGACTAAAGGTCAATAAGACACAGGCACCCCAAAGTTTAGGGCTGCTCTGCATACAAGAACCTCAACTTTGGTACACCTAAAATATCCCAGGAAAAAGAGAAATGCATAAAGAACTTGTGGTAATTTTGTACAACGGAATATCACTCAGACGTGAAATCAATGTATATAAGGCCAGTAGCAGCATAATGAGTGGATTTACGTATGATGATTTTAAGGGAAATTAGTCACACAGGAAAAGAATCTTATCATAAGATATCACTTATAGAGGGAATGTCAATATCACAACACATGAACTGAATTAGGAAAGAGAACAGAGTCTCACATTTAGCAAAAATCTCTTATGCCTGCTTCAGGGGAAAGGAGAGGTGGGGTGATGCATAAAACCAGAGTTTGATATTAGCACAGGTACCATTCCATAAACCAAATACAGAATAGACAAGACCTACACCTTCCTCAGTGAACGGGACTCAACACCCCTATGCCCCACAGAGGAATATATCTGACTACTAAGAATCTTAAAACCTATGTATTGATATGTCTCCGTAAGGGAATCAATTGTGTCTAGACTGGCATAAACACGTCAGTGAAAATCAGCTCAACCCCATTATAAAAATGAATTTCAAAAAAACCCCAAAAAACAGCGAAATTCTTACACAATTCCTTCAGGGGTTCTGATGAAACCTGGAATGACCCTATCTGCAAAGACAGCTGGATGAGACATAAGGCTGGACACTTGGGACTGAGAGGACTGGTGAGATTGGGAGAGAAAATGCAGACCTTTTAAAGTAGTAATGCATGCCACCATTCCATGTGTCCCAAATCTCCAGGTAGAAGGGAATATCACTACAATTATAACATGTATGGGAAACCTAGAAAATGGACACCCTGTGATGGCGAAAGGTTTCTAAAACTCTCCTAATTTTTCCTCTCCTTGTGCTCCACTTTGGCATTCCAACTGCTTTACTATCAATCTCCCAACTTAGGAGAGTCAGCCCCTATAACCTCCTGGTTCGCACAGTTTGCTAATTGTGCAGAGGATGAAAGGGAAGAGGGAGAACCAATCAGAGAGTAGATGTAGGCATTTGGAAGGTCACATGTCACTCTAAGTTCCCGGCAGGAAGAAGAATTAACCAAAGCCTCAACCACCCACAGGGAACCAATATAGCGACCCCTGGAACCAGTATAGGTCCTGAAGCAAAATTGTGGATTTGCGGCCAGCTCACAAAGATGGGATTTGAAAATTGGAGCTCAGGGGCACAGCAATTCACAAACCTGCAGACTTATAAAGGACTACTCTCTTCCAAAAACCTGTTGAGGGAAGGCAATGAAGTGGCCTTGAAAATGAGGCAGAATTGCACAAAATATATTTCAAGAGGTAAATTGGAATCGCCTTTAAAGCACAGGAAAAGCATCCCAACTTGGACAGAGATGCACTTGGCCAAAAAGGGCGTATGCCTTTTCTCCTGAATATATTCAGAGGAAAACGCATACGCCCTTTTTGGCCAATCAAGCAAGCGCGCAATACAAATCCACACTACAAAGAATTGTCACTTGCCACCGGTCAAAAGGGACATCCGAATATCTGTAAAACACAGAAAGGCAAGAGAGAGATGGCAAGGGCATGAAGCAATGTGATCCCAATGGTCATGGAGGATTGTGATGACAAGCGCATGGAGAATTGTGATGACAAGATTATGTACCATTTTGTTGACAAAGGCAAGGAGCATTATGATGACAAGGTTCATGGAGCACTGTGATGACAAGCATCACGGAGCATTGTGATTACAAGGGTCATGGAGCATTGGGATGACAAGCGCATGGATCATTGTGATGACAATGGTCATGGTGCATTTTAATGACAAGTGTCCCTGATCATCGTGTTTTCAGGGTTCATGGAGCGTTGTGATGACAGTGGTCATGGAGCATTGTGATGACAGGGGTCATGGCGCATTGTGATGAGAAGGTCATGGAGCATTGGGCTGAAAATGTCCATGGAGTACTGTGATGACAGGGGTCATGGAGCATTGTGATGACAAGGTACTGGAGCACTGTGATGAGAAGACCATGGAGCCTTGTGATGACAAGTCTCATGGAGCATTCTGATGAAAAGTGCCATGGAGCATTGTGATTACAGGGGTCTTGGAGCATTGTGATGACAAGGGCATGGAGCATTGGGATGAGAAGGCCATGGAGCGTTCTGATGACATGCATCATGGAGCTTTGTGATGACAAGGGCATGGAGCATTGTGATTACAGCGGTCTTGGAGCACTGTGATGAAAAGGGCATGGATCATTGTGATGAAAAAGGCATGGAGCCTTGTCATGACAGGGTTCAAGGAGCAAACTGACAACAAGTGTCAGGGAGCATTGTGATGACAAGGGTATTGAGTATTGTGATGACAAAGGTCATGGAGCATTGTGATGAGAAGACCATGGATAATTGTGATGACGAGCGTCATGGGGCGTTGTGATGATAAGTGTTATGGAACATATTGATCTCAAGGATTTGGAGCATTGTGATGACAGAGGTCATGGAGCATTTTGGTTTCATTGTGATGACAATAGCCTGAAGCATTATGATGATGGGCATGGTGCATTGTGATGACAGGGTTTATGGAGCATTGAGATGAAAAGGGGCATGGAGCATTGCGATTACAGGAGTCTTGGAGCATTGTGAGGACAAAGGCATGGAACATCGTGAATGAGAAGGCCATGGAGCATTCTGTTGACATGCGTCATGGAGCTTTGTGATGACAAGGGCATGGAGCATTTTGATTACAGGGGTCTTGGAGCATTGTGATGACAAGGGTCATGGAGCCTTGTGATGACAAGGCTGTGGAACATTGTGATGGCAGGGGTCATGGAGCATTGTTATGACAGGGGTAATGGAGCATTGTGATGAGAAGGGCATGGAGCATTGGTCTGAAAAGTTTCATGGATTATTGTGATGAGAGGGGGCAAGGAGCATTGTGATGAGAAGGGCATGGAACACTGTGATACATGGGTCATGGAGGATTGTAATGAGAAGCGCATGGAGCATTGTGATAAGAATGGCATCGAGCATTGTGATGAAAACATCATGGAGCCTGTGATGACAAGGGCATGGAACAATGTGATGAGAGGGTTCATGGAGCATTGTGATGACAATGGCATGCAGCATTGTGATGACAAGGGTCATTGAGCTTTGTGATGACAAAGGTCATGGAGCATTTTGATGACAAGGGTGTGGTGCATTCTGTTGTGAAGGGCAGGGAGCATTGTGATGACAGGGGTTATGGAACATTGTGATGTCAGGGGAATGGAGCATTGTGATGATAAAGGCATGTAGCATTGTTGTGACAAGGGTCATGGAATATTGTGATGACAGGGGTGAGGGAGTATTGTGTTGACTAGTGATGGGACATTGTGATATCAGTGGTGAGAGAGCATTTTGATGAGAAGTGCATGGAGCAGTGTGATGACAAGGTTTATGGAGCATTGTGATGACAAAGATGTGGAGCATTGTGATGACAAGCGCATGGCACATTGTGATGCCATGGGTCATGGAGTATTGTGCTAACACAGGCATTGAGCATTGGGATGACAAGGGTCACCGAGCATTGTGATGAAATGTTCATGGAGCGCTGTGGTGACAAAGGTCACAGAGCCTTGTGATGATGAGGGCATGAACCATTGTGATGACAAAGGTCATGAAGCATTGTGATGACTGGAGTCACGGAGCATTGTGATGACAGGGGTCATAGAGCATTGTGATGAAAGGGCATGGAGCATTGTGATGACAGGGGCATGTTGCATTGGTTTGACAAGTTTCAGGGATTATTGTGATGACAGTGGGCATGGCGCATTGTGATGACAAGGGCATGGAGCATTGTGATGAGAAGGTCATGGAGTATTGTGAGGAAGGGTGTCAGGGAGCATTGTGATGACATATGTCATGGTCCATTGCGATGACAATGGAATGGAGCATTGTGATGCCAAGTGTCATGGAGGATTGTGATGACAAAGGTAATGGAGCATTTTGATGACAAGCGCTTGGAGCATTGTGATGACAAGGGTCATGGAGCATTGTGATAACAAGGGCCATTGAGAATTTTGATGACATGTTCATGAAGCATTGTGATGACAATCACATGGAGCTTGCTGTGACAGGGATCATGGAGCATTGCGATGACAAGTGCATAGAGAATTGTGATGACAAAGCATGTAACACTGTGATGAAAAGCATCATGGAGCACAGTGATGCCAAGAATGTGGAGAATTGTGATGACAGGGGACATGGAGCATTGTAATGACCAGGGCATGGAGTATTGTGATGGCAAGACCGTGGAGCATTGTGATGAGAAGACCATGGATAATTGTGATGATGAGCGTCATGGAGCACTGTAATGACAAGTGGTATGGAGCATTGTGATAACAGGGGTCATGGAGCATTGTGATGACAAGTTTCATGGAGCATTGTGATGACAAGCTTGTGGAGTATTTTGATGACAATGACATGGAGCATTTTGATGAAAATGGCATGGGGCATTGTGATGACCAGGGCATGGAGCCTTGTGATGGCAAGGTCGTGGAGCACTGTGATGAGAAGATCATGGATAATTGTGATGACGAGTGTCATGGAGCACTGTAATGACAAGGGGTATAGAGCATTGTGATGACAGTGGTCATGGAGCATTGTGATGACCGGGGACATGGAGCATTGTGATGCCCAAGGCATGGAGCACTGTGATGGCAAGACCGTGGAGCATTGTGATGAGAAGACCATGGATAATTGTGATGAGGAGCGTCATGGAGCACTGTAATGACAAGTGGTATGGAGCCTTGTGATGACAGGGGTCATGGAGCATTGTTATGACAGTGGTCATGGAGCACTGTGATGACAATGTTCATGGAGCATTTTGATGACAAGGTCGTGGAGCATTGTGATGAGAAGACCATTGACAATTGTGTTTACGAGTGTCATGGAGCACTGTAATGACAAGCGGTATGGAGCATTGTGATGACAGGGGTCATGGAGCATTGTGATGACTGGGGACATGGAGCATTGTGATGACCAGGGCATGGAGCATTGTGATGGCAAGACCGTGGAGCACTGTGATGAGAAGACCATGGATAATTGTGATGACGAACATCATGGAGCACTGTAATGACAAGGGGTATGGAGCATTGTGATGACAGGTGTCATGGAGCATTGTGATGACAGGGGTCATGGATCATTGAGATGACAAGGGTCACGGAGCATGCTGATGACAAGCTTGTGGAGTATTGTGATGACAATGGCATGGAGCATTGTGATGGAAAGGGCATGGATCATTGTGATGAAAAAGTCATGGAGACTTGTCATGACAGGGTTCAATGAGCATACTGATGACAAGTATCAGGGAGCATTGTGATGACAAGTGTATTGAGAATTGTGATGACAAAGGTCATGGAGCATTGTGATGAGAAGTCCATGGATAATTGTGATGAGCAGCGTCATGGGGCGTTGTGATGACAAGTGTTATGGAACATTGTGATCACAAGGGTTTGGAGCATTGTGATGAGAGAGGTCATGGAGAATTTTGATTTCATTGTGATGACAATAGCATGAAGCATTATGATGATGGGCATGGTGCATTGTGATGACAGGGTTCATGGAGCATTGAGATGAAAAGAGGCATGGATCATTGTAATAACAAGGGTCTTGGAGCATTGTGATGACAAGGGCATGGAGTATTGTGATGAGAAGGCCATGGAGCATTCTGATGACATGCGTCAGGGAGCTTTGTGATGACATGGGCATGGAGCATTGTGATTACAGGGGTCTTGGAGCATTGTGATGACAAGGGCCATGGAGTCTTGTGATGACAAGGCCGTAGAACATTGTGATGGCAGGGGTCATGGAGCTTTGTTATGACAAGTGTAATGGAGCATTTTGATGACAAGGGCATGGAGCATTGGTCTGAAAAGTTTCATGGATTATTGTGATGAGAGTGAGCATGGAGCATGGTGATGGCAAGGGCACGGAACACAGTGATACATATGTTATGGAGATTGCAATGACAAGGGCATGGAGCCTTGTGATGACAAGCGTCATGGAGCTTTGTGATGACAACGGCATGGAGCAATGTGATGAGAGGTTTCATGGAGCTTTGTGATGACAATGGCATGGAGCATTGTGATTCCAAGGGTCATGGAGCTTTGTGATGACATAGGCCATGGAGCATTTTGATGACAAGAGCGTGGTGCATTGTGATGAGAAGGGCAGGGAGCATTGTGATGACAGGGTCATGGATCAATTGGATGAAAAGGGTCATGGAACATTTTGATGACAGTGTTTATGGAACATTTTGATGTTAGGGGTCATGGAGCATTGTGATGAAAAGGGTCATGGAGCATTGTGATGACAGGGGTTATGGAACATTGTGATGTCAAGGGTCATGGAGCATTGTGATGATAAGAGCATGTAGCATTGTTGTGACAAGGGTCATGGAACATTGGGATGACAGTGTGGAGGGAATATTGTGTTGACTAGTGATGGAACATTGTGATATCAGTGGTGAGAGAGCATTTTGATGAGAGGTGCATGGAGCATTGTGATGCAAGGCTGTGGAGCATTGTGATGAGAAACGCAGGGCACATTGTGATGACATGGGTCATGGATCATTGTGCTGACAAACGCATGGAGCATTGTGATGACAAGGTTTGTGGAGCATTGTGATGACAACGATGTGGAGCATTGTGATGACAAGCGCATGGCACATTTGATGCCATGTGTCATGGAGTAATGTGCTGACAAAGGCATGGAACATTGTGATGACAAGGGTCACCGAGCATTGTGATGAAATGTTCATGGAGTGTTGTGGTCACAAAGGTCACAGAGCCTTGTGATGACGAGGTCATGCACCATTGTGATGACAAAGGTCATGAAGCATTGTGATAACTGGAGTCACGGAGCATTGTGATGACAGGGGTCATAGAGCACTGCGATGAAAGGGCATGGAGCCTTGTGATGACAGGGTCATGGAGCATTTTTCTGACAAGTTTCATGGATTATTGTGATGACAGTGGGCATGGCGCATTGTGATGACAAGGGCATGGAGCATTGTGATGAGAAGGTCATGGAGTATTGTGAAGAAGGGTGTCAGGGAGCATTGTGATGACATATGTCATGGTCTATTGCAATGACAATGGAATGTAGCATTGTGATGCCAAGTGTCATGGAGGATTGTGATGACAATGGTAATGGAGCATTTTGATGACCAGGGCTTGGAGCATTGTGATGACAAGGGTCATGGAGCATTGTGATAACAAGGGCCATTGAGAATTTTGATGACATGTTCATGAAGCATTGTGATGACAATCACATGGAGCTTGCTATGACAGGGGTCATGGAGCATTGCGATGACAAGTGCATAGAGAATTGTGATGACAAAACATGTAACACTGTGATGAGAAGTATCATGGAGCATAGTGATGCCAAGAACGTGGAGAATTTTGATGACAGGGGACATGGAGCATTGTGATGACCAGGGCATGGAGCATTGTGATGGCAAGACCGTGGAGCATTGTGATGAGAAGACCATGGATAATTGTGATGACGAGCGTCATGGAGAACTGTAATGACAAGGGGTATGGAGCATTGTGATGACAGGTGTCATGGAGAATTGTGATGACTGGGGACATGGAGCATCGTGATGACCAAGGCATGGAGCATTGTGATGGCAAGACCGTGGAGCATTGTGATGAGAAGACCATGGATAATTGTGATGACGAGCGTCATGGAACACTGTAATGACAAGGGGTATGGAGCATTGTGATGAGAGGGGTCATGGAGCATTCTGAAGACAATGATCATGGAGCATTCTGATGACAAGTTTGTGGAGTATTGTGATGACAATGACCTGGAGCGTTGTGATGACAAGGGCATGGAGCATTCTGATGAAAAAGGCATGGAGCCTTTTCATGACAGTGTTCAAGGAGTATTCTGACGACAAGTGTCAGGGAGCATTGTGATGACAAGTGTATTGAGAATTGTGATGACAAAGGTCATGGAGCATTGTGACGACAAGTGCATGGAGTATTGTCATGACAGTCATCATGGAGTGTTGTGATGACAAGTGTTATGGAACATTGTGATCACAAGGGGTTGGATCATTGTGATGTCAGAGGTCATGGACCATTTTGATTTCAAGGAGCATGGAGCATTGTGATGACAAGGGCATTGAGCAATATGATCCCAAGGTTCATGGAGGATTGTGATGAAAATGGTAATGGAGTATTGTGATGACAAGCTCATGGAGCATTGTGATGACAAGGTCATGTAGGATTTTGATGACACAGGCATGGAGAATTGTGATGATAAGGGTCATGGAGCACTGTGATGATAAGCGTCACGGAGCATTGTGATTACAGGGGTCATGGAGCATTGGGATGACAAGGGCATGGATCATTGTGATGACAAGTGTCATGGAGCATTGGGCTGAAAATGTTCATGGAGCATTGTGATGACAAGGGAATGGAGCATTGTGATGACAAGATTCCCGGATCATTGTGTTGTCAGGGGTCATGGAGAGTTGTGATGACAGTGGTCATGGAGGACTGTGATGATATGGGTCATGGAGCATTGTGATGAGAAGGTCATGAAGCATTGGGCTGAAAATGTTCATGGAGTATTGTGATGACAGGGGTCATGGAGCATTGTAATGAGAAGGGAATTGAGCACTGTGATGACAAGGTCCTGGAGCATTGTGATGGGAAGTCCATGGAGCCTTGTGATGACAATTCTCATGGAACATTCTGATGAAAAGGGGCATGGAGCATTGTGATTACAGGGGTCTTGGAGCATTGTGATGACAAGGGCATGGAGCATTGTGATGAGAAGGCCATGGAGCATTCTGATGACATGCGTCATGGAGCTTTGTGCTGACAAGGGCATGGAGCATTGTGATGAAAATGGCATGGATCATTGTTATGAAAAAGGCATGGAGCCTTGTCATGACAGGGTTCAAGGAGCATAATGATGACAAGTGTCACGGAGCATTGTGATGACAAGTGTATTGAGCATGGTGATGACAATGTTCATGGAGCATTGTGATGAGAAGACCATGGAAAATTGTGATGATGAGCGTCATGGTGTGTTGTGATGATAAGTTTTATGGAACATTGTGATCACAAGGGTTTGGAGCATTGTGATGACAGAGGTCATGGAGCATTTTGATTTCATTGTGATGACAATAGCCTGAAGCATTATGGTGATGGGCATGGTGCATTGTGATGACAGCTTTCATGGAGCATTGAGATGAAAAGGGGCATGGAGCATTGTGATTACAGGGGTCTTGGAGCATTGTGATGACAAGGGCAAGGAGCATTGTGATGAGAAGGCCATGGAGCATTCTGATGACATGCGTCATTGAGCTTTGTGATGACAAGGGCATGGAGCATTGTGATTACAGGGGTCTTGGAGCATTGTGATGACAAGGGTCATGGAGCCTTGTGATGACAATGGTGTGGAACATTGTGATGGCAGGGGTCATGGAGCATTGTTATGACAGGGGTAATGGAGCATTGTGATGAGAAGGGCATGGAGCATTGGTCTGAAAAGTTTCATGGATTATTGTGATGAGAGTGGGCATGGAGCATTGTGATGACAAGGTCACGGAACACTGTGATCCATGGGTCATGGAGGATTGTAATGACAAGGGCTTGGAGCATTGTGATGAGAAGGGCATCGAACATTGTTTTGACAAGCGTCATGGAGCTTTGTGATGACAAGGGCATGGAACAATGTGATGAGAGGGTTCATGGAACATTGTGATTCCAAGGATTATGGAGCTTTGTGATGACAAAAGTCATGGAGCATTTTGATGTCAAGGGCGTGGTGCATTGTGATGAGAAGGGCAGGGAGCATTTTGATGACAGGGTCATGCAGCAATTTGATGAAAAGTGTAATGGAACATTTTGATGACAGGGGTTATAGAACATTGTGATGTCAGGGGTCATGGAGCTTTGGGATGAAAAGGGTCATGGAGCATTTTGATGACAGGGGTTATGGAACATTGTGATGTCAGGGGTCATGGAACATTGTGATGATAAGGGGATGTAGCATTGTGATGACAGGGGTCATGGAACATTGTGATTACAGGGGTGAGGGAGTATTGTGATGACTAGTGATGGAACATTGTGATATCTCTGTTGAGAGAGCATTTTGATGAGAAGTGCATGGAGCATTGTGATTACAAGGTTTATGGAGCATTACAATGACAAGGTTGTGGACCTTTGTGATGAAAATCACGTGGCACATTGTGATGACAAGGGTCATGGAGCATTGTTCTGACAAAGGCATGGAGCATTGTGATGAAAAGGGTCACGGAGCATTGTGATGAAAAGTTCATGGAGTATTGTGGTTACAAAGGTCACAGAGCCTTGTGATGATGTGGGCATGGACCACTGTGATGACAAATGTTATGAAGCATTGTGATGACTGGAGTCACAGAGCATTGTGATGACAGGGTTCATGGAGCATTGTGATGACAAGGGCATGGAGCATTGTGATGACAGGGGCATGGAGCATTGGTCTGACAAGTTTAATAGATTATTGTGATGACAGTGGGCATGGGGCATTGTGATGACAAGGGCATGGGGCATTGTGATGAGAAGGTCATGGAGTATTGTGAAGACAGGTGTCAGGGAGCATTGTGATGACATATGTCATGGTCCATTGCGATGACAATGGCATGGAGCATTGTGATGCCAAATGTAATGGAGGATTGTGATGACAAATATAATGGAGCATTGTGATGACTAGGGCTTGGAGCATTATGATGACAAGGGCCATTGAAAATTTTCATGACAAGGTCGTGAAGCATTGTGATGACAAGGTGCTGGAGCATTGTGATGAGAAAACCATGGAGCCTTGTGAGACAAGTCTCATGGAGCATACTGATGAAAAGGGGCATGGAGCGTTGTGATTAGAGTGTCTTGGAAAATTGTGATGACAAGGGCATGGAGCATTGTGATGAGAAGGCCAAGGAGCAGTCTGATGACATGCGTCATTGAGCTTTGTGATGACAAGGGCATGGAGCATTGTAATTACAGGCGTCTTGGAGAATTGTGATGAAAAAGGCATGGATCATTGTGATGAAAAAGGCATGGAGCCTTGTCATGACAGGGTTCAAGGAGCATACAGAGAACAAGTGTCTGGGAGCATTTTGATGACAAGTGTATTGAGCATTGTGATGACAAAGGTCATGGTGCATTGTGATGAGAAGACCATAGATAATTGTGATGACGAGCGTCATGGGTCATTGTGATGACAAGTGTTATGGAATATTGTGATCACAAGGGTTTGGAGCAGTGTTATGACAGAGGTCATGGAGCATTTTGATTTCATTGTGATGACAATAGCCTGAAGCATTATGATGATGGGCATGGTGCATTGTGATGACAGGGTTCATGGATCATTGAGATAAAAAGGGACATGGAGCATTGTGATTACAGGTGTCTTGGAGCATTGTGATGAGAAGGGTCATGGAGCCTTGTGATGACAAGGCCATGGAACATCTTGATGGCAGGGGTCATGGAGCATTGTGATGGCAGGGGTCATGGAGCATTGTGATGGCAAGGGCATGGAGCATTCTGATGACATGCATCATGGAGCTTTGTGATGACAAGGGCATGGAGCACTGTGATTACAGGGGTCTTGGAGCATTGTGATGACAAGGCCGTGGAACGTTGTGATGGCAGGGGTAATGGAGCATTGTGATGACAAGGGCATGGAACATTTGTCTGAAATGTTTCATGGATTATTGTGATGAGAGTGGGCATGGAGCATTGTGATGACAAGGGCACGGAACACAGTGATACATGGGTCATGGAGGATTGTAATGACAAGGGCATGGAGCATTGTGATGAGAAGGGCATCGAGCAGTGTGATGACAAGCACCATGGAGCTTTTTGATGACAATTGCATGGAACAATGTGATGAGAGGTTTCATGGAGTATTGTGATGACAATGGCATGGAGCATTGTGATGCCAAGGGTCATGGAGCTTTGTGATGACAAAGGTCATGGAGCATTTTGATGACAAGGGCGTGGTGCATTGTGATGAGAAGGGCAGGGAGCATTGTGATGACATTGTCATGGACCAATTTGATGAAAAGGGTCATGGAACATTTTGATGAGAGGCGTTATGTAATATTGTGATGTCAGGGGTCATGGAGCATTTTGATGAAAAGGGTCATGGAGCATTTTGATGACAGGGGTTATGGAACATTGTGATGGCAGGGATCATCGAACATTGTGATGATAAGTGCATGTAGCATTGTGATGACAGGAGTCATGGAACATTGTGATGACAGGGTTGAGGGAGTATTGTGATGAATAGTGATGTAACATTGTGATATCAGTGGTGAGAGAGCATTTTGATTTGAAGTGCATGGAGCATTGTGATGACAAGGTTTATGGAGCATTGTGATGACAAGATTGTGGAGCAATGTGACGACAAGCGCATGGTGCATTGTGATGACATGGGTCATGGAGCATTGTGCTGACAAGCGCATGGAGCATTGTGATGACAAGGGTCATGGAGCATTGTGCTGAGAAAGGCATAGAGCATTGTGATGACAAGGGTCAAAGAGCATTGTGATGAAAAGTTCATGAAGCATTGTGGTTAAAATGGTCACAGAGACTGTTGATGACAAGGGCATGGACCATTGTGATGACAAAGGTCATGAAGCCTTGTGATGACTGGAGTCACGGAGCATTGTGATGACAGGGGTCATGGAGCATTGTGATAACAAGGGCATGGGGCATTGTGATGACAAGGGCATGGAGCATTGGTCTAATAAGTTTCATGGCTTATTGCGATGACAGTTGGAATGGCGCATTGTGATGACAAGGGCATGGAGCATTGTGATGACCAGGTCATTCATTATTGTGAAGACAGGTGTCAGGGAGCATTGTGATGACATATGTAATGACCCATTGTGATGACAATGCCATGGAGCATTGTGATGCCAAGTGTCATGGAAGATTCTGATGACAAAGGTAATGGAGCATTGTGATGACAATGGCTTGGAGCATTGTGATGACAAGGGTCAGGGAGCATTGTGCTGACAAGTGCATGGAAAATTGTGATGACAAGGGACATGGAGCATTCTGATGACAAGCTTGTGGAGTATTTTGATGACAATGGCATGGAGCATTGTGATGAAAACGGCATGGTGCATTTTGATGAAAAAGGCATGGAGCCTTTTTGTGACAGGGTTCAAGGAGCATTCTGATGACAAGTGTCAGGGAGCATTGTGATGACAAGTGTATCGAGAATTGTGATGACAAAGGTCATGGAGCATTGTGATGAAAAGGGCATGGAGTATTGTGATGACAGGCATCATGGAGCATTGTGATGACAAGTGTTATGGAACATTGTGATCACAAGGGTTTGGAGCATTGTGATGACAGAGGTCATGGATCATTTTGATTTCAAGGAGCATGGAGCATTGTGATGACAAGGGCATGGAGCAATGTGATCCCAAGGTTCATGGAGGATTGTGATGGCAATGGTAATGGAGTATTGTGATGACAAGTGCATAGAACATTGTAATGACAAGGTCATGTAGCATTTTGCTGACAAAGGCATGGAGCATTGTGATGACAGGTGTCATGGAGCACTGTGATGACAAGCGTCACGGAGCATTGTGATTACAGGGGTCATGGAGCATTGGGATGACAAGGGCATGCATCATTGTGATGACAAGTGTCATGGAGCATTGGGCTGAAAATGTTCATAGAGTATTGTGATGACAGGGGTCATGGAGCATTGTGATGACTAGAGAATGGAGCATTGTGATGACAAGAGTCCCGGATCATTGTGTTGTCAGGTGATATTGAGCGTTGTGATGACTGCGGTCATGGAGAATTGTGATGATATTGGTCATGGAGCATTGTGATGAGAAGGTCATGGAGCATTGGGCTGAAAATGTTCATGGAGTATTGTGATGACAGGGGTCATGGAGCATTGTGATGATAAGGGAATGGGGCATTTTGATGACAATGTCCTGGAGCATTGTGATGAGAAGACCATGGAGCCTTGTGATGACAAGTCTCATGGAGCATTCTGATGAAAAGGGGCATGGACCATTGTGATTACAGGGTTCTTGGAGCATTGTGATGACAAGGGCATGGAGCATTGTGATGAGAAGGCCATGGAGCATTCTGATGACATGCATCATGGAGCTTTGTGATGACAAGGGCATGGAGCATTGTGATTACAGGGGTCTTGGAGCATTGTGATGAAAATGGCATGGATCATTGTGATGAAAAAGGCATGGAGCCTTGTCATGAAAGGGTTCAGGGAGCATACTGATGGCAAGAGTCAGGGAGCATTGTGATGACATGTGTATTGCGCATTGTGATGACAAATGTCATGGGGCATTGTGATGAGAAGTCCATGGATAATTGTGATGACTAGCGTCATGGGGTATTGTGATGACAAGTGTTATGGAACATTGTGATCACAAGGGTTTGGAGCATTGTGATGACAGAGGTCATAGTGCATTTTGATTTCATTGTGATGACAAGAGCATGAAGCATTATGATGATGGGCATGGTGCATTGTGATGACAGGGTTCATGGAGCATTGTGATGAAAGGTGGCATGGAGCTTTGGTCTGACAAGTTTCATGGATTATTTTGATGACAGTGGGCATGGCACATTGTGATGACAAGGGCATGGAGCATTGTGATGACAAGGTCATGGAGTATTGTGAAGACAGGTGTCAGGGAGCATTGTGATGACATATGTCATGTTCCATTGTGATGACAATAGCACGGAGCATTGTGATGCCAAGTGTCATGGAGGATTGTTGTGACAAAGGTAAAGGAGCATTGTGATGATAAGCGCATGGAGCATTGAGATGACAAGGGCCATTGATAATTTTAATGTCCATGTCGTGAAACATTGTGATGACAAGCTCATGGAGCTTCCTATGACAGGGGTCATGGAGCATTGCGATGACAAGTGCATGGAGTATTGTTATGACAAGAGCATATAACATTGTGATGAGAAGTGCCATGGAGCATTATGATGACAAGGACGTGGAGAAGTGTGAGGACAAGGGACATTGAGCTTTGAGATGACCAGGGCATGGAGCATTGTGATGGCAAAACCGTGGAGCATTGTGATGAGAAGACCTTGGGTAACTGTGATGATGAGCATCATGGAGCACTGTAATGACAAGGGGCATGAAGCATTGTGATGACAGGTGTCAGGGAGCATTGTGATGACAGGGGTCATGGAGCATTGTGATGACAAGGACATGGAGCATTGTGATGACAAGTGTACGGAACATTGTGATGAAAAGTGCCATTGAGAATTTTGATGATAAAGTCGTGAAGCATTGTGATGACAAACACTTGGAGCTTGCTATGACAGGGGTCATGGAACATTGCAATGACAAGTGCATGGAGAATTGTGATGAAACGAGCATGTAACTTTGTGATGAGAAGTGTCATGTAGCATTGTGATGACAAGTACGTGGAGAATTGTTATGACAAGGGACATGGAGCATTGTGATAACCAGGGAATGGAACATTGTGATGACAGGGGTCATGGAGCATTATTATGACAAGGGCCATGGTGCATTCTGATATAAGATATCACTTATGAAGGGAATGTAAACCTGGCTACGTATGAACTGAATTAGGAAAGAGAACAGAGTCTCAGATTTAGAAAACACTCTTATGCTTGCTTAAGGGGGAAGGAGAGGTGGGGGGACACACAAAACCAGAGTTTGATATTAACACAGGTACCGTTCCATAATCCAAATACAGAAGAGACAAGCCCGACTCCTTCCTCAGTGAATGGGACTCAACACCCCTATTCCCCACAGAGAAATATATCTGACTAGTAAGGATCTTAAAACCTATGTATTGATATGTCTCCATAAGGGAACCAAGTGTGTCTAGAATGACATAAACACGGCAGTGAGAATCAGCTCAAACCCACTATAAAAAGGAATTTCAAAACAACAACAAAAAAAACAGTGAAATTCTTACACAACACCTTCAGGGGTTCTGATGAAACTTGGAATGACCCTATCTACAACAACAGCTGGACGTGGCATAAGGCTGTTCACTTGGGACTGAGAGGATTGGTGAGATTGGGTGAGAAAATGCAGATGCTTTAAAGCAATAATGCCTGCCACTGAATCCATGGTTCCCAACTGTCCAGGTAGAAGGGAATATCACTACAGTTATAACATGTATGGGAAACCTAGAGAATGGACACCCTCTGATGGTGAAAGGTTTCTAAAACTCTACTAATTTTTTTCTCTCCATGTGCTCCAGCTTGACATTCCAACTGCTTTAATATCAATCTCCCACCTTGGAGAGTCAGCCCCTATAACCTCCTGGTTCGCACAGTTGGCACATTGTGCAGAGGATATAAGGGAAGAGGGAGAACCAATGAGAGAGTAGCTGTAGGCATTTGGACGGCCACATGTCACTCTAATTTCCCGTCACGAAGAAGAATTAACCAAACTCTCAGTCTGCCCCACCCCCATAACTAGTATAGGTCCTGAAGCAAAATTGTGGGTTTGTGGTCAGCTCACAAAAACACAAGTTGAAAAATGGAGCTCAGGGGCACAGCAATTCACTAACTTGCAGAGTTATACAGGACTACTCTCTT
This sequence comes from Hyperoodon ampullatus, assembly GCF_949752795.1. Classification (NCBI taxonomy): domain Eukaryota; kingdom Metazoa; phylum Chordata; class Mammalia; order Artiodactyla; family Ziphiidae; genus Hyperoodon; species Hyperoodon ampullatus. The sequence continues at coordinate 964,184 of NW_027640917.1, read as the reverse complement.
CCAAAAATCTGTTGAGGAAAAGCCATGAGGCGGGCTTGAAAATGAGGGAGATTTGCACGAAACAGATTTCCAGAAGTACACTGGAATCGCCTTTAAACACAGGAAAAGCATCACAACTTCGACAATTATGGAATTGTCCATAAAGGGCGCATGCGTTTTCTCCTGAATATATTCAGGAGAAAACGCATACACCCATTTTGGCCAACCAAGCAACCGCACAATGCAAATCTGCACTACAAAAAAGTATCACTTTCCTCCAGTCAAAAGGGATATCCGTAAAATGTGTAAAAACCAGAAAGGCAAGAGAGGCTCTGGAGAACAGGGAGCCTTGTTATGCTGATGGGTGGGATGCAGATTGCCAACAGCCACTCTGGAGGAGTGCATTGTGTTCCCTAAAATAATTAAACAACAGAGCTTCACAACCTAAGGCACTTCCAGTCATGGGAATATACCTTGGGGAAATTGAAAATCAATAAGACACAGCCAACCCAAAATATAGGGCAGCACTGCTTACAAGAACCTCGACTTCGGGACACCTTAAATATCCCAGGAAAGACAAAAATAGTAAAGAAATTGTGGTACATACGTACGATGGAATATCCCTCATGCATGAAATCAATGTCATAAGGCCAGTAGCAGCATAATGAGTGGATTCATGTACGATGATTCTAACTGAAATAAGTCACACAGAAAAAGAAACTTATCATAAGATATCACTTATGAAGGTCTTGTAAACATAGCTACACATGAACTGAATTAGGAAAGAGAAGAGTCTCACATTTAGAAAACACTCTTATGCCTGCTCAAGAGGAAAGGAGAGGTGGGGTGATGCATAAAACCAGAGTTTGATATTAGCACAGGTACGGTTGCATAATCCAAATACAAAATAGACAAGACCTACTCTTTCCTCACTGAGCGGGGCTCAACACCCCTATTCCCCGCAGAGTAGTATATCTGACTAGTAAGAATCTTAAAACCTATGTATTGATATGTCTCCATAAGGTAACCAAGTGTGTCTAGAACGACATAAACACGGCATAGAGAATCAGCTCAAACCCACTATAAAAATGAATTTCAAAACAAAACAAATAAACAGTGAAATTCTTACACAATATCTTCAGGGGTTCTGATGAAACTTAGAATGACCCTATCTACAACGACAGCTGGATGTGGCATAAGGCTGGTCACCTGGGACTGAGAGGATTGGTGAGATTGGGTGAGAAAATGCAGACCGTTTAAAGCAATAATACCTGGCACCCATTCCATGGGTCCCAACTCTCCAGGTAGAAGGGAATATCACTACAGTTATAACATGTATGGGCAACCTAGAGAATGGACACCATCTGATGGTGAAAGGTTTCTAAAACTCTACTAATTATTTTCTCTCCTTGTGCACCAGTTTGACATTCCAACTGCTTTATTATCAATCTCCCAAATTGGAGAGTCAGCACCTATAACCTCCTGGTTCGCACAGTTGGCACGTTGTGCAGAGGATATAAGGGAAGAGGGAGAAACAATTAGAGAGTAGTTGTAGGCATTTGGATGGCCACATGTCACTCTAAATTCCCGTCACGAAGAAGAATTAACAAACTCTGAGCGAGCCCCCCCAATGGAACCAGTATAGGTCCTGAAGCAAAATGGTGGATTGGCAGTCAGCTCACAAAAACGCGAGTTGAAAAATGGAGCTCAGGGGCACAGCAATTCACTAACTTGCAGAGTTATAAAGGACTACTCTCTTCCAAAAATCTGTTGAGAGAAAGCCATGAGGCGGACTTGAAAATGAGGCAGAAGTGCACGAAACAGATTTCCAGAAGTACATTGGAATCACCTTTAAACACAGGAAAAGCATCACAACTTCGACAATTATGGAATTGTCCATAAAGGGCGCATGCGTTTTCTCCTGAATATATTCAGGAGAAAACGCATATGCCCATTTTGGCCAACCAAGCAACCGCACAATGCAAATCTGCACTACAAAGAAGTATCACTTCCAACCGGTCAAAAGGGACATCCGTAAAATGTGTAAAAACAAGAAAGGCAAGACAGGATCTGGAGAACAGGGAGCCTTCTTATGCGGATGGGTGGTATGTAAATTGCCAACAGCCACTCTGGAGGAGTGCATTGTGTTCCCCAAAAGAAGTAAACAACAGTGCTTCACAACCTAAGGCACTTCCAGTCACGGGAATATACCTTGGGAAAATTGAAAATCAATAAGACACAGCCACCCCAAAGTTTATGGCAGCACTGCTTACAAGAACCTCGACTTCGGGACACCTTATAAATCCCAGGAAAGACAAAAATGGTAAAGAAATTGTATTACTTACGTATGATGGAATATCCCTCAGCCATGAAGTCTATGTCATAAGGCCAGTAGCAGCATAATGACGGGATTCATGTACGATGATTCTAACTGAAAAAATCACACAGAAAAAGAAACTTATCATAAGATATCACTTATGAAGGGTATATAAACATGGCTACACATGGAAGGAATTAGGAAAGGGAACAGAGTCTCATATTTAGAAACACTCTTATGCATGCTTAAGGGGAGAGCAGAGGTGGGGTGATGAATAAAACCAGAGTTTGATATTAGCACAACTACGGTCCCATAATCCAAATACAGAATAGACAAGACCTACTACTTCCTCTGTGAACGGGACTCAAAACCCCATATTTCCCGCAGAGGAATATAACTTACTAGTAAGAATCTTAAAACCTATGTATTGATATGTCTCCGTAAGGGAATCAAGTGTGTCTAGACTGGCATAAACATGGCAGCGAGAATCAGCTCAAACCCACTATAAAAAGGAATTTCAAAACAAAACAAAAAAACTGGGAAATTCTTTACAATTCCTTCAGGGTCTCTGATTAAACCTGGAATGACCCTATCTACAACGACAGCTGGATGTGGCATAAGGCTGGACACTTGGGACTGAGATGATTGGTGAGATTGGGTGAGCAAATGCAGACCCTTTAAAGCAATAATGCATGGCACCAATTCCATGGGTCCCAACTCTCCAGGTTGAAGGGAATATTACTACAGTTATACCATGTACGGGAAACCTAGAGAACGGACACACTGTGAATATGAAAGGTTTCTAAAACTCAACAAATAGTCCCTCTCCTGGTGCTCCGGTTTGACTTTCCATCTGCTTTACTATCAATCTCCCAACTTGGAGAGACAGCCCCTTTAACCTTCTGGTTCGCACAGGTTTCCAATTTGGCAGAGGATGAAAGGGAAGAGGGAGAACCAATGAGAGAGTAGCTGTTAGGCATTTGGACGGGCACATATCACTCTAACTTCCCGGCAGGAAGAAGAATTAACCAAAGTCTCAGCCCCCCACCGGGAACCAGAATAGTTCCTGAACCGAAATTTTGGGCTTGCGGTCAGCTCACCAAAAAAGAGTTGAAAAATGGAGCTCAGGGGCACAGCAATTCACAAACTGGCCGAGTAATAAAGGACAACTATCGTCCAAAAATCTGTTGAGGGAAGGCAACGAGGCGGACTTGAAAGTGAGGCAGAATAGCAGGAAACAGATTTAAAGAGGTACGTTGGAATCGCCTTTAAAGCACAGGAAGAGGGGCATGACTTCGACAATGATGCACTTGCCCAAAAAGGGTGTATGCGTCTTCTCCTGAATATATTCAGGAGAAAACGCATACGCCCTTTTTGGCCAAGCAAGCAAGCGGGCAATGCAAATCTGCACTACAAAGAAGAATCACTTCCCACCGGTCAAAAGGGATATCCACAAAATGTGTAAAAACCAGAAAGGCAAGACAGGCCTTGGAGAACAGGGAGCCTTGTTATGCTGATGGGCGGGATGTAAATTGCCAACTGCCTCTCTGGAGGAGTGCATTGTGTTCCCTAAAACAAGAAAACAACAGAGCTACAGAGCCAAGGGCACTTCCAGTCTAGGGAATATACCATGGGAAAACTGAAAATCAATAAGACAGAGCCACCCCAAAATTTAGGGCTGCACTGCTTACAAGGACCTCAACTTGGGTACACCTTAAATATCCCAGGAAATATAAAAATGGTTCAAAAAATTGTGGTACTTTCGTACGATGGAATATCCCTCAGCCATGAAATCAATGTCATAAGACCAGTAGCAGCAAAATGGGTGGATTCAGGTACGATGATTCTTAGTGAAATAAGTCACACAGAAAAAGAAACTTATCATAGGATATCACTTATGAAGACCCTGTAAACATGGCTACACTTGAACTGAGTTAGGAAAGAGAACAGTGTCTCACATTTAGAAAACACTCTTATGCCTGCTTAAGGGGGAAGGAGAGGTGGGGTGATGCATAAAACCAGAGTTTGATATAAGCACAGGTACCGTTCCAAAAACCAACTATGGAATAGACAAGAGCTACACCTTCCTCAGTGAAAGGGACTCAAAACCCCATATTTCCCGCAGAGGAATATATCTGACTAGTAAGAATCTTAAAACCTATGTATTGGTATGTCTCTGTAAGGGAATCAAGTGTGTCTAGACTGGCATAAACATGGCAGCGAGAATCAGCTCAAACCCACTATAAAAAGGAATTTCAAAAACAAAACAAAAAAACTGGGAAATTCTTTACAATTCCTTCAGGGCCTCTGATGAAACCTGGAATGACCCTATCTACAACGACAGCTGGATGTGGCATAAGGCTGTACACTTGGGACTGAGAGGATTGGTGAGATTGGGTGAGCAAATGCAGACCATCTAAAGCACAAATGCCTGGCACCCATTCAATGGGTCCCAACTCTCCAGGTTGAAGGGAATATTATTACAGTTATAACATGTACAGGAAACCTAGAGAACGGACACACTGTGAATACGAAAGGTTTCTAAAACTCAACGAATAGTCCCTCTCCTGGTGCTCCGGTTTGACTTTCCATCTGCTTTACTATCAACCTCCCAACTTGGAGAGACAGCCCCTTTAACCTCCTGGTTCGCACAGGTTTCCAATTTGGCAGAGGATGAAAGAGAAGAGGGAGAACCAATGAGAGAGTAGCTGTTAGGCATTTGGATGGGCATATATCACTGTAACTTCCCGGCAGGAAGAAGAATTAACCAAAGTCTCAGCCCGCCACCGGGAACCAGCATAGGTCCTGAACCAAAATGTTTGAGTTGCGGTCCGCTCACCAAAAACGAGTTGAAAAATGGAGCTCAGGGGCACAGCAATTCACAAACTGGCCGAGTAATAAAGGACAACTATCGTCCAAAAATCTGTTGAGGGAAGGCAACGAGGCGGACTTGAAAGCGAGGCAGAATAGCAGGAAACAGATTTCAAGAGGTATGTTGGAATCGCCTTTAAAGCACAGGAAGAGGGGCACAACTTCGAAAATGATGCACTTGGCCAAAAAGGGCGTATGCGTTTTCTCCTGAATATATTCAGGAGAAAATGCATACACCCTTTTGGCCAAGCAAACAAGCGGGAATGCAAATCTGCACTACAAAGAAGTATCACTTCTCACCGGTCAAAAGGGACATCCACAAAATGTGTAAAAACCAGAAAGGCAAGACATGCCCTGGAGAACAGGGAGCCTTGTTATGCAGATGGGTGGGATGTAAATTGCCAACTGCCTCTCTGGAGGAGTGCATTGTGTTCCCTAAATGAAGTAAAGAACAGAGCTACAGAGCCAAGGGCACTTCCAGTCTAGGGAATATACCTTGGGAAAATTGAAAATCAATAAGACAGAGCCACCCAAAATTTAGGGCTGCACTGCTTACAAGGACCTCAACTTGGGTACACCTTAAATATCCCAGGAAATATAAAAATGGTTCAAAAAATTGTGGTAATTACGTACGATGTAATATCCCTCAGCCATGAAATCAATGTCATAAGACCAGTAGCAGCAAAATGGGTGGATTCGGGTACGATGATTCTAAGTGATATAAATCACACAGAAAAAGAAACTTATCATAAGATATCACTTATGAAGATCCTGTAAACATGGCTACACTTGAACTGAGTTAGGAAAGAGAACAGTGTCTCACATTTAGAAAACACTCTTATGCCTGCTTAAGGGGGAAGGAGAGGTGGGGTGATGCATAAAACCAGAGTTTGATATAAGCACAGGTACCGTTCCAAAAACCAACTATGGAATAGCAAGACCTACACCTTCCTCAGTCAAAGGGACTCAAAACCCCATATTTCCTGCAGAGGAATATATCTGACTAGTAAGAATCTTAAAACCTATGTATTGATATGTCTCCGTAAGGGAATCAAGTGTGTCTAGACTGGCATAAACATGGCAGCGAGAATCAGCTCAAACCCACTATAAAAAGGAATTTCAAAAACAAAACAAAAAAATAGGGAAATTCTTTACAATTCCTTCAGGGTCTCTGATGAAACCTGGAATGACCCTATCTACAATGACAGCTGGATGTGGCATAAGGAGGGACACTTGGGACTGAGACGATCGGAGAGATTGGGTGAGCAAATGCAGAACCTTTAAAGCACAAATGCCTGGCACCCATTCCATGGGTCCCAACTCTCCAGGTTGAAGGGAATATTACTGCAGCTATAACATGTACGGGAAACCTAGAGAACGGACACACTGTGAATATGAAAGGTTTCTAAAACTCAATGAATAGTCACTCTCCTGGTGCTCCGGGTTGACTTTCCATCTGCTTTACTATCAACCTCCCACTTGGAGAGACAGCCCCTTTAACCTCCTGGTTTGCACAGGTTGCCAATTTGGCAGAGGATGAAAGGGAAGAGGGAGAACCAATGAGAGAGTAGCTGTTAGGCATTTGGACGGGCACATATCACTCTAACTTCCCGGCAGGAAGAAGAATTAACCAAATTCTCAGCACCCCACCAGGAATAGCATAGGTCCTGAACCAAAATCTTGGACTTGCGGTCAGCTCACCAAAAACGAGTTGAAAAATGGAGCTCAGGGGCACAGCAATTCACAAACTGGCCGAGTAATAAAGGACAACTATCGTCCAAAAATCTGTTGAGGGAAGTCAACGAGGCGGACTTGAAAGCGAGGCAGAATAGCAGGAAACAGATTTCAAGAGGTACATTGGAATCGCCTTTCAAGAACAGGAAGAGGGGCACAACTTCGACAATAATGCACTTGGCCAAAAAGGGCGTATGCGTTTTCTCCTGAATATATTCAGGAGAAAACGCATACGCCCTTTTTGGCCAAGCAAGCAAGCGGGCAATGCAAATCTGCACTACAAAGAAGTATCACTTTCCACCGGTCAAAAGGGACATCCACAAAATGTGTAAAAACCAGAAAGGCAAGACAGGCCCTGGAGAACAAGGAGCCTTGTTATGCTGATGGGCGGGATGTAAATTGCCAACTGCCTCTCTGGGGGAGTGCATTGTGTTCCCTAAAACAAGTAAAGAACAGAGCTACAGAGCCAAGGGCACTTCCAGTCTAGGGAATATACCTTGGGAAAACTGAAAATCAATAAGACAGAGCCACCCCAAAATTTAGGGCTGCACTGCTTACAAGGATCTCAACTTGGGTACACCTTAAATATCCCAGGATATATAAAAATGGTTCAAAAAATTGTGGTACTGACGTACGATAGAATATCCCTCAGCCATGAAATCAATGTCATAAGACCAGTAGCAGCAAAATGGGTGGATTCAGTTACGATGATTCTAAGTGAAATAAGTCACACAGAAAAAGAAACTTATCATGAGATATCACTTATGAAGATCCTGTAAACATGGCTACACTTGAACTGAGTTAGGAAAGAGAACAGTGTCTCACATTTAGAAAACACTCTTATGCCTGCTTAAGGGGGAAGGAGAGGTGGGGTGATGCATAAAACCAGAGTTTGATATAAGCACAGGTACCGTTCCAAAAACCAACTATGGAATAGCAAGACCTACACCTTCCTCAGTCAAAGGGACTCAAAACCCCATATTTCCTGCAGAGGAATATATCTGACTAGTAAGAATCTTAAAACCTATGTATTGATATGTCTCCGTAAGGGAATCAAGTGTGTTTAGACTGGCATAAACATGGCAGCGAGAATCAGCTCAAACCCACTATAAAAGGGAATTTCAAAAACAAAACACAAAAACTGGGAAATTCTTTACAATTCCTTCAGGGTCTCTGATGAAACCTGGAATGACCCTATCTACAATGACAGCTGGATGTGGCATAAGGAGGGACACTTGGGACTGAGACGATTGGTGAGATTGGGTGAGCAAATGCAGACCCTTTAAAGCACAATGGCCTGGCACCCATTCCATGGGTCCCAACTCTCCAGGTTGAAGGGAATATTACTACAGTTATAACATGTACGGGAAACCTAGAGAGCGGACACACTGTGAATACGAAAGGTTTCTAAAACTCAACGAATAGTCCCTCTCCTGGTGCTCCGGTTTGACTTTACACCTGCTTTACTATCATCCTCCCAACATGGAGAGACAGCCCCTTTAACCTGCTGGTTCGCACAGGTTGCCAATTTGGCAGAGGATGAAAGGGAAGAGGGAGAACCAATGAGAGAGTAGCTGTTAGACATTTGGACGGGCACATATCACTGTAATTTCCCAGCAGGAAGAAGAATTAACCAAAGTCTCAGCCCCCCACCGGGAACCAGCATAGGTCCTGAACCAAAATTTCGGACTTGCGGTCACCTCTCCAAAAACGAGTTGAAAAAATGGAGCTCAGGCGCACAGCAATTCACAAACTGGCCGAGTAATAAAGGACAACTATCGTCCAAAAATCTATTGAGGGAAGGCAACGAGGCGGACTTGAAAGCGAGGCAGAATAGCAGGAAACAGATTTCAAGAGGTACGTTGGAATCACCTTTAAAGCACAGGAAGAGGGGCACAACTTCGACAATGATGCACTTGGCCAAAAAGGGCGTATGCGTTTTCTCCTGAATATATTCAGGAGAAAACGCATACGCCCTTTTTGGCCAAGCAAGCAAGCGGGCAATGCAAATCTGCACTACAAAGAAGTATCACTTCCCACCGGTCAAAAGGGACATCCACAAAATATGTAAAAACCAGAAAGGCAAGACAGGCCCTGGAGAACAGGGAGCCTTGTTATGCTGATGGGCGGGATGTAAATTGCCAACTGCCTCTCTGGAGGAGTACATTGTGTTCCCTAAAACAAGTAAAGAACAGAGCTACAGAGCCAAGGGCACTTCCAGTCTAGGGAATATACCTTGGAAAACAGAAAATCAATAAGACAGAGCCACCCCAAAATTTAGGGCTGCACTGCTTACAAGGACCTCAACTTGAGTACACCTTAAATATCCCAGGAAATATAAAAATGGTTCAAAAAATTGTGGTAATTACGTACGATGGAATATCCCTCAGCCATGAAATCAATGTCATAAGACCAGTAGCAGCAAAATGGGTGGATTCAGTTACGATGATTCTAAGTGAAATAAGTCACACAGAAAAAGAAACGTATCATGAGATATCACTTATGAAGATCCTGTAAACATGGCTACACTTGAACTGAGTTAGGAAAGAGAACAGTGTCTCACATTTAGAAAACACTCTTATGCCTGCTTAAGGGGGAAGGAGAGGTGGGGTGATGCATAAAACCAGAGTTTGATATAAGCACAGGTACCGTTCCAAAAACCAACTATGGAATAGCAAGACCTACACCTTCCTCAGTCAAAGGGACTCAAAACCCCATATTTCCTGCAGAGGAATATATCTGACTAGTAAGAATCTTAAAACCTATGTATTGATATGTCTCCGTAAGGGAATCAAGTGTGTTTAGACTGGCATAAACATGGCAGCGAGAATCAGCTCAAACCCACTATAAAAAGGAATTTCAAAAACAAAACACAAAAACTGGGAAATTCTTTACAATTCCTTCAGGGTCTCTGATGAAACCTGGAATGACCCTATCTACAATGACAGCTGGATGTGGCATAAGGAGGGACACTTGGGACTGAGACGATTGGTGAGATTGGGTGAGCAAATGCAGACCCTTTAAAGCACAATGGCCTGGCACCCATTCCATGGGTCCCAACTCTCCAGGTTGAAGGGAATATTACTACAGTTATAACATGTACGGGAAACCTAGAGAGCGGACACACTGTGAATATGAAAGGTTTCTAAAACTCAACGAATAGTCCCTCTCCTGGTGCTCCGGTTTGACTTTACACCTGCTTTACTATCATCCTCCCAACATGGAGAGACAGCCCCTTTAACCTGCTGGTTCGCACAGGTTGCCAATTTGGCAGAGGATGAAAGGGAAGAGGGAGAACCAATGAGAGAGTAGCTGTTAGACATTTGGACGGGCACATATCACTGTAATTTCCCAGCAGGAAGAAGAATTAACCAAAGTCTCAGCCCCCCACCGGGAACCAGCATAGGTCCTGAACCAAAATTTCGGACTTGCGGTCACCTCTCCAAAAACGAGTTGAAAAAATGGAGCTCAGGCGCACAGCAATTCACAAACTGGCCGAGTAATAAAGGACAACTATCGTCCAAAAATCTATTGAGGGAAGGCAACGAGGCGGACTTGAAAGCGAGGCAGAATAGCAGGAAACAGATTTCAAGAGGTACGTTGGAATCACCTTTAAAGCACAGGAAGAGGGGCACAACTTCGACAATGATGCACTTGGCCAAAAAGGGCGTATGCGTTTTCTCCTGAATATATTCAGGAGAAAACGCATACGCCCTTTTTGGCCAAGCAAGCAAGCGGGCAATGCAAATCTGCACTACAAAGAAGTATCACTTCCCACCGGTCAAAAGGGACATCCACAAAATATGTAAAAACCAGAAAGGCAAGACAGGCCCTGGAGAACAGGGAGCCTTGTTATGCTGATGGGCGGGATGTAAATTGCCAACTGCCTCTCTGGAGGAGTACATTGTGTTCCCTAAAACAAGTAAAGAACAGAGCTACAGAGCCAAGGGCACTTCCAGCCTAGGGAATATACCTTGGAAAACAGAAAATCAATAAGACAGAGCCACCCCAAAATTTAGGGCTGCACTGCTTACAAGGATCTCAACTTGAGTACACCTTAAATATCCCAGGAAATATAAAAATGGTTCAAAAAATTGTGGTACTTATGTACGATGGAATATCCCTCAGCCATGAAATCAATATCATAAGACCAGTAGCATAAAAATGGGTGGATTCAGGTACGATGATTCTAAGTGAAATAAGTCACAGAGAAAAAGAAACTTATCATAAGATATCACTTATGAAGATCCTGTACACATGGCTACACTTGAACTGAGTTAGGAAAGAGAACAGTGTCTCACATTTAGAAAACACTCTTATGCCTGCTTAAGGGGGAAGGAGAGGTGGGGTGATGCATAAAACCAGAGTTTGATATAAGCACAGGTACCGCTCCAAAAACCAACTATGGAAGAGACAAGACCTACACCTTCCTCAGTGAAAGGGACTCAAAACACCATATTTCCCACAGAGGAATATATCTGACTAGTAAGAATCTTAAAACCTATGTATTGATATGTCTCCGTAAGGGAATCAAGTGTGTCTAGACTGGCATGAACATGGCAGCGAGAATCAGCTCAAACCCACTATAAAAAGGAATTTCAAAAGCAAAACAAAAAAACGTGGAAATTCTTTACAATTCCTTCAGAGTCTCTGATGAAACCTGGAATGACCCTATCTACAACGACAGCTGGATGTGGCATAAGGCTGGACACTTGGGACTGAGAGGATTGTTGAGATTGGCTGAGCAAATGCAGACCCTTTAAAGCAATAATGCATGGCACCCATTCCGTGGGTCCCAACTCTCCAGGTTGAAGGGAATATTACTACAGTTATAACATGTACGGGAAACCTAGAGAACGGACACACTGTGAATACGAAAGGTTTCTAAAACTCAACGAATAGTCCCTCTCCTGCTGCTCCGGTTTGACTTTCCACCTGCTTTACTATCAACCTCCCAACTTGGAGAGACAGCCCCTTTAACCTCCTGGTTCGCACAGGTTGCCAATTTGGCAGAGGATGAAAGGGAAGAGGGAGAACCAATGACAGAGTAGCTGTTAGGCATTTGGACGGGCACATATCACTGTAATTTCCCGGCAGGAAGAAGAATTAACCAAAGTCTCAGCCCCCCTCCGGGAACCAGCATAGGTCCTGAACCAAAATTTTGGACTTGCGGTCAGCTCACCAAAAACGAGTTGAAAAATGGGGCTCAGGGGCACAGCAATTCACAAACTGGCCGAGTAATAAAGGACAACTATCGTCCAAAAATCTGTTGAGGGAAGGCAACGAGGCAGACTTGAAAGCGAGGCAGAATAGCAGGAAACAGATTTCAAGAGGTACGTTGGAATCGCCTTTAAAGCACAGCAAGAGGGGCACAACTTCGACAATGATGCACTTGGCCAAAAAGGGCGTATGCGTTTTCTCCTGAATATATTCTGGAGAAAACGCATACGCCCTTTTTGGCCAAGCAAGCAAGCGGGCAATGCAAATCTGCACTACAATCAAGTATCACTTCCCTCCGGTCAAAAGGGACATCCACAAAATGTGTAAAAACCAGAAAGGCAAGAAAGGCCCTGGAGAACAGGGAGCCTTTTTATGCTGAAGGGTGGGATGTAAATTGCCAACTGCTTCTCTGGATGAGTACATTGTGTTCCCTAAAACAAGTAAAGAACAGAGCTACAGAGCCAAGGGCACTTCCAGTATAGGGAATATACTTTGGGAAAACTGAAAATCAATAAGACAGAGCCACCCCAAAATTTAGGGCTGCACTGCTTACAAGGACCTCAACTTGGGTACACCTTAAATATCCCAGGAAATATAAAAATGGTTCAAAAAATTGTGGTTCTTACGTACGATGGAATATCCCTCAGCCATGAAATCAATGTCATAAGACCAGTAGCAGCAAAATGGGTGGATTCAGGTACGATGATTCTAAGTGAAATAAGTCACACAGAAAAAGAAACTTATCATAAGATATCACTTATGAAGATCCTGTAAACATGGCTACACTTGAACTGAGTTAGGAAAGAGAACAGTGTCTCACATTTAGAAAACACTCTTATGCCTGCTTAAGGGGGAAGGAGAGGTGGGGTGATGCATAAAACCAGAATTTGATATAAGCATAGGTACCGTTCCAAAAACCAACTATGGAATAGAAAGGACCTACACCTTCCTCAGTGAAAGGGACTCAAAAACCCACATTTCCCACAGATGAATATATCTGACTAGTAAGAATCTTAAAACCTATGTATTGATATGTCTCCGTAAGGGAATCAAGTGTGTCTAGACTGGCATAAACATGGCAGCGAGAATCAGCTCAAACCCACGATAAAAAGGAATTTCAAAAACAAAACAAAAAAACTGGGAAATTCTTTACAATTCCTTCAGAGTCTCTGATGAAACCTGGAATGACCCTATGTACAACGACAGCTGGATGTGGCATAAGGCTGGACACTTGGGACTGAGAGGATTGGTGAGATTGGGTGAGCAAATGCAGACCCTTTAAAGCAATAATGCATGGCACACATTCCATGGGTCCCAACTCTCCAGGTTGAAGGGAATATTACTACAGCTATAACATGTACGGGAATCCTAGAGAACGGACACATTGTGAGTACGAAAGGTTTCTAAAACTCAACGAATAGTCCCTCTGTTGGTGCTCCGGTTTGACTTTACACCTGTTTTACTATCAACCTCCCAACTTGGAGAGACAGACCCTTTAACCTCCTGGTTCGCACAGGTTGCCAATTTGGCAGAGGATGAAATGGAAGAGGGAGAACCAATGAGTGAGTAGCTGTTAGGCATTTGGACGGGCACATATCACTGTAATTTCCCGGCAGGAAGAAGAATTAACCAAAGTCTCAGCCACCCACTGGGAACCAGTATAGGTCCTGAACCAAAATTTTGGACTTGCGGTCAGCTCACCAAAAACGAGTTGAAAAATGGAGCTCAGGGGCACAGCAATTCACAAACTGGCCTGTAATTAAGGACAACTATCGTCCAAAAATCTGTTGACGGAAGGCAATGAGGCGGACTTGAAAATGAGCCTGAATAGCAGGAAACAGATTTCAAGATGTACGTTGGAATCGCCTTTAAAGCACAGGAAGAGGGGCACAACTTCGACAATGATGCACTTGGCCAAAAAGGGCGTATGCGTTTTCTCCTGAATATATTCAGGAGAAAACGCATACGCCCTTTTTGGCCAAGCAAGCAAGCGGGCAATGCAAATCTGCACTACAAAGAAGTATCACTTCCCACCGGTCAAAAGGGACGTCCACAAAATGTGTAAAAACCAGAAAGGCAAGAGAGGCCCTGGAGAACAGGGAGCCTTGTTATGCTGATGGGCGGGATGTAAATTGCCAACTGCCTCTCTGGAGGAGTGCATTGTGTTCCCTAAAACATGTAAAGAACAGAGCTACAGAGCAAAGGGCACTTCCAGTCTAGGGAATATACTTTGGGAAAACTGAAAATCAATAAGACAGAGCCACCCCAAAATTTAGGGCTGCACTGCTTACAAGGACCTCAACTTGGGTACACCTTAAATATCCCAGGAAATATAAAAATGGTTCAAAAAATTGTGGTTCTTACGTACGATGGAATATCCCTCAGCCATGAAATCAATGACATAAGACCAGTAGCAGCAAAATGGGTGGATTCAGGTACGATGATTCTAAGTGAAATAAGTCACACAGGAAAAGAAACTTATCATAAGATATCACTTATGAAGATCCTGTAAACATGGCTACACTTGAACTGAGTTAGGAAAGAGAACAGTGTCTCACATTTAGAAAACACTCTTATGCCTGCTTAAGGGGGAAAGAGAGGTGTGGTGATGCATAAAACCAGAGTTTGATATAAGCACAGGTACCGTTCCAAAAACCAACTATGGATTAGACAAGACCTACACCTTCCTCAGTGAAAGGGACTCAAAACACCATATTTCCCACAGAGGAATATATCTGACTAGTAAGAATCTTAAAACCTATGTATTGATATGTCTCCGTAAGGGAATCAAGTGTGTCTAGACTGGCATAAACATGGCAGCGAGAATCAGCTCAAACCCACTATAAAAAGGAATTTCAAAAACAAAACAAAAAAACTGGGAAATTCTTTACAATTCCTTCAGAGACTCTGATGAATCCTGGAATGACCCTATCTACAACGACAGCTGGATGTGGCATAAGGCTGGACACTTCGGACTGAGAGGATTGGTGAGATTGGGTGAACAAATGCAGACCCTTTAAAGCAATAATGCATGGCACCCATTCCATGGGTCCCAACTCTCCAGGTAGAAGGGAATATTACTACAGTTATAACATGTACGGGAAACCTAGAGAACGGACACACTGTGAATATGAAACGTTTCTAAAACTCAACGAATAGTCCCTCTCCTGGTGCTCCGGTTTGACTTTCCATCTGTTTTACTATCAACCTCCCAACTTGGAGAGACAGCCCCTTTAACCTCCTGGTTCGCACACGTTGCCAATTTTGCAGAGGATGAAAGGGAAGAGGGAGAACCAATGAGAGAGTAGCTGTTAGGCATTTGGATGGGCACATATCACTGTAATTTCCCGGCAGGAAGAAGAATTAACCAATGTCTCAGCCCCCCACCGGGAACCAGTATAGGTCCTGAACCAAAATTTTGGACTTGCGGTCAACTCACCAAAAACGAGTTGAAAAATGGAGCTCAGGGGCTCAGCAATTAACAAACTGGCCGAGTAATAAAGGACAACTATCGTCCAAAAATCTGTTGAGGGAAGGCAACGAGGCGGACTTGAAAGCGAGGCAGAATAGCAGGAAACAGATTTCAAGAGGTACGTTGGAATCGCCTTTAAAGCACAGCAAGAGGGGCACAACTTCGAAAATGATGCACTTGGCCAAAAAGGGCGTATGCGTTTTCTCCTGAATATATTCAGGAGAAAACGCATACGCCCTTTTTGGACAAGCAAGCAAGCAGGCAATGCAAATCTGCACTACAAAGAAGTATCACTTCCCACCGGTCAAAAGGGACATCCACAAAATGTGTAAAAACCAGAAAGGCAAGACAGGCCCTGGAGAACAGGGAGCCTTGTTATGCTGATGGGCGGGATGTAAATTGCCAACTGCCTCTCTGGAGGAGTGCATTGTGTTCCCTAAAACAAGTAAACAACAGAGCTACAGAGTCAAGGGCACTTGTAGTCTAGGGAATATACCTTGGGAAAACTGAATATCAATAGGACAGAGCCACCCCAAAATTTAGGGCTGCACTGCTTACAAGGACCTCAACTTGGGTACACCTTAAATATCCCAGGAAATATAAAAATGGTTCAAAAAATTGTGGTACTTACGTACGATGGAATATCCCTCAGCCATGAAATCAATGACATAAGACCAGTAGCAGCAAAATGGGTGGATTCAGGTACGATGATTCTAAGTGAAATAAGTCACAGAGAAAAAGAAACTTATCATAAAATATCACTTATGAAGATCCTGTAAACATGGCTACACTTGAACTGAGTTAGGAAAGAGAACAGTGTCTCACATTTAGAAAACACTCTTATGCCTGCTTAAGGGGGAAGGAGAGGTGGGGTGATGCATAAAACCAGAGTTTGATATAAGCACAGGTACCGTTCCAAAAACCAACTATGGAATAGACAAGACCTACACCTTCCTCAGTGAAAGGGACTCAAAACCCCATATTTCCCGCAGAGGAATATATCAGACTAGTAAGAATCTTAAAACCTATGTATTGATATGTCTCCGTAAGGGAAACAAGTGTGTGTAGACTGGCAGAAACATGGCAGCGAGAATGAGCTCAAACCCACTATAAAAAGGAATTTCAAAAACAAAACAAAAAAAACTGGGAAATTCTTTACAATTCCTTCAGAGTCTCTGATGAAACCTGGAATGACCATATCTACAACGACAGCTGGATGTGGCATAAGGCTGGACACTTGGGACTGAGAGGATTGGTGAGATTGGGTGAACAAATGCAGACCCTTTAAAGCAATAATGCATGGCACCCATTCCATGGGTCGCAACTCTCCAGGTTGAAGGGAATATTACTACAGTTATAACATGTACGGGAAACCTAGAGAACGGACACACTGTGAATACGAAAGGTTTCTAAAACTCAACGAATAGTCCCTCTCCTGGTGCTCCGGTTTGACTTTCCATCTGCTTTACTATCAACCTCCCAAATTGGAGAGACAGCCCCTTTAACCTCCTGGTTCGCACAGGTTGCCAATATGGCAGAGGATGAAAGGGAAGAGGGAGAACCAATGAGAGAGTAGCTGTTAGGCATTTGGACGGGCACATATCACTCTAACTTCCCTGCAGGAAGAAGAATTAACCAAAGTCTCAGCCCCCCACCGGAAACCAGCATAGGTCCTGAACCAAAATTTTGGACTTGCGGTCAGCTCACCAAAAAGGAGTTGAAAAATGGAGCTCAGGGGCACAGCAATTCACTAATTGGCCAAGTAATAAAGGACAACTATCGTCCAAAAACCTGTTGAGGGTAGGCAACGAGGCGGACTTGAAAGCGAAGCAGAATAGCAGGAAACAGATTTAAAGAGGTATGTTGGAATCGCCTTTAAAGCACAGGAAGAGGGGCACAACTTCGACAATGATGCACTTGGCCAAAAAGGGCGTATGCGTTTTCTCCTGAATATATTCAGGAGAAAACGCATACGCCCTTTTTGGCCAAGCAAGCAAGTGGGCAATGCAAATTTGCACTACAAAGAAGTATCACTTCCCACCGGTCAAAAGGGACATCCACAAAATGTGTAAAAACCAGAAAGGCAAGACAGGCCCTGGAGAACAGGGAGCCTTGTTATGCTGATGGGCGGGATGTAAATTGCCAACTGCCTCTCTGGAGGAGTGCATTGTGTTCCCTAAAACAAGTAAACAACAGAGCTACAGAGCCAAGGGCACTTCCAGTCTAGGGAATATACCTTGGGAAACCTGAAAATCAATAAGACAGAGCCACCCCAAAATATAGGGCTGCACTGCTTACAAGGACCTCAACTTGGGTACACCTTAAATATCCCAGGAAATATAAAAATGGTTCAAAAAATTGTGGTACTTACGTACGATGGAATATCCCTCAGCCATGAAATCAATGACATAAGACCAGTAGCAGCAAAATGGGTGGATTCAGGTACGATGATTCTAAGTGAAATAAGTCACAGAGAAAAAGAAACTTATCATAAAATATCACTTATGAAGATCCTGTAAACATGGCTACACTTGAACTGAGTTAGGAAAGAGAACAGTGTCTCACATTTAGAAAACACTCTTATGCCTGCTTAAGGGGGAAGGAGAGGTGGGGTGATGCATAAAACCAGAGTTTGATATAAGCACAGGTACCGTTCCAAAAACCAACTATGGAATAGACAAGACCTACACCTTCCTCAGTGAAAGGGACTCAAAACCCCATATTTCCCGCAGAGGAATATATCAGACTAGTAAGAATCTTAAAACCTATGTATTGATATGTCTCCGTAAGGGAAACAAGTGTGTGTAGACTGGCAGAAACATGGCAGCGAGAATGAGCTCAAACCCACTATAAAAAGGAATTTCAAAAACAAAACAAAAAAACTGGGAAATTCTTTACAATTCCTTCAGAGTCTCTGATGAAACCTGGAATGACCATATCTACAACGACAGCTGGATGTGGCATAAGGCTGGACACTTGGGACTGAGAGGATTGGTGAGATTGGGTGAACAAATGCAGACCCTTTAAAGCAATAATGCATGGCACCCATTCCATGGGTCGCAACTCTCGAGGTTGAAGGGAATATTACTACAGTTATAACATGTACGGGAAACCTAGAGAACGGACACACTGTGAATACGAAAGGTTTCTAAAACTCAACGAATAGTCCCTCTCCTGGTGCTCCGGTTTGACTTTCCATCTGCTTTACTATCAACCTCCCAAATTGGAGAGACAGCCCCTTTAACCTCCTGGTTCGCACAGGTTGCCAATATGGCAGAGGATGAAAGGGAAGAGGGAGAACCAATGAGAGAGTAGCTGTTAGGCATTTGGACGGGCACATATCACTCTAACTTCCCTGCAGGAAGAAGAATTAACCAAAGTCTCAGCCCCCCACCGGAAACCAGCATAGGTCCTGAACCAAAATTTTGGACTTGCGGTCAGCTCACCAAAAACGAGTTGAAAAATGGAGCTCAGGGGCACAGCAATTCACAAACTGGCCGAGTAATAAAGGACAACTATCGTCCAAAAATCTGTTGAGGGAAGGCAACGAGGCGGACTTGAAAGCGAGGCAGAATAGCAGGAAACAGATTTCAACAGGTACCTTGGAATCGCCTTTAAAGCACAGGAAGAGGGGCACAACTTCGACAATGATGCACTTGGCCAAAAAGGGCGTATGCGTTTTCTCCTGAATATATTCAGGAGAAAACGCATACGCCCTTTTTGGCCAAGCAAGCAAGCGGGCAATGCAAATCTGCACTACAAAGAAGTATCACTTCCCTCCGGTAAATAGGGACATCCACAAAATGTGTAAAAACCAGAAAGGCAAGACAGGCCCTGGAGAACAGGGAGCCTTGTTATGCTGAAGGGTTGGATGTAAATTGGCAACTGCCTCTCTGAAGGAGTACATAGTGTTCCCTAAAACAAGTAAACAACAGAGCTACAGAGCCAAGGGCACTTCCAGTCTAGGGAATATACCTTGGGAAAACTGAAAATCAATAGGACAGAGCCACCCCAAAATTTAGGGCTGCACTGCTTACAAGGACCTCAACTTGGGTACACCTTAAATATCCCAGGAAATATAAAAATGGTTCAAAAAATTGTGGTACTTACGTACGATGGAATATCCCTCAGCCATGAAATCAATGACATAAGACCAGTAGCAGCAAAATGGGTGGATTCAGGTACGATGATTCTAAGCGAAATAAGTCACACAGAAAAAGAAACTTATCATGAGATATCACTTATGAAGATCCTGTAAACATGGCTACACTTGAACTGAGTTAGGAAAGAGAACAGTGTCTCACATTTAGAAAACACTCTTATGCCTGCTTAAGGGGGAAGGAGAGGTGGTGTGATGCATAAAACCAGAGTTTGATATAAGCACAGGTACCGTTCCAAAATCCAACTATGGAATAGACAACACCTACACCTTCCTCAGTGAAAGGGACTCAAAACCCCATATTTCCTGCAGAGGAATATATCTGACTAGTAAGAATCTTAAAACCTATGTATTGATATGTCTCCGTAAGGGAATCAAGTGTGTCTAGACTGGCATAAACATGGCAGCGAGAATGAGCTCAAACCCACTATAAAAAGGAATTTCAAAAACAAAACACAGAAACTGGGAAATTCTTTACAATTCCTTCAGGGTCTCTGATGAAACCTGGAATGACCCTATCTACAACGACAGCTGGATGTGGCATATGGCTGGACACTTGGGACTGAGAGGATTGGTGAGATTTGGTGAGCAAATTCAGACCCTTTAAAGCAATAATACATGGCACCCATTCCATGGGTCCCAACTCTCCAGGTTGAAGGGAATATTACTACAGTTTTAACATGTACGGTAAACCTAGAGAACGGACACACTGTGGATACGAAAGGTTTCTAAAACTCAACGAATAGTCCCTCTCCTGGTGCTCCGGTTTGACTTTCCATCTGCTTTACTATCAACCTCCCAACTTGGAGAGACAGCCCCTTTAAACTCCTGGTTCGCATAGGTTGCCAATTTGGCAGAGGATGAAAGGGAAGAGGGAGAACCAATGAGAGAGTAGCTGTTAGGCATTTGGACGGGCACATATCACTGTAATTTCCCGGCAGGAAGAAGAATTAACCAAAGTCTCAGCCACCCATCGGGAACCAGTATAGGTCCTGAACCAAAATTTTGGACTTGCGGTCAGCTCACCAAAAACGAGTTGAAAAATGGAGCTCAGGGGCACAGCAATTCACAAAGTGGCCGAGTAATAAAGGACAACTATCGTCCAAAAATCTGTTGAGGGAAGGCAACGAGGCGGACTTGAAAGCGAGGCAGAATAGCAGGAAACAGATTTCAAGAAGTACGTTGGAATCGATTTTAAAGCACAGGAAGAGGGGCACAACTTCGACAATGATGCACTTGGCCAAAAAGGTCGTATGCGTTTTTTCCTGAATATATTCAGGAGTAAACGCATACGCCCTTTTTGGCCAAGTAGGCAAGCGGGCAATGCAAATCTGCACTACAAAGAAGTATCACTTCCCACCGGTCAAAAGGGACATCCACAAAATGTGTAAAAACCAGAAAGGCAAGACAGGCCCTGGAGAACAGGTAGCCTTGTTATGCTGATGGGCGGGATGTAAATTGCCAACTGCCTCTCTGGAGGAGTGCATTGTGTTCCCTAAAACAAGTAAAGAACAGAGCTACAGAGCCAAGGGCACTTCTAGTCTAGGGAATATACCTTGGGAAAACTGAAAATCAATAAGACAGAGCCACCCCAAAATTTAGGGCTGCACTGCTTACAAGGACCTCAACTTGTACACCTTAAATATCCCAGGAAATATAAAAATGGTTCAAAAAATTGTGGTACTTACGTACGATGGAATATCCCTCAGCCATGAAATCAATGTCATAAGACCAGTAGCAGCAAAATGGGTGGATTCAGGTACGATGATTCTAAGTGAAATAGGTCACACAGAAAAATAAACTTATCATAAGATATCACTTATGAAGATCCTGTAAACATGGCTACACTTGAACTGAGTTAGGAAAGAGAACAGTGTCTCACATTTAGAAAACACTCTTATGCCTGCTTAAGGGGGAAGGAGAGGTGGGGTGATGCATAAAACCAGAGTTTG
Source organism: Hyperoodon ampullatus (assembly GCF_949752795.1). Classification (NCBI taxonomy): domain Eukaryota; kingdom Metazoa; phylum Chordata; class Mammalia; order Artiodactyla; family Ziphiidae; genus Hyperoodon; species Hyperoodon ampullatus. Next base: position 942,480 of record NW_027640917.1, on the reverse strand, counting down.
ATATAAGCACAGGTACCGTTCCAAAAACCAAATATGGAATAGACAAGACCTACACCGTCTCAGTGAAAGGGACTCAAAACCCCATATTTCACGCAGAGGAATATATCTGGCTAGTAAGAATCTTAAAACCTATGTATTGATATGTCTCCGTAAGGGAATCAAGTGTGTCTAGACTGGCATAAAAATGCCAGCGAGAATCAGCTCATACCCACTATAAAAAGAATTTCAAAAACAAAACAAAAAAACTGGGAAATTCTTTCCAATTCCTTCAGGGTCTCTGATGAAACCTGGAATGACCCTATCTACAATGACAGCTGGATGTGGCATAAGGCTGGACACTTGGGACTGAGAGGATTGGTGAGATTGGGTGAGCAAATTCAGACCCTTTAAAGCAATAATGCAAGGCACCCATTCCATGGGTCCCAACTCTCCAGGTTGAAGGGAATATTACTACAGCTATAACATGTACGGCAAACCTAGAGAACGGACACACTGTGAATATGAAAGGTTTCTAAAACTCAACGAATAGTCCCTCCCCTGGTGCTCCGATTTGACTTTCTACCTGCTTTACTATCAACCTCCCAACTTCGAGAGACAGCCCCTTTAACCTCCTGTTTCGCACAGGCTGCCAATTTGGCAGAGGATGAAAGGGAAGAGGGAGAACCAATGAGAGAGTAGCTGTTAGGCATTTGGACGGGCACATATCACTGTAATTTCCCGGCAGGAAGAAGAATTAACCAAAGTCTCAGCCACCCACCGGGAACCAGTATAGGTCTTGAACCAAAATTTTGGACTTGCGGTCAGCTCACCAAAAACGAGTTGAAAAATGTTGCTCACGGGCACAGCAATTCACAAACTGGCCGAGTAATAAAGGACAACTATCGTCCAAAAATCTGTTGAGGGAAGGCAACGAGGCGGACTTGAAAGCGAGGCAGAATAGCAGGAAACAGATTTCAAGAGGTACGTTGGAATCGCCTTTAAAGCACAGGAAGAGGGGCACAACTTCGACAATGATGCACTTGGCCAAAAAGGGCGTATGCGTTTTCTCCTGAATATATTCAGGAGAAAACGCATACGCCCTTTTTGGCCAAGCAAGCAAGCGGGCAATGCAAATCTGCACTACAAAGAAGTATCACTTCCCACCGGTCAAAAGGGACATCCACAAAATGTGTAAAAACCAGAAAGGCAAGACAGGCCCTGGAGAACAGGGAGCCTTGTTATGCTGATGGGCGGGATGTAAATTGCCAACTGCCTCTCTGGAGGAGTGCATTGTGTTCCCTAAAACATGTAAACAACAGAGCTACAGAGCCAAGGGCACTTCCAGTCTAGGGAATATACCTTGGGAAAACTGAAAATCAATAAGACAGAGCCACCCCAAAATTTAGGGCTGCACTGCTTACAAGAACCTCAACTTGGGTAAACCTTAAATATCCCAGGAAATATAAAAATGGTTCAAAAAATTGTGGTACTTCTGTACGATGGAATATCCCTCAGCCATGCAATCAATGGCATAAGACCAGTAGCAGCCAAATGAGTGGATAGAGGTATGATGCTTCTAAGTGAAATAAGTCACAGAGAAAAAGAAACTTATATTAAGATATCACATATGAAGATCCTGTAAACATGGCTACACTTGAACTCAGTTAAGAAAGAGAGCAGAGTCTCACCTTTTGAAAACACTCTGATGCCTGCTTAAGAGGGAATGAGAGGTGGGGTGACGCATAAATCCAGAGTTTGATATAAGCACAGGTACCGTTCCAAACACAAACTATGGAATAGACAAGACCTACACCTTCATCAGTGAAAGGGAACCGAGGCAACTGTGAGTAACCGTGAGCTGAGCCCCAGGCCAGCTGCTGTTGAACTTTTCCCACCCTTCCCAGGTAAAACACCTGAATATGTACAAGGGCTTGAAAGCCTAGAGGAAAGGCCATGGAGCCACACCAGCGACAGCCCGCAGGCCAACTTGGGGCCTGCAGGCCAGCCAGGATGGTCCAGTCCCTGGGCGCTCTTCTGGAAGCTTTCCATTGCCCTGCCTGAGATACCCCTCCTGTCCCGGCACCCACTGCTTTTTTCCTTCCTCACCTCAGTCCGGAGAGAAATACCAGCAGAAGGTATGGGTGACAGATCCTCTTCTTTACTGGTGGAAGCCTGGCAACTCCTGCAGAACGTCCAGCAGAGACCCACTCACACCGGGCCACCCACAATGCTCTGGCCCCTCACTCCCTCCCACGAGCACAGCCCCGAGACTGCTGACGGGGCAGAGAATATGGAATCAGGCACAGCTTCAGGGGCTATTGCTGCCTGCAGCGCTGTTTATATTGACCTCAAACCAGGCACACCTGGGGAGGGCCGGCCGGCAGGGTCAGGCTACACAGGTCAGCTAATCCTCAGCCATCAGGGAATCACATTGTAGAAAATGGACCTCGCTAAGGCAGAATAGAAGCCAAGGAATAAAAGGACACAATGCCATTTGCAGCACCGTAGGTGTGTCTAGAGGTAATCACGTGACTTGTAGTAAGTCAGAAAGTGAAAGACACATATTATATCATATCTCTTATAGGTGTGACCGAAAAATGGATACCAGGGCAGATATTTCCACGGAGAAGGGCAATCACAGATTCATTCAACAAACTTATGGTTCACCAATGGAAAGGTGTGAGGATTGGTTTCATTATGATATTGGGGTTAACAGACATATACAAACACAGGTGACATATATAATCACCAAAGACCTACAGAATACCAAGAGAAGACTACTCAACATTCTGTCATAAGGTACATGGGAAAAGGATCCCAGGAAGAACAGACATATGTATATGTGTAAAAGAACCACATCTTCCACACCTACAACAAGCCAAACATTGTAATCAAATTTGTGTAATAAAAAATAAAAAAATAAATTAAAAACACGAACAAGAAGTAGTGAGACAAACTTGAGGGGCTTTCTCCTGGCACATTCCATTCTAACTCCAATCTAGAACACGACTTCCATTGAGGCTCTGTTGCCCTAGTAACCAGATTTGGTAAGGGAGAACTGCTGCCACCTTGTGGCCTTTTCATAAAACAGCACCTTTAATCCCAGGGCTAATGGTCAGTTAATATTCAAAATCATTGCAGGCCTGTAAATGACACCTGCCCTGAACACAAATCCTGGGGTCATATATCGACCAAAAAATTCAAAGGACGTCCATATTTCAAAACGACAGTTTCAAAAGGCATATTTTACACACATTAGTGTTCTGCTTCTTTTTCTTTCTTTCTTTTTGTTAAAAAAACGGGAATGGCAAAAAGCATCCCTCAGAATGGGCGAAAATATTTGCAAAAGAATCAATGGACAAAGGTTTAATCTCCAATATATATAAAGAGCTCATGCAGCTTAATATTAAAAAAACAAACAACCCAATACAAAAATGGGCAGAAGTTCTAAAGAGACGTTTCTTCAAAGAAGACACAGAGATGCCCAAGACGCACATGAAAAGCTGCTGAAAATCACTAATTATTAGAGAAATGTAAATCAAAACTCCAATGAGGTATAACCTCACACCTGTTAGAATCGGCATCATCAGAAAATCTAAAAGCAACAAATTCTGGGGAGGGTGTGGACAAAAGGATCCCTCTTCCACTAGTGGTGGAAATGTAAATTGATACAGTCACGATGGAGAACAGTATGGAGTTTCCTTAAAAAAACTAGAAAAAGTATTACCATATGATCCAGCAATCCCACTTCTGGGCATATGCCCAGAGAAAACCATAAATTAAAAAGGCACATTCACCACAATGCTCATTTCAGCACTATTTACAATAGCCAGGTAATGGAAGCAACCTAAATACCCACAGACAGACGAATGGATAAAGATGTGGTACATATATAAAATGGAATATTACTCAGCCATAAGAAGGAAAGAAACTGGGTCATTTGTAGAGACGTCGATGGATCTAGAGACTGACATACAGAATGAAGTAAGTCAGAAAGAGAAAAACAAATATTGTATATTAATGCATATATGTGGAACCTAGAAAAATGGTACAGATGAACTGGTTTGCAGGGAAGAAATAGAGACACAAAGGTAGAGAACACACGTATGGACACCAAGTGTGGGAAGCCATGTGGTGGTGGTGGTGGGATGAGTTGGGAGATTGGGATTGACCTGTATATATATATGCGTAAAATACATAACTAATAATAGCCTGCTGTATAAAAAAGTAAATAAAATTAAATTTCAAAATTTTTAAAATATAATTTAAAAATAAAACATAAAAAAGTTCTTCCCTTCACACAGATGTATTTATATGAATGAATTATTTCCATGCTTATATCTATAAATACATAAAAGAGGTATAAAATCTAACTTGAACTAAAAAAGAAAAAAAAAACCTGAACCCACCAGTTATACAGAGGAAAACCCTATCAGGGCACTTGCTCCAGCGGTAAACAATTCTGAAATTGGTCAGAGGTGGGGAATCATTTCCCATAGAGCCAGTAGCCCACTCCTACGCAAGGAGCATCCTCATTGCAAAGCTGGGGGCCATGCAGAGGCATCTGTGAGTAACCGTGAGCTGAGCCCCAGGCCAGCAGCTGTTGAACTTTTCCCACCCTTCCCAGGTAAAACACCTGAATATGTACAAGGGCTTGAAAGCCTAGAGGAAGGGGCGTGGAGCCACACCAGCGATAGCACGCAGGCCAACTTGGTGCCTGCAGGCCAGCCAGGATGGTCCTGGCCCTGGGCGCTCTTCTGGAAGCTTTTCATTGCCCTGCCTGAGATACCCCTCCTGTCCCGGCCCCCACTGATTTTTTGCTTCCTCACCTCTGTCCGGAGAGACATTCCAGTGGAAGATATGGGTGACACATCCTCTTCTTTACAGGTGGCAGCCTGGCAACTCCTGCAGAAAGTCCAGCAGAGACCCACTCACACCGGGCCACCCACAATGCCGTGGCCCCTCACTCCCTCCCACCGGCACAGCCCCGAGACTGCTGACTCGGCAGAGAATATGGCGTCAGGCACAGCTTCAGGGGCTATTGCTGCCTGCAGCGCTGTTTATATTGACCTCAACCCAGGCACACCTGGGGAGGGCCGGCCGGCAGGGTCAGGCTACCCAGGTCAGCTAATCCTCAGCCCTCAGGGAATCACATTGTTGAAAATGGACCTCGCTAAGGCAGAATAGAAGCCAAGGAATAAAAGGACACAATGCCATTTGCAGCACCGTAGGTGTGTCTAGAGGTAATCACGTGACTTGTAGTAAGTCAGAAAGTGAAAGACACATATCATACCATATCTCTTATAGGTGTGACCGAAAAATGGATACCAGGGCAGGTATTTCCATGCAGAATGGCAATCACAGATTCATTCAACAAACTTATGGTTCACCAATGGAAAGGTGTGAGGATTGGTTTCATTATGATATTGGGGTTAACAGACATATACAAACACAGGTGACATATATAATCACCAAAGACCTACAGAATACCAAGAGAAGACTACTCAACATTCTGTCATAAGGTACATGGGAAAAGGATCCCAGGAAGAACAGACATATGTATATGTGTAAAAGAACCACATCTTCCACACCTACAACAAGCCAAACATTGTAATCAAATTTGCTGTAATAAAAAATAAAAAATTAAATTAAAAACACGAATAAGAAGTAGTGAGAAAAACTTGAGGGGCTTTCTCCTGGCACATTCCATTCTAAATTCCAATCTAGAACAGGACTTCCATTGAGGCTCTGTTGCCCCAGTAACCAGACTTGGTAAGGGATAACTGCTGCCACCTTGTGGCCGTTTCACACAACAGCAGCTTTAATCCCAGCGCTAATGGTCAGCTGATATTCAAAATCATTGCAGGCCTGTAAATGACACCTGCCCTGAACACAAATCCTGGGGTCATATATCGACCAAAAAATTCAAAGGACGTCCATATTTCAAAACGACAGTTTCAAAAGGCATATTTCACACACATTAGTGTTCTGCTTCTTTTTCTTTCTTTCCTTTGTGCTTAAAAAAACGGGAATGGCAAAAAGCTTCCCTCAGAATGGGCGAAAATATTTGCAAATGAATCAATGGACAAAGGTTTAATCTCCAATATATATAAAGAGCTCATGCAGCTTAATATTAAAAAAAAGCAAACAACCCAATACAAAAATGGGCAGAAGATCTAAAGAGACGTTTCTTCAAAGAAGACACAGAGATGCCCAGGACGCACATGAAAAGCTGCTCAACATCACTAATTATTAGAGAAATGCAAATCAAAACTACAATGAGGTATCAACTCACACCTGTTAGAATCGGCCTCATCAGAAAATCTACAAACAACGAATTCTGGGGAGGGTGTGGACAAAAGGATCCCTCTTCCACTAGTGGTGGAAATGTAAATTGATACAGTCACGATGGAGAACAGTATGGAGTTTCCTTAAAAAAACTAGAAATAGAATTACCATATGATCCAGCAATCCCACTTCTGGGCATATACCCAGAGAAAACCATAAATCAAAAAGGCACATTCACCACAATGCTCATTTCAGCACTATTTACAATAGCCATGTAATGGAAGCAACCTAAATACCCACAGACAGACGAATGGATAAAGATGTGGTACATATATAAAATGGAATGTTACTCAGCCATAAGAAGGAATGAAACTGGGTCATTTGTAGAGACGTCGATGGATCTAGAGACTGTCATACAGAATGAAGTAAGTCAGAAAGAGAAAAACAAATATTGTATATTAATGCATATATATGGATCCTAGAAAAATGGTACAGATGAACTGGTTTGCAGGGAAGAAATAGAGACACAGAGGTAGAGAACACACGTATGGACACCAAGTGTGGGAAGCCATTGGATTGTGGGGGTGGGATGAGTTGGGAGATTGGGATTGACCTGTATACATGTATATGCATAAAATACATAACTATTAATAACCTGCTATATAAAAAAATAAATAAGATTAAATTTCAAAATTTTAAAAAATATAATTTTAAAATAAAACAGAAAAAGTTCTTCCCTTCACACAGATGTATTTATATGAATGAATTATTTCCATGCTTATATCTATAAATACATAAAAGAGGAATAAAATCTAACTTGAACCAAAAAAGAAAAAGAAAAACCTGAACCCACCAGTTAAACAGAGGAAAACCCTATCAGGGCACTTGCTCCAGCAGGAAACAATTCTGAAATTGGTCAGAGGTGGGGAATCATCTCCCATAGAGCCAGCAGCCCACTCCTACGCAAGGAGCGTCCTCATTGCAAAGCTGGGGGCCATGCCGAGGCATCTGTGAGTAACCGTGAGCTGAGCCCCAGGCCAGCTGCTGTTGAACTTTTCCCACCCTTCCCAGGTAAAACACCTGAATATGTACAAGGGCTTGAAAGCCTAGAGGAAGGGCCGTGGAGCCACAGCAGCGACAGCACGCAGGCCAACTTGGTGCCTGCAGGCCAGCCAGGAAGGTCCTGTCCCTGGTCGCTATTCTGGAAGCTTTCCATTGCCCTGCCTGAGATACCCCTCCTGTCCCGGCCCCCACTGCTTTTTTCCTTCCTCACCTCTGTCCGGAGAGAAATTCCAGCGGAAGGTATGGGTGACACATCCTCTTCTTTATAGGTGGCAGCCTGGCAACTCCTGCAGAAAGTCCAGCATAGACACACTCACACCGGGCCACCCACAAAGCCGTGGCCCCTCACTCCCTCCCAGCAGCACTGCCCCAAGACTGCTGACGGGGCAGAGAATATGGAGTCAGGCACAGATTCAGGGGCTATTGCTGCCTGCAGCGCTGTTTATATTGACCTCAACCCAGGCACACCTGGGGAGGGCCGGCCGGCAGGGTCAGGCTACCCAGGTCAGCTAATCCTCAGCCCTCAGGGAATCACATTGTTGAAAATGGACCTCGCTAAGGCAGAATAGAAGCCAAGGAATAAAAGGACACAATGCCATTTGAAGCACCGTAGGTGTGACTAGAGGTAATCACGTGACTTGTAGTAAGTCAGAAAGTGAAAGACACATATTATATCATATCTCTTATAGGTGTGACCGAAAAATGGATACCAGGGCAGATATTTCCACGGAGAAGGGCAATCACAGATTCATTCAACAAACTTATGGTTCACCAATGGAAAGGTGTGAGGATTGGTTTCATTATGATATTGGGGTTAATAGACATATACAAACACAGGTGACATATATAATCACCAAAGACCTACAGAATACCAAGAGAAGACTACTCAACATTCTGTCATAAGGTACATGGGAAAAGGATCCCAGGAAGAACAGACATATGTATATGTGTAAAAGAACCACATCTTCCACACCTACAACAAGCCAAACATTGTAATCAAATTTGCTGTAATAAAAAATAAAAAATTAATTTAAAAACATGAACAAGAAGTAGTGAGACAAACTTGAGGGGCTTTCTCCTGGCACATTCCATTCTAAATTCCAATCTAGAACACGACTTCCATTGAGGCTCTGTGCCCCAGTAACCAGATTTGGTAAGGGAGAACTGCTGCCACCTTGTGGACGTTTCTCACAAGAGCAGCTTTAATCCCAGCGCTAATGGTCAGTTGATATTCAAAATCATTGCAGGCCTGTAAATGACACCTGCCCTAAAAACAAATCATGCGTTCATATATCGACCAAAAAATTCAAAGGACGTCCATATTTCAAAACGACAGTTTCAAAAGGCATATTTTACACACATTAGTGTTCTGCTTCTTTTTCTTTCTTTCTTTTTTTGTTAAAAAAACGGGAATGGCAAAAAGCTTCCCTCAGAATGGGCGCAAATATTTGCAAAGGAGTCAAAGGACAAAGGTTTAATCTCCAATATATATAAAGAGCTCATGCAGCTTAATATTAAAAAAACAAACAACCCAATACAAAAATGGGCAGAAGATCTAAAGAGACGTTTCTTCAAAGAAGACACAGAGATGGCCAAGACGCACATGAAAAGCTGCTCAACATCACTAATTATTAGAGAAATGCAAATCAAAACTACAATGAGGTATCACCTCACACCTGTTAGAATCGGCATCATCAGAAAATCTACAAACAACAAAATCTGGCGAGGGTGTGGACAAAAGGATCCCTCTTCCACTAGTGGTGGAAATGTAAATTGATACAGTCACGATGGAGAACAGTATGGAGTTTCCTTAAAAAAACTAGAAATAGAATTACCATATGATCCAGCAATCCCACTTCTGGGCATATACCCAGAGAAAACCATAAATGAAAAAGGCACATTCACCACAATGCTCATTTCAGCACTATTTACAATAGCCAGGTAATGGAAGCAACCTAAATACCCACAGACAGACGAATGGATAAACATGTGCTACATATATAAAATGGAATATTACTCAGCCATAAGAAGGAATGAAACTGGGTCATTTGTAGAGACGTCGATGGATCTAGAGACAGTCATACAGAATGAAGTAAGTCAGAAAGAGAAAAACAAATATTGTATATTAATGCATATATGTGGAACCTAGAAAAATGGTACAGATGAACTGGTTTGCAGGGAAGAAATAGAGACACAGAGGTAGAGAACACACGTATGGACACCAAGTGTGGGAAGCCATGGGGTGGTGGTGGTGGGATGAGTTGGGAGATTTGGATTGACCTGTATACATGTATATGCGTAAAATACATAACTAATAATAACCTGCTGTATAACAAAATAAATAAAATTAAATTTCAAAATTTTAAAAAATAAAATTTAAAAATACAACAGAAAAAAGTTCTTCCCTTCACACAGATGTATTTATATGAATGAATTATTTCCATGCTTATATCTATAAATATATAAAAGAGGAATAAAATCTAACTTGAACCAAAAAGAAAAAAAAAACCCTGAACCCACCAGTTAGACAGAGGAAAACCCTATCAGGGCACTTGCTCCAGCAGTAAACAATTCTGAAATTGGTCAGATGTGGGGAATCTTCTCCCATAGAGCCAGCAGCCCACTCCTACGCAAGGATCGTCCTCATTGCAAAGCTGGGGGCCATGCCGAGGCATCTGTGAGTAACCATGAGCTGAGCCCCAGGCCAGCAGCTGTTGAACTTTTCCCACCCTTCCCAGGTAAAACACCTGAATATGTACAAGGGCTTCAAAGCCTAGAGGAAGGGCAGTGGAGCCACACCAGCGACAGCACGCAGGCCAACTTGGTGCCTGCAGGCCAGCCAGGAAGGTCCTGGCCCTGGGCGCTCTTCTGGAAGCTTTCCATTGCCCTGCCTGAGATACCCCTCCTGTCCCGGCCCCCACTGCTTTTTTCCTTCCTCACCTCTGTCCGGAGAGAAATTCCAGCAGAAGGTATGGGTGACACATCCTCTTCTTTACAGGTGGCAGCCTGGCAACTCCTGCAGGAAGTCCAGCAGAGACCCACTCACACCGGGCCACCCACAAAGCCGTGACCCCTCACTCCCTCCCACCACCCCAGCCCCGAGACTGCTGACGGGGCAGAGAATATGGCGTCAGGCATAGCTACCGGGGCTCTCGCTGACTGGAGAGGTGTTTATATTGACCTCAACCCAGGCACACATGGGGAAAGCTGGCAGGCAGTTTCAGGCTGCCAAAATCAGCCAATCCTCACCCCTCAGGGGCTCACAGTTGCAGAAAATGAAACTTGCTAAATGGGCCAGGCCCGAGGAACAGGTGTCGGCTCTTGAGAGTCAGGATAGACAAGGGGCTGCAGCTGCGGCTTGTTTTCTGATCATTTTATCTGGTCCATGAGTGGAAAACAACTTCAAGAAGACCCTATCCTAATGAGAGGAACCCAGGAGTCAGGGAGAGGAGTGATGGTGGGTGGAGACAGAGGCCTGGTGCCCTGGCTACAGTGGAAGTGTCTGGAAGACCAGGCAGAAAGAGCCTGCAGTGAGTGATAGCCATGGTCACAGACCTGTCAGAGCTGCTGTTTGGTAGTTCAAGTCCTGCTCTGAGGTGTTCTGTGTCAGCTGTGAGCGACAGGTGAGCTGGGGGTTCTCTGCAAGTTGGGCTATGTGCACGGTTCCTGTGTGTCCAGCCCTGCTGTGGTACCTGCCCAGGGGAGCTCCATATCCTGGGAAGGGCCTGAGTAGGAGAGCCCCATGGGCTGCTGGGTAGCTGCAGAGGTGAGCTCCATACCTTGGGAGGGACTTGACCACGAGAGCCCCATGGGCTGCTGGAGACCTGGTAAAGGATATCAGGACAGTCAGTGAAGCCACCGAGGATATACATCCAGTAGCTCCTATTTCCTACACCCTGCTGGTCATTCTACCATCCAACAGGCCATGGCATTCTGTATTAGACTTCAATGATGCCTTCTTCTGTATTCCATTCATCTCAGAGTCACAAGAATTTTTGGCTTGTGAGTGGCAGGACACAACATGCAACAAAAGCAATAATGCTGGGCCGTCCTGCCCCAATGGTTCAAAAATCCCCACACCATCATTCGGGAAATGTCCTCTAAAGACCTTAAAGTTCAACCTCTGTAAAAGGGAACCCTCCTTCAATATGCAGATGACATTCTGATCGCCAGGCCTACTAAAGACGCCTCTGAACTACCTAGCCAAGAAAGGATAGAAGGTGTCCAAGGAAAAGGCTCAAATATCCCAGGCTAAGGTGACATGCCTGGGCTTCATTCTCACAGATATTTGGAGAAACGCATCCCAGGATAGGGAAGAAGCCATTTGCAGCCTTACCTCTTCTAAAACTAGAAGACAGCTTAGGGGTTCCTGGGGAGGCCAAGGTTTTCTGCATCTGGATCCCTAACTACAGTCTAATAGCTGGGCCTCTACATGAAACACTGACAGGAAAAGATGATGATCCTTTTTGAATAGAATCCAGAAGCAGCCATTCAAGATTGGAAAGAGCAGTCAATTCAGACCCTTGCCCAGGAACTCCCTAATTTAGCTAAACCCTTTGACCTTTACATACCCGGTCAAAGGTTAATCGCCCTTGGAGCCTTAGTGCAAAAACTGGGACCACTTGAAATGGAGCAACACAAGAATGCCCTTCAGGTATGATAAACTATGGTCACCAAGGGCTTTGCCTACCGACTCATCAGGCCAGGACACTGGGGTATCTAAAAAGCTGGAAAACAGCAGCCCGCAAGGCCAGCTCCCTCCTAAGGTAAAAGGACCCCACGTGGTGATCCTAACCACCCATCATGCCCTGAAGTTGCAGGGATCGCTCTGTGGACACACTGACCTGAAGTGAGGAGGCCCTCCAACTCCAACTTCCAGAGAGACAAACGGGGGCAACGGGCCCCCAAGATGGCTCGTGTGACCATCACTTGACCTGGAGTTTCTCTCAGAAAACGGCAAGACTGTGCCCCGAAAGAGCAGACTACTGCTTGCAGGACTTACTGCACCCAGAGGGGAGCTAATAAGCTTGGCGGGGGAAACGTATATCACGCTTTCACCATAGAAAACCCTACAGACACCGCGGCGATGGTAGCCAATATGACCGGCTGGACTGCTGGCTACTTCTAAAGGCAGTTGACTCAGTGGACGTCATGGTCCTGGATCACCACTGACCCTGGACTGTCTGGGAGTTGCGCAGGCAGGGCTCTGACACATGGTGCTGTTTGTACATTAATTCAGGGACCTAATTAAAGAAAGCACAGACTACTGGTCAGAGCATCTAGGCTGGCAAAAACTGTCAGCCTAAGGTCGCCGAACAAATGTGGGCTGGGGTGAAATCTGCCACCGCAGCATCTCTGTGCCTCTCTTTCCTGGACCCTTAAAGGTCATTAGAATCAATAACACTTCCAATGCTGGTGCTCAGGTGGACGAGAAGAGAGGCAGGAGGCCTTGGGACAATCAACCTCACCTGGAGGCTGGTGGGGAGACGTTTTGCCCCTCCCCCCATGTAACAGTCTCCCACCACAGCATGAAGCAGTTACAAAAGAGGGGTCTGCACCCTCAACACCCCAAGAATGAGGAATGGAACAAAAAGCAGAGGAGGTTTTCATCTCCGGCATCGTTCATTAAAAATTCCTGGGAGATAAAAGGAGAATCTGGGCAATAAAATAAAGTCTAACCTGTTTTTCCTTTGTGCTTTGTCTAATTTCACGTGCTTCTAGAGTTCCGCATGCAGAGGTCCCACACCCGGCACTTCAGACCCGATTTCCTAGTGCAGAATTGCTGGGTCAACACCTCAGCTAGCGGGGTCCCATGCATACTCCGCGGCATAGAGCCTAAGCTGCAGCCAACACAGCACTCGAGAGCTCCATCCCCTCCCTCCCACTGACGCTGCCGGGGTCCCTACACAGCAGCCCAGCCCACAGCCCATGGGGGAGTGCACGCTCTCACCTCTCCATTCTGTTTTCAAAATAATGTTTCCTTTGCTTCTGAACAAAACTCAGTCTTGATCTGTTGGCTCCAATGACACTGGGCATGGGGACTCCTGTTGGGGTCCACTCTGGAGAATCAGTAACAGAAATTGAGAACATTGTAACTTCAATGAACAGATGTGTGAGCCAAACTGTAGTTAACATAGAGCAGTGTATAATGCTCGGGTAAAATAAGATGATTCTAAGACTTACATTTGATATTTCCATCACTTTCCTATAAGCAAGTTCAGTGAAGACGTCTGTCTTATTTGTCAGGTCAACATTAGAGAAATGAAGTGATTTATTTCCATGGATGTACATCGAATACTCTTGGCTGAAGCTTCAATCTTGTTTTGAATGCTTTTCCATTGAAAATGATACCTCTCTTTCAGCTCCCCCATTTCTGAGAAGTATAAAATCTTATAATTTATTATTATCAAAGGGGAAAGGTAGGAGAAAGGATAAATTAACAGTTTGGGATTAACACATACACACTGCTATGTATAAAATAGATCATCAACAAGGAACTACTGTATAGCACAGGGAACTACACTGAATATTTTGCAATAACCTATAAGGGGAAATAATCTGAAAAAGAATAGATATTTTTATTGACATCATCTATCAATGACAGATAAAATGTAACCTAAGCAAGGCCGATGGTGAGCGCTTCTGACCCTGAAGATTTCAGTCATCTAAAATTTGGGCTCTGCCTATTTCCCAAGGCCCTTAATGGACATACGTGTAGCCGTACCTTAAAAATTCCCCAGTTTGGGTTTTGGGGAGGCACTGATTTGGAAAAATCCCTGGTGTTCTCCTTACATGCACGGGACCCTTCCTACAGCTAAAACATGCCCGTCACACCTAGAGGATGGTACACCATTTGATCAGAAAGAGTTTGGAAAAGGCACCTCATCTCCTCATCGCCTGGTGCTCGGGTTCACCCCTCCAGCATCTTTCCTAACAATCTCCTCACTTGGGGATATCAGCACCGTCAACATCCTGTTGCACACAGTTTGGAATTGGTCCAGAGGATGAAGCGGAAGGATGAGAAAAATTTAGAGACAAGTCTTAGGTGTTCGGACAGGCACATGCCACTCTAATTTCCAATCCAGAAGACAAATTCATCAAAGGCTAGAATTGCCCACGGAAACAGAATAGGGCTAGAGGAAATCCCGCTGTTTTGTGTCCAGTTTCCAAAAACACAAGTTGAAAAATGGAACTCAGGGACATTAAAATTCATGAAACTGCAGAGTTGAAAATATCTATCGTCGAAAAATGTCTTGAGGTAAGTCACAGAAAAGGATTTGTAAGCAAGGGAGAGTGGCAGGAAACAGATTTGAAGAGCTAGAAATGACTCCCCATTAAAGCACAAGAAAAGGGGCTGAACATCGCCAATGATGCAGTTGGCCAAAAAGGGTGTATGCATTTTTTCTGAATATATTCAAGTAAAGGCCATACACACTTTTTATCCAACCAAACAGGTGGGCACTGGAAATCAATATCACAAAATGTATCACTTCACATCAGTCAGAAGGGCCATCCACATAAAGTGTAAACACCAGAAATGCAGGACAGGGCGAGGAGAAAAGGGAGCCCTGTGAGGCTGATAGTGGAAATGTAATTTGCCAACGGCCACTCTGGAGAAGTGTATTGTGTTTGCTAAAACATCTACAAAATGAGCTAAAGAGCATAGGGCACTTGAACTCATGGGCGTATACCTTGGGAAAAACAAAAATCGACAGAAAACAGGCACCCCAACGTTTACCACCTCTGTGTTAAAAAGGGCCTCAACTTGGATATAACGTAAATGTCCCTGGAAGGATAAAATGGATAAAAGAGATGGAGTACTTATGTAGAGTGGAATATTACTCATCCAGAAATCAATGAAATAAGGCCAGTTGTAACAACTCTGTAGGAGTTACATACGATCATTCTAAGTGACATATGTCAGAAAGAAAAAGACACATATCATAAGATGACACTTAAAGGTGGAATCAAAACTGGCTACACATGAAATAAATTACAAAACAGAAACATAGTCAAATATGTAGAAAATAGACATAAGGCTGCTAAATGGGAAAGGTGGGGAATGGTGAGGTATTATCCAGGAGGTTGAAATTAGCAAAGATACCATTCCAAGTACCAAATTGAATAACTGACAAGGCCTACACGGTACCTCAAAGAACTGCACTCAGCCCACTCAAGTCACTGTAAAATAATACATATGACTGGTAAGCATCTGAAAACGAATTTATTGTTGTCTCACAGTACATGAATCAAGTGGATGTACAGCAGCAAAAAACAGAGCTTTGAAAATCAGCTGTAACCAATATAAAAATAAATTTAAAACTATTTATAAAAACAGTGAGACAGACAAAAATTCTTACAACTTTTGTTGAAGGGCTACGATGTAACATGGATTGAACACATGTAGACCCACAGCAGGATGATTATATAAGGCTAGAAGCAATGCACGCTAAGAGATGTTAGAGACGCTGGGTGAGGAAATGCAGACCTTTTAAAGTAATACTGCCTGGTACCCATTCCATGGGTCCCAAATCTGCAGGTTCAAGGGAATCTTCTGACAGCGAAAACATGCCTGGGAAACCGAGATGAATGTACACCGTGTGCTCAGGAAAGGTGTCTAAAATGCACCTCAGTTTTGATCTCCTGGTGCTGGGGTTCGCCATTCCAGCCACATTACTAACAATCTCCCCACTTGGAGAATCAGCACCTTTAACCTCCTGTTTCACACAGTTTGCAATTTGTGCAGAGGATAAATGGGAAGAGGGGGAACCAATGAGAGATTAGCTGTAGGACTTTTGACAGGCACATGTCACTCTAATTTCCCATTAGGAAGAAGAATTAACCAAAGGCTCAGCCTGCCTCCCCAGAACCAGAATAGGGCCAGAAGTAATCCAATGGTTTGGCGGCCAGCTCACAAAAAAAAGCGAGTTGCAAAATGGAGCTCAGGAGCAGACAATTCAAAGACCTGCAAAGATATAAATGATAACCAACGTCCAAAAATATATTCAGGTAAGGTAACGAAGAGGATCTGAATGAGAGGCAGAATTGCAGGAAACAGATTTCAAAAGGTAGATTGTACTCACATTTAAAGCATATGAAAAGCAGCAGAATTTCTAAAATGATGCGGTTGGGCAAAAGGGTGTATGCGTTTTTTTCGTGAATATCTTCAGGAAAAAAACACATGCAGAGTTTTTGGCCAACCAAGCAAGAGGGAAATGCAAATCCGCACAACAAAGAAGTCTCAATTTCCACTGCTCAGAAAGGCCATCCAAAAAATGTGTACAAACCAGAAATGCAGGAGAGGCCATGGAAAACAGGGAGCCTAGTCACGCTGATGGGTGGGGTATAAATATCCAAGAGCCACTCTGAAGAAGTGTATGCTGTTTTTAAAACATCTAAAATGCAAAGCCCCGGAGCAAGGGGACTTCAACTCATGGACATATAACTTGGGAAGACTAAATGTCAATAAGACACAGGCACCCCAAAGTTTAGGGCTGCTCTGCATACAAGAACCTCAACTTTGGTACACCTAAAATATCCCAGGAAAAAGAGAAATGCATAAAGAACTCGTGGTAATTTTGTACAACGGAATATCACTCAGACGTGAAATCAATGTATATAAGGCCAGTAGCAGCATAATGAGTGGATTTACGTATGATGATTTTAAGGGAAATTAGTCACACAGAAAAAGAGTCTTATCATAAGATATGACTTATATAGGGAATGTCAATATCACAACACATGAACTGAATTAGGAAAGAGAACAGAGTCTCACATTTAGCAAAAATCTCTTATGCCTGCTTCAGGGGAAAGGAGAGGTGGGGTGATGCATAAAACCAGAGTTTGATATTAGCACAGGTACCATTCCATAAACCAAATACAGAATAGACAAGACCTACACCTTCCTCAGTGAACGGGACTCAACACCCCTATGCCCCACAGAGGAATATATCTGACTACTAAGAATCTTAAAACCTATGTATTGATATGTCTCCGTAAGGGAATCAATTGTGTCTAGACTGGCATAAACACGTCAGTGAAAATCAGCTCAACCCCATTATAAAATGAATTTCAAAAAAACCCCAAAAAACAGCGAAATTCTTACACAATTCCTTCAGGGGTTGTGATGAAACCTGGAATGACCCTATCTGCAAAGACAGCTGGATGAGACATAAGGCTGGACACCTGGGACTGAGAGGACTGGTGAGATTGGGAGAGAAAATGCAGACCTTTTAAAGTAGCAATGCATGCCACCATTCCATGTGTCCCAAATCTCCAGGTAGAAGGGAATATCACTACAATTATAACATGTATGGGAAACCTAGAAAATGGACACCCTGTGATGGCGAAAGGTTTCTAAAACTCTCCTAATTTTTCCTCTCCTTGTGCTCCACTTTGGCATTCCAACTGCTTTACTATCAATCTCCCAACTTAGGAGAGTCAGCCCCTATAACCTCCTGGTTCGCACAGTTTGCTAATTGTGCAGAGGATGAAAGGGAAGAGGGAGAACCAATCAGAGAGTAGATGTAGACATTTGGACAGGCACATGTCACTCTAATTTCCCGGGAGGAAGAAGAATTAACCAAAGCCTCAGCCACCCACAGGGAACCAATATAGCCACCCCTGGAACCAGTATAGGTCCTGAAGCAAAATTGTGGATTTGCGGCCAGCTCACAAAGATGGGATTTGAAAATTGGAGCTCAGGGGCACAGCAATTCACAAACCTGCAGACTTATAAAGGACTACTCACTTCCAAAAATCTGTTGAGGGAAGCCAATGAAGCGGACTCGAAAATGAGGCAGAATTGCACAAAAAATATTTCAAGAGGTAAATTGGAATCGCCTTTAAAGCACAGGAAAAGCATCCCAACTTGGACAGAGATGCACTTGGCCAAAAAGGGCGTATGACTTTTCTCCTGAATATATTCAGAAGAAAACGCATACACCCTTTTTGGCCAATCAAGCAAGCGCGCAATACAAATCCACACTACAAAGAATTGTCACTTACCACCAGTCAAAAGGGACATCCGAATATCTGTAAAAACCAGAAAGGCAAGAGAGATATGGCAAGGGCATGAAGCAATGTGATCCCAATGGTCATGGAGGATTGTGATGAGAAGCGCATGGAGAATTGTGATGAGAAGATTATGTACCATTTTGTTGACAAAGGCAAGGAGCATTATGATGACAAGGTTCATGGAGCACTGTGATGACAAGCATCACGGAGCATAGTGATTACAGGGGTCATGGAGCATTGGGATGACAAGCGCATGGATCATTGTGATGACAATGGTCATGGAGCATTTTAATGACAAGAGTCCCGGATCATTTTGTTGTCAGGGTTCATGGAGCGTTGTGATAACAGTGGTCATGGAGCATTGTGATGACAGGGGTCATGGCGCATTGTGATGAGAAGGTCATGGAGCATTGGGCTGAAAATGTCCATGGAGTACTGTGATGACAGGGGTCATGGAGCATTGTGATGACAAGGTACTGGAGCACTGTGATGAGAAGACCATGGAGCCTTGTGATGACAAGTCTCATGGAGCATTCTGATGAAAAGTGCCATGGAGCATTGTGATTACAGGGGTCTTGGAGCATTGTGATGACAAGGGCATGGAGCATTGGGATGAAAAGGCCATGGAGCGTTCTGATGACATGCATCATGGAGCTTTGTGATGACAAGGGCATGGAGCATTGTGATTACAGCGGTCTTGGAGCACTGTGATGAAAAGGGCATGGATCATTGTGATGAAAAAGGCATGGAGCCTTGTCATGACAGGGTTCAAGGAGCAAACTGACAACAAGTGTCAGGGAGCATTGTGATGACAAGGGTATTGAGTATTGTGATGACAAAGGTCATGGAGCATTGTGGTGAGAAGACCATGGATAATTGTGATGACGAGCGTCATGGGGCGTTGTGATGATAAGTGTTATGGAACATATTGATCACAAGGATTTGGAGCATTGTGATGACAGAGGTCATGGAGCATTTTGGTTTCATTGTGATGACAATAGCCTGAAGCATTATGATGATGGGCATGGTGCATTGTGATGACAGGGTTCATGGAGCATTGAGATGAAAAGGGGCATGGAGCATTGCGATTACAGGAGTCTTGGAGCATTGTGATGACAAAGGCATGGAACATCGTGAATGAGAAGGCCATGGAGCATTCTGTGGACATGCGTCATGGAGCTTTGTGATGACAAGGGATGGAGCATTGTGATTACAGGGGTCTTGGAGCATTGTGATGACAAGGGTCATGGAGCCTTGTGATGACAAGGCTGTGGAATATTGTGATGGCAGGGGTCATGGAGCATTGTTATGACAGGGGTAATGGAGCATTGTGATGACAAGGGCATGGAACACTGCGATACATGGGTCATGGAGGATTGTAATGAAAAGCGCATGGAGCATTGTGATAAGAATGGCATCGAGCATTGTGATGAAAAGCATCATGGAGCCTGTGATGACAAGGGCATGGAACAATGTGATGAGAGGGTTCATGGAGCATTGTGATGACAATGGCATGCAGCATTGTGATGACAAGGGTCATTGAGCTTTGTGATGACAAAGGTCATGGAGCATTTTGATGACAAGGGTGTGGTGCATTCTGTTGTGAAGGGCAGGGAGCATTGTGATGACAGGGGTTATGGAACATTGTGATGTCAGGGGAATGGAGCATTGTGATGATAAAGGCATGTAGCATTGTTGTGACAAGGGTCATGGAATATTGTGATGACAGGGGTGAGGGAGTATTGTGTTGACTAGTGATGGAACATTGTGATATCAGTGGTGAGAGAGCATTTTGATGAGAAGTGCATGGAGCAGTGTGATGACAAGGTTTATGGAGCATTGTGATGACAAAGATGTGGAGCATTGTGATGACAAGCGCATGGCACATTGTGATGCCATGGGTCATGGAGTATTGTGCTAACAAAGGCATTGAGCATTGGGAGGACAAGGGTCACCGAGCATTGTGATGAAATGTTCATGGAGCGCTGTGGTGACAAAGGTCACAGAGCCTTGTGATGACGAGGGCATGGACCATTGTGATGACAAAGGTCATGAAGCATTGTGATGACTGGAGTCACGGAGCATTGTGATGACAGGGGTCATAGAGCATTGTGATGAAAGGGCATGGAGCATTGTGATGACAGGGGCATGTTGCATTGGTTTGACAAGTTTCAGGGATTATTGTGATGACAGTGGGCATGGCGCATTGTGATGACAAGGGCATGGAGCATTGTGATGAGAAGGTCATGGAGTATTGTGAAGAAGGGTGTCAGGGAGCATTGTGATGACATATGTCGTGGTCCATTGCGATGACAATGGAATGGAGCATTGTGATGCCAAGTGTCATGGAGGATTGTGATGACAAAGGTAATGGAGCATTTTGATGACAAGCGCTTGGGGCATTGTGATGACAAGGGTCATGGAGCATTGTGATAACAAGGGCCATTGAGAATTTTGATGACATGTTCATGAAGCATTGTGATGACAATCACATGGAGCTTGCTGTGACAGGGATCATGGAGCATTGCGAAGACAAGTGCATAGAGAATTGTGATGACAAAGCATGTAACACTGTGATGAAAAGCATCATGGAGCACAGTGATGCCAAGAACGTGGAGAATTGTGATGACAGGGGACATGGAGCATTGTGATGACAAGGGCATGGAGTATTGTGATGGCAAGACCGTGGAGCACTGTGATGAGAAGACCATGGATAATTGTGATGATGAGCGTCATGGAGCACTGTAATGACAAGGTGTATGGAGCATTGTGATAACAGGGGTCATGGAGCATTGTGATGACAAGGGCATGGAGCATTGGTCTGAAAAGTTTCATGGATTATTGTGATGAGAGTGAGCATGGAGCATTGTGATGACAAGGGCACGGAACACAGTGATACATGTGTCATGGAGGATTGCAATGACAAGGGCATGGAGCATTGTGATGACAAGCGTCATGGATCTTTGTGATGACAACGGCATGGAGCAATGTGATGAGAGGTTTCATGGAGGTTTGTGATGACAATGGCATGGAGCATTGTGATTCCAAGGGTCATGGAGATTTGTGATGACATAGGCCATGGAGCATTTTGATGACAAGGGCGTGGTGCATTGTGATGAGAAGGGCAGGGAACATTGTGATGACAGGGTCATGGAGCAATTGGATGAAAAGGGTCATGGAACATTTTGATGACAGTGTTTATGGAACATTGTGATGTTAGGGGTCATGGAGCATTGTGATGAAAAGGGTCATGGAGCATTGTGATGACAGGGGTTATGGAACATTGTGATGTCAGGGGTCATGGAGCATTGTGATGATAAGAGCGTGTAGCATTGTTGTGACAAGGGTCATGGAACATTGGGATGACAGGGTGGAGGGAGTATTGTGTTGACTAGTGATGGAACATTGTGATATCAGTGGTGAGAGAGCATTTTGATGAGAGGTGCATGGAGCATTGTGATGACAAGGCTGTGGAGCATTGTGATGAGAAACGCAGGGCACATTTTGATGACATGGGTCATGGATCATTGTGCTGACAAACGCATGGAGCATTGTGATGACAGGGTTTATGGAGCATTGTGATGACAACGATGTGGAGCATTGTGATGACAAGCGCATTGCACATTTGATGCCATGTGTCATGGAGAAATGTGCTGACAAAGGCATGGAGCATTGTGATGACAAGGGTCACCGAGCATTGTGATGAAATGTTCATGGAGTGTTGTGGTCACAAAGGTCACAGAGCCTTGTGATGATGAGGGCATGGACCATTGTGATGACAAAGGTCATGAAGCATTGTGATGACTGGAGTCACGGAGCATTGTGATGACAGGGGTCATAGAGCATTGTGATGAAAGGGCATGGAGCATTGTGATGACAGGGGCATGTTGCATTGGTTTGACAAGTTTCAGTGATTATTGTGATGACAGTGGGCATGGCGCATTGTGATGACAAGGGCATGGAGCATTGTGATGAGAAGGTCATGGAGTATTGTGAAGAAGGGTGTCAGGGAGCATTGTGATGACATATGTCATGGTCTATTGCAATGACAATGGAATGTAGCATTGTGATGCCAAGTGTCATGGAGGATTGTGATGACAAAGGTAATGGAGCATTTTGATGACAAGGGCTTGGAGCATTGTGATGACAAGGGTCATGGAGCATTGTGATAACAAGGGCCATTGAGAATTTTGATGACATGTTCATGAAGCATTTTGAAGACAATCACATGGAGCTTGCTATGACAGGGGTAATGGAGCATTGCGATGACAAGTGCATAGAGAATTGTGATGACAAAACATGTAACACTGTGATGAGAAGTATCATGGAGAATAGTGATGCCAAGAACGTGGAGAATTGTGATGACCGGGGACATGGAGCATTGTGATGCCCAAGGCATGGAGCACTGTGATGGCAAGACCGTGGAGCATTGTGATGAGAAGACCATGGATAATTGTGATGAGGAGCGTCATGGAGCACTGTAATGACAAGTGGTATGGAGCCTTGTGATGACAGGGGTCATGGAGCATTGCTATGACAGTGGTCATGGAGCATTGTGATGACAAGGGTCATGGAGCATTTTGATGACAAGGGCGTGGAGCATTGTGATGAGAAGACCATATACAATTGTGATTACGAGTGTCATGGAGCAATGTAATGACAAGCGGTATGGAGCATTGTGATGACAGGGTCATGGAGCATTGTGATGACTGGGGACATGGATCATTGTGATGACCAGGGCATGGAGCATTGTGATGGCAAGACCGTGGAGCACTGTGATGAGAAGACCATGGATAATTGTGATGACGAACATCATGGAGCACTGTAATGACAAGGGGCATGGAGCATTGTGATGACAGGTGTCATGGAGCATTGTGATGACAGGGGTCATGGATCATTGAGATGACAAGGGTCACGGAGCATTCTGATGACAAGCTTGTGGAGTATTGTGATGACAATGGCATGGAGCATTGTGATGAAAAGGGCATGGATCATTGTGATGAAAAAGGCATGGAGACTTGTCATGACAGGGTTCAATGAGCATACTGATGACAAGTATCAGGGAGCATTGTGATGACAAGTGTATTGAGAATTGTGATGACAAAGGTCATGGAGCATTGTGATGAGAAGTCCATGGATAATTGTGATGAGCAGTGTCATGGGGCGTTGTGATGACAAGTGTTATGGAACATTGTGATCACAAGGGTTTGGAGCATTGTGATGAGAGAGGTCATGGAGAATTTTGATTTCATTGTGATGACAATAGCATGAAGCATTATGATGATGGGCATGGTGCATTGTGATGACAGGGTTCATGGAGCATTGAGATGAAAAGAGTCATGGATCATTGTAATAACAAGGGTCTTGGAGCATTGTGATGACAAGGGCATGGAGTATTGTGATGAGAAGGCCATGGAGCATTCTGATGACATGCGTCAGGGAGCTTTGTGATGACATGGGCATGGAGCATTGTGATTACAGGGGTCTTGGAGCATTGTCATGACAAGGGCCATGGAGTCTTGTGATGACAAGGCCATAGAACATTGTGATGGCAGGGGTCATGGAGCATTGTTATGACAGGTGTAATGGAGCATTGTGATGACAAGGGCATGGAGCATTGGTCTGAAAAGTTTCATGGATTATTGTGATGAGAGTGAGCATGGAGCATTGTGATGACAAGGGCACGGAACACAGTGATACATGTGTCATGGAGGATTGCAATGACAAGGGCATGGAGCATTGTGATGACAAGCGTCATGGATCTTTGTGATGACAACGGCATGGAGCAATGTGATGAGAGGTTTCATGGAGGTTTGTGATGAAAATGGCAT
Organism: Hyperoodon ampullatus; assembly: GCF_949752795.1. Classification (NCBI taxonomy): domain Eukaryota; kingdom Metazoa; phylum Chordata; class Mammalia; order Artiodactyla; family Ziphiidae; genus Hyperoodon; species Hyperoodon ampullatus. The sequence continues at coordinate 918,304 of NW_027640917.1, read as the reverse complement.
GGAGCATTGTGATTCCAAGGGTCATGGAGATTTGTGATGACATAGGCCATGGAGCATTTTGATGACAAGGGCGTGGTACATTGTGATGAGAAGGGCAGGGAACATTGTGATGACAGGGTCATGGAGCAATTGGATGAAAAGGGTCATGGAACATTTTGATGACAGTGTTTATGGAACATTGTGATGTTAGGGGTCATGGAGCATTGTGATGAAAAGGGTCATGGAGCATTGTGATGACAGGGGTTATGGAACATTGTGATGTCAGGGGTCATGGAGCATTGTGATGATAAGAGCATGTAGCATTGTTGTGACAAGGGTCATGGAACATTGGGATGACAGGGTGGAGGGAGTATTGTGTTGACTAGTGATGGAACATTGTGATATCAGTGGTGAGAGAGCATTTTGATGAGAGGTGCATGGAGCATTGTGATGACAAGGCTGTGGAGCATTGTGATGAGAAACGCAGGGCACATTTTGATGACATGGGTCATGGAACATTGTGCTGACAAACGCATGGAGCATTGTGATGACAAGGTTTATGGAGCATTGTGATGACAACGATGTGGAGCATTGTGATGACAAGCGCATGGCACATTTGATGCCATGTGTCATGGAGTAATGTGCTGACAAAGGCATGGAGCATTGTGATGACAAGGGTCACCGAGCATTGTGATGAAATGTTCATGGAGCGTTGTGGTCACAAAGGTCACAGAGCCTTGTGATGACGAGGGCATGGACCATTGTGATGACAAAGGTCATGAAGCATTGTGATAACTGGAGTCACGGAGCATTGTGATGACAGGGGTCATAGAGCATTGTGATGAAAGGGCATGGAGCATTGTGATGACAGGGTCATGGAGCATTTTTCTGACAAGTTTCATGGATTATTGTGATGACAGTGGGCATGGCGCATTGTGATGACAAGGGCATGGAGCATTGTGATGAGAAGGTCATGGAGTATTGTGAAAAAGGGTGTCAGGGAGCATTGTGATGACATATGTCATGGTCTATTGCAATGACAGTGGAATGTAGCATTGTGATGCCAAGTGTCATGGAGGATTGTGATGACAAAGGTAATGGAGCATTTTGATTACAAGGGCTTGGAGCATTGTGATGACAAGGGTCATGGCGCATTGTGATAACAAGGGCCATTGAGAATTTTGATGACATGTTCATGAAGCATTGTGATGACAATCACATGGAGCTTGCTATGACAGGGGTCATGGAGCATTACGATTACAAGTGCATAGAGAATTGTGATGACAAAACATGTAACACTGTGATGAGAAGTATCATGGAGCATAGTGATGCCAAGAACGTGGAGAATTGTGATGACAGGGGACATGGAGCATTGTGATGACCAGGGCATAGAGCATTGTGATGGCAAGACCGTGGAGCATTGTGATGAGAAGACCATGGATAATTGTGATGACGAGCGTCATGGAGCACTGTAATGACAAGGGGTATGGAGCATTGTGATGACAGGGGTCATGGAGCATTGTGATGACAAGGGCATGGAGCATTGTGATGAGAAGGGCATCGAACATTGTTTTGACAAGCGTCATGGAGCTTTGTGATGACAAGGGCATGGAACAATGTGATGAGAGGGTTCATGGAACATTGTGATTCCAAGGGTTATGGAGCTTTGTGATGACAAAAGTCATGGAGCATTTTGATGTCAAGGGCGTGGTGCATTGTGATGAGAAGGACAGGGAGCATTCTGATGACAGGGTCATGCAGCAATTTGATGAAAAGTGTAATGGAACATTTTGATGACAGGGGTTATAGAACATTGTGATGTCAGGGGTCATGGAGCTTTGGAATGAAAAGGGTCATGGAGCATTTTGATGACAGGGGTTATGGAACATTGTGATGTCAGGGGTCATGGAACATTGTGATGATAAGGGGATGTAGCATTGTGATGACAGGGGTCATGGAACATTGTGATTACAGGGGTGAGGGAGTATTGTGATGACTATTGATGGAACATTGTGATATCTCTGTTGAGAGAGCATTTTGATGAGAAGTGCATGGAGCATTGTGATTACAAGGTTTATGGAGCATTACGATGACAAGGTTGTGGACTGTTGTGATGAAAATCACGTGGCACATTGTGATGACAAGGGTCATGGAGCATTGTTCTGACAAAGGCATGGAGCATTGTGATGACAAGGGTCATGGAGCATTGTGATGAAAAGTTCATGGAGTATTGTGGTTACAAAGGTAACAGAGCCTTGTGATGATGTGGGCATGGACCACTGTGATGACAAATGTTATGAAGCATTGTGATGACTGGAGTCACAGAGCATTGTGATGACAGGGGTCATGGAGCATTGTGATGACAAGGGCATGGAGCATTGTGATGACAGGGGCATGGAGCATTGGTCTGACAAGTTTAATAGATTATTGTGATGACAGTGGGAATGGGGCATTGTGATGACAAGGGCATGGGGCATTGTGATGAGAAGGTCATGGAGTATTGTGAAGACAGGTGTCAGGGAGCATTGTGATGACATATGTCATGGTCCATTGCGATGACAATGGCATGGAGCATTGTGATGCCAAATGTAATAGAGGATTGTGATGACAAATATAATGGAGCATTGTGATGACTAGGGCTTGGAGCATTATGATGACAAGGGCCATTGAAAATTTTCATGACAAGTTCGTGAAGCATTGTGATGACAAGGTGCTGGAGCATTGTGATGAGAAAACCATGGAGCCTTGTGAGATAAGTCTCATGGAGCATACTGATGAAAAGGGGCATGGAGCATTGTGATTAGAGTGTCTTGGAAAATTGTGATGACAAGGGCAGGGAGCATTGTGATGAGAAGACCAAGGAGCAGTCTGATGACATGCGTCATTGAGCTTTGTGATGACAAGGGCATGGAGCATTGTAATTACAGGCGTCTTGGAGCATTGTGATGAAAAAGGCATGGATCATTGTGATGAAAAAGGCATGGAGCCTTGTCATGACAGGGTTCAAGGAGCATACAGAGAACAAGTGTCAGGGAGCATTTTGATGACAAGTGTATTGAGCATTGTGATGACAAAGGTCATGGAGCATTGTGAAGAGAAGACCATAGATAATTGTGATGACGAGCGTCATGGGGCATTGTGATGACAAGTGTTATGGAATATTGTGATCACAAGGGTTTGGAGCAGTGTTATGACAGAGGTCATGGAGCATTTTGATTTCATTGTGATGACAATAGCCTGAAGCATTATGATGATGGGCATGGTGCATTGTGATGACAGGGTTCATGGATCATTGAGATAAAAAGGGACATGGAACGTTGTGATTACAGGGGTCTTGGAGCATTGTGATGAGAAGGGTCATGGAGCCTTGTGATGACAAGGCCATGGAACATCGTGATGGCAGGGGTCATGGAGCATTGTTATCACAGGGGTAATGGAGCATTGTGATGGCAAGGGCATGGAGCATTCTGATGACATGCATCATGGAGCTTTGTGATGACAAGGGCATGGAGCACTGTGATTACAGGGGTCTAGGAGCATTGTGATGACAAGGCCGTGGAACGTTGTGATGGCAGGGGTAATGGAGCATTGTGATGACAAGGGCATGGAACATTTGTCTGAAATGTTTCATGGATTATTGTGATGAGAGTGGGCATGGAGCATTGTGATGACAAGGGCACGGAACACAGTGATACATGGGTCATGGAGGATTGTAATGACAAGGGCATGGAGCATTGTGATGAGAAGGGCATCGAGCAGTGTGATGACAAGCACCATGGAGCTTTTTGATGGCAACGGCATGGAACAATGTGATGAGAGGTTTCATGGAGTATTGTGATGACAATGGCATGGAGCATTGTGATGCCAAGGGTCATGGAGCTTTGTGATGACAAAGGTCATGGAGCATTTTGATGACAAGGGCGTGGTGCATTGTGATGAGAAGGGCAGGGAGCATTGTGATGACATTGTCATGGACCAATTTGATGAAAAGGGTCATGGAACATTTTGATGAGAGGCGTTATGTAACATTGTGATGTTAGGGGTCATGGAGCATTTTGATGAAAAGGGTCATAGAGCATTTTGATGACAGGGGTTATGGAACATTGTGATGTCAGGGTTCATCAAACATTTTGATGATAAGTGCATGTAGCATTGTGATGACAGGAGTCATGGAACATTGTGATGACAGGGTTGAGGGAGTATTGTGATGAATAGTGATGTAACATTGTGATATCAGTGGTGAGAGAGCATTTTGATTTGAAGTGCATGGAGCATTGTGATGACAAGGTTTATGGAGCATTGTGATGACAAGATTGTGGAGCACTGTGACGACAAGCGCATGGTGCATTGTGATGACATGGGTCATGGAGCATTGTGCTGACAAGCGCATGGAGCATTGTGATGACAAGGGTCATGGAGCATTGTGTTGAGAAAGGCATAGAGCATTGTGATGACAAGGGTCAAAGAGCATTGTGATGAAAAGTTCATGAAGCATTGTGGTTAAAAAGGTCACAGAGACTGTTGATGACAAGGGCATGGACCATTGTGATGACAAAGGTCATGAAGCCTTGTGATGACTGGAGTCACGGAGCATTGTGATGACAGGGGTCATGGAGCATTGTGATAACAAGGTCATGGGGCATTGTGATGACAAGGGCATGGAGCATTGGTCTAATAAGTTTCATGGCTTATTGCGATGACAGTTGGAATGGCGCATTGTGATGACAAGGGCATGGAGCATTGTGATGACCAGGTCATTCATTATTGTGAAGACAGGTGTCAGGGAGCATTGTGATGACATATGTAATGGCCCATTGTGATGACAATGCCATGGAGCATTGTGATGCCAAGTGTCATGGAGGATTCTGATGACAAAGGTAATGGAGCATTGTGATGACAATGGCTTGGAGCATTGTGATGACAAGGGTCAGGGAGCATTGTGCTGACAAGTGCATGGAAAATTGTGATGACAAGGGACATGGAGCATTCTGATGACAAGCTTGTGGAGTATTTTGATGACAATGGCATGGAGCATTGTGATGAAAACGGCATGGTGCATTTTGATGAAAAAGGCATGGAGCCTTTTTGTGACAGGGTTCAAGGAGCATTCTGACGACAAGTGTCAGAGAGCATTGTGATGACAAGTGTATCGAGAATTGTGATGACAAAGGTCATGGAACATTGTGATGAAAAGGGCATGGAGTATTGTGATGACAGGCATCATGGAGCATTGTGATGACAAGTGTTATGGAACATTGTGATCACAAGGGTTTGGAGCATTGTGATGACAGAGGTCATGGATCATTTTGATTTCAAGGAGCATGGAGCATTGTGATGACAAGGGCATGGAGCAATGTGATCCCAAGGTTCATGGAGGATTGTGATGGCAATGGTAATGGAGTATTGTGATGACAAGTGCATAGAACATTGTAATGACAAGGTCATGTAGCATTTTGCTGACAAAGGCATGGAGCATTGTGATGACAGGTGTCATGGAGCACTGTGATGACAAGCGTCACGGAGCATTGTGATTACAGGGGTCATGGAGCATTGGGATGACAAGGGCATGCATCATTGTGATGACAAGTGTCATGGAGCATTGGGCTGAAAATGTTCATGGAGTATTGTGATGACAGGGGTCATGGAGCATTGTGATGACTAGGGAATGGAGCATTGTGATGACAAGAGTCCCGGATCATTGTGTTGTCAGGTGATATTGAGCGTTGTGATGACTGTGGTCATGGAGCATTGTGATGATATTGGTCATGGAGCATTGTGATGAGAAGGTCATGGAGCATTGGGCTGAAAATGTTCATGGAGTATTGTGATGACAGGGGTCATGGAGCATTGTGATGATAAGGGAATGGGGCATTTTGATGACAATGTCCCGGAGCATTGTGATGAGAAGACCATGGAGCCTTGTGATGACAAGTCTCATGGAGCATTCTGATGAAAAGGGGCATGGACCATTGTGATTACAGGGGTCTTGGAGCATTGTGATGACAAGGGCATGGAGCATTGTGATGAGAAGACCATGGAGCATTCTGATGACATGCATCATGGAGCTTTGTGATGACAAGGGCATGGAGCATTGTGATTACAGGGGTCTTGGAGCATTGTGATGAAAATGGCATGGATCATTGTGATGAAAAAGGCATGGAGCCTTGTCATGAAAGGGTTCAGGGAGCATACTGATGGCAAGAGTCAGGGAGCATTGTGATGACAGGTGTATTGCGCATTGTGATGACAAATGTCATGGGGCATTGTGATGAGAAGTCCATGGATAATTGTGATGAGTAGCGTCATGGGGTATTGTGATGACAAGTGTTATGGAACATTGTGATCACAAGGGTTTGGAGCATTGCGATGAGAGAGGTCATGGAGCATTTTGATTTCATTGTGATGACAAGAGCATGAAGCATTATGGTGATGGGCATGGTGCATTGTGGTGACAGGGTTCATGGAGCATTGTGATGAAAGGTGGCATGGAGCTTTGGTCTGACAAGTTTCATGGATTATTTTGATGACAGTGGGCATGGCACATTGTGATGACAAGGGCATGGAGCATTGTGATGACAAAGTCATGGAGTATTGTGAAGACAGGTGTCAGGGAGCATTGTGATGACATATGTCATGTTCCATTGTGATGACAATAGCACGGAGCATTGTGATGCCAAGTGTCATGGAGGATTGTTGTGACAAAGGTAAAGGAGCATTGTGATGATAAGCGCATGGAGCATTGAGATGACAAGGGCCATTGATAATTTTAATGTCCATGTCGTGAAACATTGTGATGACAAGCACATGTAGCTTCCTATGACAGGGGACATGGAGCATTGCGATGACAAGTGCATGGAGTATTGTTATGACAAGAGCATATAACATTGTGATGAGAAGTGCCATGGAGCATTGTGATGACAAGGACGTGGAGAATTGTGAGGACAAGGGACATTGAGCTTTGAGATGACCAGGGCATGGAGCATTGTGATGGCAAAGCCGTGGAGCATTGTGATGAGAAGACCTTGGGTAATTGTGATGACGAGCATCATGTAGCACTGTAATGACAAGGGGCATGAAGCATTGTGATGACAGGTGTCAGGGAGCATTGTGATGACAGGGGTCATGGAGCATTGTGATGACAAGGGCATGGAGCATTGTGATGACAAGGGTACGGAACATTGTGATGAAAAGTGCCATTGAGAATTTTGATGATAAAGTCGTGAAGCATTGTGATGACAAACACTTGGAGCTTGCTATGACAGGGGTCATGGAACATTGCAATGACAAGTGCATGGAGAATTGTGATGAAACGAGCATGTAACTTTGTGATGAGAAGTGTCATGTAGCATTGTGATGACAAGTACGTGGAGCATTGTTATGACAAGGGACATGGAGCATTGTGATAACCAGGGAATGGAGCATTGTGATGACAGGGTCATGGAGCATTATTATGACAAGGGACATGGTGCATTCTGATATAAGATATCACTTATGAAGGGAATGTAAACCTGGCTACATATGAACTGAATTAGGAAAGAGAACAGAGTCTCAGATTTAGAAAACACTCTTATGCTTGCTTAAGGGGGAAGGAGAGGTGGGGAGACACACAAAACCAGAGTTTGATATTAACACAGGTACCGTTCCATAATCCAAATACAGAAGAGACAAGCCCGACTCCTTCCTCAGTGAATGGGACTCAACACCCCTATTCCCCACAGAGAAATATATCTGACTAGTAAGGATCTTAAAACCTATGTATTGATATGTCTCCATAAGGGAACCAAGTGTGTCTAGAATGACATAAACACGGCAGTGAGAATCAGCTCAAACCCACTATAAAAAGGAATTTCAAAACAAAACAAAGAAACAGTGAAATTCTTACACAATACCTTCAGGGGTTCTGATGAAACTTGGAATGACCCTATCTACAACAACAGCTGGATGTGGCATAAGGCTGGTCACTTGGGACTGATAGGATTGGTGAGATTCGGTGTGAAAATGCAGACGCTTTAAAGCAATAATGCCTGCCACTGATTCCATGGTTCCCAACTCTCCAGGTAGAAGGGAATATCACTACAGTTATAACTTGTATGGGAAACCTAGAGAATGGACACCCTCTGATGGTGAAAGGTTTCTAAAACTCTACTAATTTTTTTCTCTCCATGTGCTCCAGCTTGACATTCCAACTGCTTTAATATCAATCTCCCACCTTGGAGAATCAGCCCCTATAACCTCCTGTTTCGCACAGTTGACACATTGTGCAGAGGATATAAGGGAAGAGGGAGAACCAATGAGAGAGTAGCTGTAGGCATTTGGACGGCCACATGTCACTCTAATTTCCCGTCACGAAGAAGAGTTAACCAAATTCTCAGCCTGCCCCAACCCCATAACTAGTATAGGTCCTGAAGCAAAATTGTGGGTTTGTGGTCAGCTCACAAAAACACAAGTTGAAAAATGGAGCTCAGGGGCACAGCAATTCACTAACTTGCAGAGTTATACAGGACTACTCTCTTCCAAAAATCCTTTGAGGAAAAGCCATGAGGCGGACTTGAAAATGAGGGAGATTTGCACGAAACAGATTTAAAGAAGTACATTGGAATCGCCTTTAAACACAGGAAAAGCATCAAAACTTCGACAGTTATGGAATTGTCCATAAAGGGCGCATGCATTTTCTCCTGAGTATATTCAGGAGAAAACGCATACACCCATTTTGGCCAACCAAGCAACCGCACAATGCAAATCTGCACTACAAAGAAGTATCACTTCCCACCAGTCAAAAGGGATATCTGTAAAATGGGTAAAAACCAGAAAGGCAAGAGGGGCTCTGGAGAACAGGGAGCCTTGTTATGCTGATGGGTGGGATGTAGATTGCCAACAGCCACTCAGGAGGAGTGCATTGTGTTCCCTAAAAGAATTAAACAACAGAGCTTCACAACCTAAGGCACTTCCAGTCATGGGAATATACCTTGGGAAAATTGAAAATCAATAAGACACAGCCAACCCAAAATATAGGGCAGCACTGCTTACAAGAACCTCGACTTCGGGACACCTTAAATATCCCAGGAAAGACAAAAATAGTAAAGAAATTGCGGTACATACGTACGATGGAATATCCCTCAGCCATGAAATCAATGTCATAAGACCAGTAGCAGCATAATGAGTGGATTCATGTACGATGATTCTAACTGAAATAAGTCACACAGAAAAAGAAACTTATCATAAGATATCACTTATGAAGGTCTTGTAAACATGGCTACACATGAACTGGATTAGGAAAGAGAAGAGTCTCACATTTAGAAAACACTCTTATGCCTGCTCAAGAGGAAAGGAGAGGTGGGGTGATGCATAAAACCAGAGTTTGATATTAGCACAGGTACGGTTGCATAATCCAAATACAGAATAGACAAGACCTACTCTTTCCTCACTGAATGGGGCTCAACACCCCTATTCCCCACAGAGTAGTATATCTGACTAGTAAGAATCTTAAAACCTATGTATTGATATGTCTCCATAAGGTAACCAAGTGTGTCTAGAACGACATAAACACGGCAGTGAGAATCAGATCAAACCCACTATAAAAATGAATTTCAAAACAAAACAAATAAACAGTGAAATTCTTACACAATACCTTCAGGGGTTCTGATGAAACTTAGAATGACCCTATCTACAACGACAGCTGGATGTGGCATAAGGCTGGTCACTTGGGACTGAGAGGATTGGTGAGATTGGGTGAGAAAATGCAGACCGTTTAAAGCAATAATACATGGCACCCATTCCATGGTTCCCAACTCTCCAGGTAGAAGGGAATATCACTACAGTTATAACATGTATGGGAAACCTAGAGAATGGACACCATCTATTGGTGAAAGGTTTCTAAAACTCTACTAATTTTTTTCTCTCCTTGTGCACCAGTTTGACATTCCAACTGCTTTAGTATCAATCTCCCAAATTGGAGAGTCAGCACCTTTAACCTCCTGGTTCGCACAGTTGGCACATTGTGCAGAAGATATAAGGGAAGAGGGAGAAACAATTAGAGAGTAGTTGTAGGCATTTGGATGGCCACATGTCACTCCAAATTCCCGTCACGAAGAAGAATTAACAAACTCTGAGCCAGCCCGCCCAATGGAACTAGTATAGGTCCTGAAGCAAAATTGTGGATTGGCAGTCAGCTCACAAAAACGCGAGTTGAAAAATGGAGCTCAGGGGCACAGCAATTCACTAACTTGCAGAGTTATAAAGGACTACTCTCTTCCAAAAATCTGTTGAGAGAAAGCCAAGAGGGGGACTTGAAAATGAGGCAGAAGTGCACGAAACAGATTTCCAGAAGTACATTGGAATCGCCTTTAAACAAAGGAAAAGCATCACAACTTCGACAATTATGGAATTGTCCATAAAGGGCACATGCGTTTTCTCCTGAATATATTCAGGAGAAAACGCATAAGCCCATTTTGGCCAACCAAGCAACCGCACAATGCAAATCTGCACTACAAAGAAGTATCACTTCCAACCGGTCAAAAGGGACATCCGTAAAATGTGTAAAAACAAGAAAGGCAAGACAGGATCTGGAGAAGAGGGAGCCTTGTTATGGGGAAGGGTGGGATGTAAATTGCCAACAGCCACTCTGGAGGAGTGCATTGTGTTCCCCAAAAGAAGTAAACAACAATGCTTCACAAGCTAAGGCACTTCCAGTCACGGGAATATACCTTGGGAAAATTTAAAATCAATAAGACACAGCCACCCCAAAATTTATGGCAGCACTGCTTATAAGAACCTCGACTTCGGGACACCTTATATATCCCAGGAAAGACAAAAATGGTAAAGAAATTGTGGTATATATGTATGATGGAATATCCCTCAGCCATGAAGTCAATGACATAAGGCCAGTAGCAGAATAATGACGGGATTCATGTACGATGATTCTAACTGAAAAAATCACACAGAAAAAGAAACTTATCATTAGATATCACTTATGAAGGGTATATAAACATTGCTACACATGGAATGAAATAGGAAAGGGAACAGAGTCTCATATTTAGAAAACACTCTTATGCATGCTTAAGGGGAAAGCAGAGGTGGGGTGATGAATAAAACCAGAGTTTGATATTAGCACAGGTATGGTTCCATAATCCAAATACAGAATAGACAAGACCTACACCTTCTTCAGTGAAAGGGACTCAAAACCCCATATTTCCCGCAGAGGAATATATCTGACTAGTAAGAATCTTAAAACCTATGTATTGATATGTCTCCGTAAGGGAATCAAGTGTGTCTAGACTGGCATAAACATGGCAGCGAGAATCAGCTCAAACCCACTATAAAAAGGAATTTCAAAAACAAAACAAAAAAACTGGGAAATTCTTTACAATTCCTTCAGGGTCTCTGATGAAACCTGGAATGACCCTATCTACAACGACAGCTGGATGTGGCATAAGGCTGGACACTTGGGACTGAGAGGATTGGTGAGAGTGGGTGAGCAAATGCAGACCCTTTAAAGCAATAATGCATGGCACACATTCCATGGGTCCCAACTCTCCAGGTTGAAGGGAATATTACTACAGTTATAACATGTACGGGAAACCTAGAGAACGGACACACTGTGAATACGAAAGGTTTCTAAAACTCAACGAATAGTCCCTCTCCTGGTGCTCCAGTTTGACTTTCCATCTGCTTTACTATCAATCTCCCAACTTGGAGAGACAGCCCCTTTAATCTCCTGGTTCGCACAGGTTTCCAATTTGGCAGAGGATGAAAGGGAAGAGGGAGAACCAATGAGAGAGTAGCTGTTAGGCATTTGGACGGGCACATGTCACTCTAATTCCCCAGCCGGAAGAAGAATTAACCAAAGTCTCAGCCACCCACCGGGAACCAGTATAGGTTCTGAGCAAAAATTTTGGACTTGCAGTCAGCTCACAAAAAAGACTTGAAAAATGGAGCTCAGGGGCACAGCAATTCACAAACTGGCCTGTAATAAAGGACAACTATCGTTCTAAAATCTGTTGAGGGAGGAATAAGAACCGGACCTGAAAGCGAGGCAGAATAGGAAGAAACAGATTTCAAGAGGTACGTTGGCATCGGCATTAAAGCACAGGAAGAGGGGCACAACTTCGACAATGATGCACTTGGCCAAAAAGGGCGTATGCGTTTTCTCCTGAATATATTCAGGAGAAAACGCATACGCCCTTTTTGGCCAAGCAAGCAAGCGGGCAATGCAAATCTGCACAAAAAGAAGTATCACTTCCCACTGGTCAAAAGGGACATCCACAAAATGTGTAAAAACCAGAAAGGCAAGACAGGCCCTGGAGAACAGGGAGCCTTGATATGCTGATGGGCAGGATGTAAATTGCCAACTGCCTCTCTGCAGGAGTACATTGTGTTCCCTAAAACAAGTAAAGAACAGAGCTACAGAGCCAAGGGCACTTCCAGTCTTGGGAATATACCTTTGGTAAACCAAAAATCAATAAGACAGAGACACACCAAAATTTAGGGCTGCACTGCTTACAAGGACCTCAACTTGGGTACACCTTAAATATCCCAGGAAATATAAAAATGGTTCAAAAAATTGTGGTACTTACGTACGATGGAATAACCCTCAGCCATGAAATCAATGTCATAAGACCAGTAGCAGCAAAATGGGTGGATTCAGGTACGATGATTCTAAGAGAAATAAGTCACACAGAAAAAGAAACTTATCATAAGATATCACTTATGAAGATCCTGTAAACATGGCTACACTTGAACTGAGTTAGGAAAGAGAACAGTGTCTCACATTTAGAAAACACTCTTATGCCTGCTTAAGGGGGAAGGAGAGGTGGGGTGATGCATAAAACCAGAGTTTGATATAAGCACAGGTACCGTTCCAAAAACCAACTATGGAATAGACAAGACCTACACCTTCCTCAGTGAAAGGGACTCAAAACGCCATATTTCCCACAGAGGAATATATCTGACTAGTAAGAATCTTAAAACCTATGTACTGATGTGTCTCCGTAAGGGAATCAAGTGTGTCTAGACTGGCATAAACATGGAAGCGAGAATCAGCTCAAACCCACTATAAAAAGGAATTTCAAAAACAAAACAAAAAAACTGGGAAATTCTTTACAATTCCTTCAGGGTCTCTGATGAAACCTGGAATGACCCTATCTACAACGACAGCTGGATGTGGCAAAAGGCTGGACAATTGGGACTGAGAGGATTGGTGAGATTGGGTGAGCAAATGCAGACCCTTTAAAGCAATAATGCATGCAACCCATTCCATGGGTCCCAACTCTCCAGGTTGAAGGGAATATTACTACAGTTATAACATGTACGGGAAACCTAGAGAACGGACACACTGTGAATACGAAAGGTTTCTAAAACTCAACGAATAGTCCCTCTCCTGGTGCTCCGGTTTGACTTTCCATCTGCTTTACTATCAATCTCCCAACTTGGAGAGACAGCCCCTTTAATCTCCTGGTTGGCACAGGTTGCCAATTTGGCAGAGGATGAAAGGGAAGAGGGAGAACCAATGAGAGAGTAGCTGTTAGGCATTTGGAAGGGCACATGTCACTCTAATTTACTGGCACGAAGAAGAATTAACCAAAGTCTCAGCCACCCACCAGGAACCCGTATAGGTTCTGAGGCAAAATTTTGGACTTGCAGTCAGCTCACAAAAAACGAGTTGAAAAATGGAGCTCAGGGGCACAGCAATTCACAAACTGACCGAGTAATAATGGACAACTATCGTTCAAAAATCTGTTGAGGGAGGACAAAGAACCGGACTTGGAAGCGAGGCAGAATAGGAAGAAACAGATTTCAAGAGGTACGTTGGCCTCAGTTTTAAAGCACAGGAAGAGGGGCCCAACTTCTACAATGATGCACTTGGCCAAAAAGGGTGTATGCGTTTTCTCCTTCAGGAGAAAACGCATACGCCCTTTTTGGCCAAGCAAGCAAGCGGGCAATGCAAATCTGCACTACAAAGAAGTATCACTTCCCACCGGTCAAAAGGGACATCCACAAAATGTGTAAAAACCAGAAAGGCAAGACAGGCCCTGGAGAACAGGGAGCCTTGTTATGCTGACGGGCGGGATGTAAATTGTCAACTGCCTCTCTGGAGGAATGCATTGTGTGGGATAAAACAAGTAAAGAACAGAGCTACAGAGCCAAGGGCACTTCCAGTCTAGGGAATATACCTTGGTAAAACTGAAAATCAATAAGTAAGAACCACCTCAAAATTTAGGGCTGCACTGCTTACAAGAACCTCAACTTGGGTACACATTAAATATCCCAGGAAATATAAAAATGGTTCAAAAAATTGTTGTACTTATGTACGTTGGAATATCCCTCAGCCATGAAATCAATGTCATAAGACCAGTAGCAGCAAATGAGTGGATTCAAGTACGATGATTCTAAGTGAAATAAGTCACACAGAAAAAGAAACTTATCATAAGATATCACTTATGAAGATCTTGTAAACATGGCTACACTTGAATTGAGTTAGGAAAGAGAACACAGTCTCACATTTAGAAAACACTCTTATGCCTGCTTAAGGGGGAAGGAGACGTGGGGTGATGCATAAAACCAGAGTTTGATATAAGCACAGGTACCGTTCCAAAAACCAACTATGGAATAGACAAGACCTACACCTTCCTCAGTGAAAGGGACTCAAAACCCCATATTTCCCGCAGAGGAATATATCTGACTAGTAAGAATCTTAAAACCTATGTATTGATATGTCTCCGTAAGGGAATCAAGTGTGTCTAGACTGGCATAAACATGGCAGCGAGAATCAGCTCAAACCCACTATAAAAAGGAATTTCAAAAACAAAACAAAAAAACTGGGAAATTCTTTACAATTCCTTCAGGGTCTCTGATGAAACCTGGAATGACCCTATCTACAACGACAGCTGGATGTGGCATAAGGCTGGACACTTGGGACTGAGAGGATTGATGAGATTGGTTGAGCAAATGCAGACCCTTTAAAGCAATAATGCATGGCACACATTCCATGGGTCCCAACTCTCCAGGTTGAAGGGAATATTACTACAGTTATAACATGTACGGGAAACCTAGAGAACGGACACACTGTGAATACGAAAGGTTTCTAAAACTCAACGAATAGTCCCTCTCCTGGTGCTCCGGTTTGACTTTCCATCTGCTTTACTATCAATCTCCCAACTTGGAGAGACAGCCCCTTTAACCTCCTGGTTGGCACAGGTTGCCAATTTGGCAGAGGATGAAAGGGAAGAGGGAGAACCAATGAGAGAGTAGCTGTTAGGCATTTGGAAGGACACATGTCACTCTAATTTACTGGCACGAAGAAGAATTAACCAAAGTCGCAGCCACCCACCAGGAACCCGTATAGGTTCTGAGGCAAAATTTTGGACTTGCAGTCAGCTCACAAAAAACGAGTTGAAAAATGGAGCTCAGGGGCACAGCAATTCACAAACTGACCGAGTAATAATGGACAACTATCGTTCAAAAATCTGTTGAGGGAGGACAAAGAACCGGACTTGAAAGCGAGGCAGAATAGGAAGAAACAGATTTCAAGAGGTACGTTGGCATCGGTTTTAAAGCACAGGAAGAGGGGCCCAAATTGTACAATGATGAACTTGGCCAAAAATGGTATATGCGTTTTCTCCTTCAGGAGAAAACGAATACGACCTTTTTGGCCAAGCAAGCAAGCGGGCAATGCAAATCTGCACTACAAAGAAGTATCACTTCCCACCGGTCAAAAGGGACATCCACAAAATGTGTAAAAACCAGAAAGGCAAGACAGGCCCTGGAGAACAGGGAGCCTTGTTATGCTGACGGGCGGGATGTAAATTGCCAACTGTCTCTCTGGAGGAGTACATTGTGTTCCCTAAAACAAGTAAAGAACAGAGCTACAGAGCCAAGGGCACTTCCAGTCTAGGGAATATACCTTGGGAAAACTGAAAATCAATAAGACAGAGCCACCCCAAAATTTAGGGCTGCACTGCTTACAAGGACCTCAACTTGGGTACACCTTAAATATCCCAGGAAATGTAAAAATGGTTCAAAAAATTGTGGTACTTATGTACGATGGAATATCCCTCAGCCATGAAATCAATGTCATAAGACCAGTAGCAGCAAAATGGGTGGATTCAGGTACGATGATTCTAAGTGAAATAAGTCACAGAGAAAAAGAAACTTATCATAACATATCACTTATGAAGATCCTGTAAACATTTCTACACTTGAACTGAGTTAGGAAAGAGAACAGTGTCTCACATTTAGAAAACACTCTTATGCCTGCTTAAGGGGGAAGGAGACGTGGGGTGATGCATAAAACCAGAGTTTGATATAAGCACAGGTACCGTTCCAAAAACCAACTATGGAATAGACAAGACCTACACCTTCCTCAGGGAAAGGGACTAAAAACCCCATGTTTCCCGCAGAGGAATATATCTGAGTAGTAAGAATCTTAAAACCTATGTACTGATGTGTCTCCGTAAGGGAAACAAGTGTGTCTAGACTGGCATAAACATGGCAGCGAGAATCAGCTCAAACCCACTATAAAAAGGAATTTCAAAAACAAAACAAAAAAACTGGGAAATTCTTAACATTTCCTTCAGGGTCTCTGATGAAACCTCGAATGACCCTATGTACAATGACAGCTGGATGTGGCAAAAGGCTGGACACTTTGGACTGAGAGGATTGGTGAGATTGGGGGAGCAAATGCAGACCCTTTAAAGCATTAATGCATGGCACCCATTCCATGGGTCCCAACTCTCCAGGTTGAAGGGAATATTACTACAGCTATGACATGTACGGGAATCCTAGAGAACGGACACACTGTGAATACGAAAAGTTTCTAAAACTCAATGAATAGTATCTCCCCTGGTGCTCCAGTTTGACTTTCCATCTGCTTTACTATCAATCTCCCAACTTGGAGAGACAGCCCCATTAACCTCCTGGTTCGCACAGGTTGCCAATTTGGCAGAGGATGAAACGGAAGAGGGAGAACCAATGAGAGAGTAGCTGTTAGGCATTTGGACGGGCACATATCACTCTAACTTCCCGGCAGGAAGAAGAATTAACCAAAGTCTCAGCCCCCCACCGGAAACCAGCATATGTCCTCAACCAAAATTTTGGACTTGCAGTCAGCTCACCAAAAACGAGTTGAAAAATGGAGCTCAGGGGCACAGCAATTCAAAAACTGGCAGAGTAATAAAGGACAACTCTCGTCCAAAAATCTGTTGAGGGAAGGAAACGAGGCGGATTTGAAAGGCAGGCAGAATAGCAGGAAACAGATTTCAAGAGGTACGTTGGAATCGCCTTTAAAGCACAGGAAGAGGGGCACAACTTCGACAATAATGCACTTGGCCAAAAAGGGCGTATGCGTTTTCTCCTGAATATATTCAGGAGAAAACACATTCACCCTTTTTGGCCAAGCAAGTAAGCGGGCAGTGCAAATCTGCACTCAAAGAAATATCACTTCCCACTGGTCAAAAGGGACAGCCAAAAAATGTGTAAAATCCAGAAAGGCAAGACAGGCCCTGGAGAACAGGGAGCCTTGTTATGATGTTGGGCGGAATGTAAATTGTCAACTGCCTCTCTGGAGAAATGCATTGTGTGGGATAAAACAAGTAAAGAACAGAGCTACAGAGCCAAGGGCACTTCCAGTCTAGGGAATATACCTTGGTAAAACTGAAAATCAATAAGTAAGAACCACCTCAAAATTTAGGGCTGCACTGCTTACAAGGACCTCAACTTGGGTACACCTTAAGTATCCCAGGAAATATAAAAATGGTTCAAAAAATTGTGGTACTTACGTACGATGGAATATCCCTCAGCCATGAAATCAATGTCATAAGTCCAGTAGCAGCAAAATGGGTGGATTCAGGTTCGATGATTCTAAGTGAAATAAGTCACAGAGAAAAAGAAACTTATCATAAGATATCACTTATGAAGATCCTGTAAACATGGCTACACTTGAACTGAGTTAGGAAAGAGAACAGTGTCTCACATTTAGAAAACACTCTTATGCCTGCTTAAGGGGGAAGGAGAGGTGGGGTGATGCATAAAACCAGAGTTTGATATAAGCACAGGTACCGTTCCAAAAACCAACTATGGAATAGACAAGACCTACACCTTCCTCAGTGAAAGGGACTCAAAACCCCATATTTCTCGCAGAGGAATATATCTGACTAGTAAGAATCTTAAAACCTATGTATTGATATGTCTCCGTAAGGGAATCAAGTGTGTCTAGACTGGCATAAACATGGCAGCGAGAATGAGCTCAAACCCACTATAAAAAGGAATTTCAAAAACAAAACAAAAAAACTGGGAAATTCTTTACAATTCCTTTAGGGTCTCTGATGAAACCTGGAATGACCCTATCTACAATGACAGCTGGATGTGGTATAAGGCTGGACACTTGGGACTGAGAGGATTGGTGAGATTTGGTGAGCAAATGCAGACCCTTTAAAGCAATAATGCATGGCACCCATTCCATGGGTCCCAACTCTCCCGGTTGAAGGGAATATTACTACAGTTATAACATGTACGGGAAACCTAGAGAACGGACACACTGTGAATACGAAAGGTTTCTAAAAATCAACGAATAGGCCCTCTCCTGGTGCTCCGGTTTGACTTTCCACCTGCTTTACTATCAACCTCCCAACTTGGAGAGACAGCCCCTTTAACCTCCTGGTTCGCACAAGTTTCCAATTTGGCAGAGGATGAAAGGGAAGAGGGAGAACCAATGAGAGAGTAGCTGTTAGGCATTTGGATGGGCACATATCACTGTAATTTCCCGGCAGAAAGAAGAATTAACCAAAGTCTCAGCCACCCAACGGGAACCAGTATAGATCCTGAACCAAAATTTTGGACTTGCGGTCAGCTCACCAAAAACGAGTTGAAAAATGGAGCTCAGGGGCACAGCAATTCACAAACTGGCCGAGTAATAAAGGACAACTATCGTCCAAAAATCTGTTGAGGGAAGGCAACGAGGCGGACTTGAAAGCGAGGCAGAATAGCAGGAAACAGATTTCAAGAGGTACGTTGGAATCGCCTTTAAAGCACAGGAAGAGGGGCACAACTTCGACAGTGATGCACTTGGCCAAAAAGGGCGTATGCATTTTCTCCTGAATATATTCAGGAGAAAACGCATACGTGCATTTTGGCCAAGCAAGCAAGCGGGCAATGCAAATCTGCACTACAGAGAAGTATCACTCCCCCACCGGTCAAAAGGGACATCCACAAAATGTGTAAAAACCAGAAAGGCAAGACAGGCCCTGGAGAACAGGGAGCCTTGTTATGCTGATGTGCGGGATGTAAATTGCCAACTGCCTCTCTGGAGGAGTGCATTGTGTTCCCTAAAACAAGTAAACAACAAATCCACAGAGCCAAGGGCACTTCCAGTCTAGGGAATATACCATGGGAAAACTGAAACTCAATAAGACAGAGCCAGCCCAAAATTTAGGGCTGCACTGGTTACAAGAACCTCAACTTGGGTACACCTTAAATATCCCAGGAAATATAAAAATGGTTCAAATATTTGTGGTCCTTATGTACGATGGAATATCCCTGAGCCATTAAATAAATGTCATAAGACCAGTAGCAGCAAAATGAGTGGATTCAGGTACGATGATTCTAAGTGAAATAAGTCACACAGAAAAAGAAACTTATCATAAGATATCACTCATGAAGATCCTGTAAACATGGCTACACTTGAACTGAGTTAGGAAAGAGAACAGAGTCTCACATTTAGAAAACACTCTTATGCCTGCTTAAGGGGGAAGGAGAGGTGGGGTGATGCATAAACCCAGAGTTTGATATAAGCACAGGTACCGTTCCAAAAACCAACTATGGAATAGACAAGACCTACACTTTCTTCAGTGAAAGGGTCTCAAAACCCCTTATTTCCTGCAGAGGAATATATCTGACTAGTAAGAATCTTAAAACCTATGTATTGATATGTCTCCATAAGGGAATAAAGTGTGTCTAGACTGGCATAAACACGGCAGCGAGAATCAGCTCAAAATCAGTATAAAAAGGAGTTTCAAAAACAAAACAAAAAAACTGGGAAATTCTTTACAATTCCTTCTGGGTCTCTGATGAAACCTGGAATGACACTATCTACAACGACAGCTGGATGTGGCTTAAGGCTGGACACTTGGGACTGAGAGGATTGGTGAGATTGGGTGAGCAAATGCAGACACTTTAAAGCAATAATGCATGGCACCCATTCCATGGTTCCCATCTCTCCAGGTTGAAGGGTATATTACTATAGCTATAACATGTACAGGAAACCTAGAGAACGGACACACTGTGAATACGAAAGATTTCTAAAACTCAACGAATAGACCCTATCCTGGTGCTCCGGTTTGACTTTCCATCTGCTTTACTATCAATCTCCCAACTTGGAGAGACAGCCCCTTTAACCTCCTGGTTCGCACAGGTTTCCAATTTGGCAGAGGATGAAAGGGAAGAGGGAGAACCAATGAGAGAGTAGCTGTTAGGCACTTGGACGGGCACATATACCTCTAACTTCCCGGCAGGAAGAAGAATTAACCAAAGTCTCAGCCCCCCACCGGGAAACAGCATAGGTCCTGAACCAAAATTTTGGACTTGCGGTCAGCTCACCAAAAACGAGTTGAATAATGGAGCTCAGGGGCACAGCAATTCACAAACTGGCCGAGTAATAAAGGACAACTATCATCCAAAAATCTGTTGAGGGAAGGCAACGAGGCGGACTTGAAAGCGAGGCAGAATAGCAGGAAACAGATTTCAAGAGGTACGTTGGAATCGCCTTTAAAGCACAGGAAGAGGGGCACAACTTCGACAATGCTGCACTTGGCCAAAAAGGGCGTATGCGTTTTCTCCTGAATATATTCAGGAGAAAACGCATACGCCCTTTTTGGCCAAGCAAGCAAGCGGGCAATGCAAATCTGCACTACAAAGAAGTATCACTTCCCACCGGTCAAAAGGGACATCCACAAAATGTGTAAATACCAGAAAGGCAAGATAGGCCCTGGAGAACAGGGAGCCTTGTTATGCTGATGTGCTGGATGTAAATTGCCAACTGCCTCTCTGGAGGAGTGCATTGTGTTCCATAAAACAAGTAAAGAACAGAGCTACAGAGCCAAGGGCACTTCCAGTCTAGGGAATATACCTTGGGAAAACGGAAAATCAATAAGACAGATCCACCCCAAAATTTAGGGCTGCACAGCTTACAAGGACCTCAACTTGGGTACACCTTAAATATCCCAGGAAATATAAAAATGGTTCAAAAATTTGTGGTACTTACGTACGATGGAATATCCCTCAGCCATGAAATCAATGTCATAAGACCAGTAGCAGCAAAATGGGTGGATTCAGGTACGATGATTCTAAGTGAAATAAGTCACACAGAAAAAGAAACTTATCATACGATATCACTTATGTAGATCCTGTAAACATGGCTACACTTGAACTGAGTTAGGAAAGAGAAGAGTGTCTCACATTTAGAAAACACTCTTATGCCTGCTTAAGGGGGAAGGAGAGGTGGGGTGATGCATAAAACCAGAGTTTGATATAAGCACAGGTACCGTTCCAAAAACCAACTATGGAATAGACAAGACCTAAACCTTCCTCAGTGAAAGGGACTCAAAACCCCATGTTTCCCGCAGAGGAATATATCTGACTAGTAAGAATCTTAAAACCTATGTACTGATATGTCTCCGTAAGGCAATCAAGTGTGTCTAGACTGGCATAAACATGGCAGCGAGAATCAGCTCAAACCCACTATAAAAAGGAATTTCAAAAACACAACAAAAAAACTGGGAAATTCTTTACAATTCCTTCAGGGTCTCTGATGAAACCTGGAATGACCCTATCTACAATGACAGCTGGATGTGGCATAAGGAGGGACACTTGGGACTGAGACGATTGGTGAGATTGGGTGAGCAAATGCAGACCCTTTAAAGCACAAATGCCTGCCACCCATTCCATGGCTCCCAACTCACCAGGTTGAAGGGAATATTACTACAGCTATAACATGTGCGGGAAACATAGAGAACGGACACACTGTGAATACGAAAGGTTTCTAAAACTCAACGAATAGTCCCTCTCCTGGTGCTCCGGTTTGACTTTCCATCTGCTTTACTATCAACCTCCCAACTTGGAGATACAGCCCCTTTAACCTCCTGGTTCGCACAGGTTTCCAATTTGGCAGAGGATGAAAGGGAAGAGGGAGAACCAATGAGAGAGTAGCTGTTACGCATTTGGACGCGCACATATCACTGTAATTTCCCGGCAGGAAGAAGAATTAACCAAAGTCTCAGCCCCCCACAGGGAAACAGTATAGGTCCTGAACCAAAATTTTGGACTTGCGGTCAGCTCACCAAAAACGAGTTGAAAAATGGTGCTCACGGGCACAGCAATTCACAAACTGGCCGAGTAATAAAGGAAAACTATCGTCCAAAAATCTGTTAAGGGAAGGCAACAAGGCGGGCTTGAAAGCGAGGCAGGATTGCAGGAAACAGATTTCAAGAGGTACGTTGGAATCGCCTTTAAAGCACAGGAAGAGGGGCACAACTTCGACAATGATGCACATGGCCAAAAAGGGCGTATGCGTTTTCTCCTGAATATATTCAGGAGAAAACGCATACGCCCTTTGTGGCCATCAAGCAAGCGGGCAATGCAAATCTGCACTACAGAGAAGTATCACTTACCACCTGTCAAAAGGGACATCCACAAAATGTGTAAAAACCAGAAAGGCAAGACAGGCCCTGGAGAACAGGGAGCCTTGTTATGCTGATGGGCGGGATGTAAATTGCCAACTGCCTCTCTGGAGGAGTGCATTGTGTTCACTAAAACAAGTAAAGAACAGAGCTACAGAGCCAAGGGCACTTCCAGTCTAGGGAATATACCTTGGGAAAACTGAAAATCAATAAGACAGAGCCACCCCAATATTTAGGGCTGCACTGCTTACAAGGACCTCAACTTGGGTACACTTTAAATATCCCAGGAAATATAAAAATGGTTCAAAAAATTGTGGTACTTACGTACGATGGAATATCCCTCAGCCATGAAATCAATGTCATAAGACCAGTAGCAGCAAAATGGGTGGATTCAGGTACGATGATTCTAAGTGAAATAAGTCACACAGAAAAAGAAACTTATCATAAGATATCACTCATGAAGATCCTGTAAACATGGCTACACTTGAACTGAGTTAGGAAAGAGAAGAATGTCTCACATTTAGAAAACACTCTTATGCCTGCTTAAGGGGGAAGGAGAGGTGGGGTGATGCATAAAACCAGAGTTTGATATAAGCACAGGTACCGTTCCAAAAACCAACAAAGGAATAGACAAGACCTACACCTTCCTCAGTGAAAGGGACTCAAAACCCCATATTTCCCGCTGAGGAATATATCTGACTAGTAAGAATCTTAAAACCAATGTATTGATATGTCTCCGTAAGGGAATCAAGTGTGTCTAGAATGGCATAAACGGGGCCGCGAGAATCAGCTCAAAACCAGTATAAAAAGGAATTTCAAAAACAAAACAAAAAAACTGGGAAATTCTTTACAATTCCTTCAGGGTCTCTGATGGATTCCGGAATGACCCTATGTACAATGACAGCTGGATGTGGCATAAGGCTGGACACTTTGGACTGAGAGGATTGGTGCGATTGGGTGAGCAAATGCAGACCCTTTAAAGCAATAATGCATGGCACCCATTCCATGGGTCCCAACTCTCCAGGTTGAAGGGAATATTACTACAGCTATGACATGTACGGGAAACCTAGAGAACGGACACACTGTGAATACAAAAAGTTTCTAAAACTCAACGAATAGTGCCTATCATGGTGCTCCGGTTTGACTTTCCATCTGCTTTAATATCAATCTCGCAACTTGGAGAGACAGCCCCTTTAACCTCCTGGTTCGCACAGGTTGCCAATTTGGCAGAGGGTGAAAGGGAAGAGGGAGAACCAATGAGAGAGTAGCTGTTAGGCATTTGGACGGGCACATGTCACTCTAATTTCCCAGCAGGAAGAAGAATTAACCAAAGTCTCAGCCACCCACCGGGAACCAGTATAGGTTCTGAGCAAAAATTTTGGACTTGCAGTCAGCTCACAAAAAGGACTTGAAAAATGGAACTCAGGGGCACAGCAATTCACAAACTGGCCTGTAATAAAGGACAACTATCGTTCTAAAATCTGTTGAGGGAGGAATAAGAACCGGACTTGAAAGCGAGGCAGAATAGGAAGAAACAGATTTCAAGAGGTACGTTGGCATCGGCATTAAAGCACAGGAAGAGGGGCACAACTTCGACAATGATGCACTTGGCCAAAAAGGGCGTATGCGTTTTCTCCTGAATATATTCAGGAGAAAACGCATACGCCCTTTTTGGCCAAGCAAGCAAGCGGGCAATGCAAATCTGCACTACAAAGAAGTATCACTTCCCACCGGTCAAAAGGGACATCCACAAAATGTGTAAAAACCAGAAAGGCAAGACAGGCCCTGGAGAACAGGGAGCCTTGTTATGCTGATGTGCGGGATGTAAATTGCCAACTGCCTCTCTGGAGGAGTGCATTGTCTTCCCTAAAACAAGTAAACAACAAATCCACAGAGCCAAGGGCACTTCCAGTCTAGGGAATATACCATGGGAAAACTGAAACTCAATAAGACAGAGCCAGCCCAAAATTTAGGGCTGCACTGCTTACAAGAACCTCAACTTGGGTACACCTTAAATATCCCAGGAAATATAAAAATGGTTCAAATAATTGTGGTCCTTATGTACGATGGAATATCCCTGAGCCATTAAATAAATGTCATAAGACCAGGAGCAGCAAAATGAGTGGATTCAGGGACGATGATTCTAAGTGAAATAAGTCACACAGAAAAAGAAACTTATCATAAGATATCACTCATGAAGATCCTGTAAACATGGCTACACTTGAACTGAGTTAGGAAAGAGAACAGAGTCTCACATTTAGAAAACACTCTTATGCCTGCTTAAGGGGGAAGGAGAGGTGGGGTGATGCATAAAACCAGAGTTTGATATAAGCACAGGTACCGTTCCAAAAACCAACTATGGAATAGACAAGACCTACAGTTTCTTCAGTGAAAGGGTCTCAAAACCCCTTATTTCCTGCAGAGGAATATATCTGACTAGTAAGAATCTTAAAACCTATGTATTGATATGTCTCCATAAGGGAATCAAGTGTGTCTAGACTGGCATAAACATGGCAGCGAGAATCAGCTCAAAAGCAGTATAAAAAGGAGTTTCAAAAACAAAACAAAAAAACTGGGAAATTCTTTACAATTCCTTCTGGGTCTCTGATGAAACCTGGAATGACCCTATCTACAACGACAGCTGGATGTGGCTTAAGGCTGGACACTTGGGACTGAGAGGATTGGTGAGATTGGGTGAGCAAATGCAGACACTTTAAAGCAATAATGCATGGCACCCATTCCATGGGTCCCAACTCTCCAGGTTGAAGGGAATATTACTACAGCTATGACATGTACGGGAAACCTAGAGAACGGACACACTGTGAATACGAAAGGTTTCTAAAACTCAACGAATAGTGCCTATCCTGGTGCTCCGGTTTGACTTTCCATCTGCTTTACTATCAATCTCCCAACATGGAGAGACAGCCCCTTTAACCTCCTGGTTCGCACAGGTTGCCAATTTGGCAGAGGGTGAAAGGGAAAAGAGAGAACCAATGAGAGAGTAGCTGTTAGGCATTTGGACGGGCACATGTCACTCTAATTTCCCAGCAGGAAGAATAAATAACCAAAGTCTCAGCCACCCACCGGGAACCAGTATAGGTCTGAGCCAAAATTGTGGACTTGCAGTCAGCTCACAAAAAAGACTTGAAAAATGGACCACGGGGGCACAGCAATTCACAAACTGGCCGAGTAATAAAGGACAACTATCGTCCAAAAATCTGTTGAGGGAAGGCAACGAGGCGGACTTGAAAGCGAGGCAGAATAGCAGGAAACAGATTTCAAGAGATACGTTGGAATCGCCTTGAAAGCACAGGAAGAGGGGCCCAACTTCGACAATGATGCACTAGGCCAAAAAGGGCGTATGCGTTTTCTCCTGAATATATTCAGGAGAAAATGCATACGCCCTTTTTGGCCAAGCAAGCAAGCGGGCAATGCAAATCTGCACCACAAAGAAGTATCACTTCCCACCGGTCAAAAGGGACATCCACAAAATGTGTAATAACCAGAAAGGCAAGACATGCCCTGGAGAACAGGGAGCCTTGTTATGCTGATGGGCGGGATGTAAATTGCCAACTGCCTCTCTGGAGGAGTGCATTGTGTTCCCTAAAACAAGTAAAGAATAGAGCTACAGAGCCAAGGGCACTTCCAGTCTAGGGAATATACCTTGGGAAAACTGAAAATCAATAAGACAGAGCCACCAAAAAATTTAGGGCTGCACTGATAACAAGGACCTCAACTTGGGTACACCTTAAATATCCCAGGAAATATAAAAATGGTTCAAAAAATTGTGGTACTTACATACGATGGATTATCCCTCAGCCATGAAATCAATGTCATAAAACCAGTAGCAGCAAAATGGGTGGATTCAGGTATGATGATTCTAAGTGAAATAAGTCACACAGAAAAAGAAACTTATCATAAGATATCACTTATGAAGATCTTGTAAACATGGCTACACTTGAACTGAGTTAGGAAAGAGAAGAGTGTCTCACATTTAGAAAACACTCTTATGCCTGCTTAAGGGGGAAGGAGAGGTGGGGTGATGCATAAAACCAGAGTTTGATATAAGCACAGGTACCGTTCCAAAAACCAACTATGGAATAGACAAGACCTACACCTTCCTCAGTGAAAGGGATTCAAAGCCCCATATTTCCCGCAGAGGAATATATCTGACTAGTAAGAATCTTAAAACCTATGTATTGATATGTCTCTGTAAGGGAATCAAGTGTGTCTAGACTGGCATAAACATGGCAGCAAGAATCTGCTCAAACCCACTATAAAAAGGAATTTCAAAAACAAAACAAAAAAACTGGGAAATTCTTTACAATTCCTTCAGGGTCTCTGATGAAACCTGGAATGACCCTATATACAACGACAGCTGGATGTGGCATAAGGCTGGACACCTGGGACTGAGAAGATTGGTGAGATTTGGTGAGCAAATGCAGACCCTTTAAAGCAAAAATGAATGGCACCCATTCCATGGGTCCCAACTCTCCAGGTTGAAGGGAATATTACTACAGTTATAACATGTACGAGAAACCTAGAGAACGGACACATTGTGAATACGAAAGGTTTCTAAAACTCAATGAATAGTCCCTCTCCTGGTGCTCCGGTTTCACTTTCCATCTGCTTTACTATCAATCTCCCAATTTGGAGAGACAGCCCCTTCAACCTCCTGGTTCACACAGCTTTCCAATTTGGCGGAGGATGAAAGGGAAGAGGGAGAACCAATGAGAGAGTAGCTGTTAGGCATTTGACCGGGCATATATCACTCTACCTTCCTGGCAGGAAGAAGAATTAACCAAAGTCTCAGCCCCCCACCGGGTACCAGCATACTTCCTGAACCAAAATTTGGGACTTGCGGTCAGCTCACCAAAAAGGAGTTAAAAAATGGAACTCAAGGGCACAGCAATTCACAAACTGGCCGAGTAATAAAGGACAACTATCGTCCAAAAATCTGTTGAGGGAAGGCAACGAGGTGGATTTGAAAGCGAGGCAGAATAGCAGGAAACAGATTTCAAGAGGTACGTTGGAATCGCCTGTAAAGCACAGGAAGAGGGACACAACTTCGACAATGATGCACTTGGCAAAAAAGGGCGTATGCGTTTTCTCCTGAATATATTCAGGAGAAAACGCATACGCCCTTTTTGGCCAAGCAAGCAAGCGGGCAATGCAAATCTGCACTACAAAGTAGTATCACTTCCCACCGGTCAAAAGGGACATCCACAAAATGTGTAAAAACCAGAAAGGCAAGACAGGCCCTGGAGAACAGGGAGCCTTGCTATGCTGATGGGCGGGATGTAAATTGCCAACTGCCTCTCTGGAGGAGTGCATTGTGTTCCCTAAAACAAGTAAAGAACAGAGCTACAGAGCCAAGGGCACTTCCAGTCTAGGGAATATACCTTGGGAAAACTGAAAATCAATAAGACAGAGCCACCTGAAAATTTAGTGCTGCACTGCTTACAAGGACCTCAACTTGGGTACACCTTAAATATCCCAGGAAATATAAAAATGGTTCAAAAAATTGTGGTATTTACATACGATGGAATAACCCTCAGCCATGAAATCAATGTCATAAGACCAGTAACAGCAAAATGGGTAGATTCAGGTACGATGATTCTAAGTGAAATAAGTCACAGAGAAAAAGAAACTTATCATAAGATATCACTTATGAAGATCCTGTAAACATGGCTACACTTGAACTGAGTTAGGAAAGAGAACAGTGTCTCACATTTAGAAAACACTCTTATGCCTGCTTAAGAGGGAAGGAGAGGTGGGGTGATGCATAAAACCAGAGTTTGATATAAGCACAGGTACCGTTCCAAAAACCAACTATGGAATATACAAGACCTACACCTTCCTCAGTGAAAGGGACTCAAAACCCCATGTTTCCCGCAGAGGAATATATCTGACTAGTAAGAATCTTAAAACCTATGTATTGATATGTCTCCGTAAGGGAATCAAGTGTGTCTAGACTGGCATAAACATGGCAGTGAGAATCAGCTCAAACCCACTATAATAAGGAATTTCAAAAACAAAACAAAAAAACTGGGAAATTCTTTGCAATTCCTTCAGGGTCTCTGATGAAACCTGGAATGACCCTATCTACAACGATAGCTGGATGTGGCATAAGGCTGGACACTTGGGACTGAGAGGATTGGTGAGATTGGGTGAGCAAATGCAGACCCTTTAAAGCAATAATGCATGGCACCCATTCCATGGGTCCCAACTCTCCCGGTTGAAGGGAATATTACTACAGTTATAACATGTACGGGAAACCTAGAGAACGGACACAATGTGAATACGAAAGGTTTCTAAAAATCAACGAATAGTCCCTCTCCTGCTGCTCCGGTTTGACTTTCCACCTGCTTTACTATCAACCTCCCAACTTGGAGAGACAGCCCCTTTAACCTCCTGGTTCGCACAGGTTTCCAATTTGGCAGAGGATGAATGGGAAGAGGGAGAACCAATGAGAGAGTAGCTGTTAGGCATTTGGACGGGCACATATACCTCTAACTTCCCGGCAGGAAGAAGAATTAACCAAAGTCTCAGCCACCCAACGGGAACCAGTATAGATCCTGAACCAAAATTTTGGACTTGCGGTCAGCTCACCAAAAACGAGTTGAACAATGGAGCTCAGGGGCACAGCAATTCACAAACTGGCCGAGGAATAAAGGACAACTATCGTCCAAAAATCTGTTGAGGGAAGGCAACGAGGCGGACTTGAAAGCGAGGCAGAATAGCAGGAAACAGATTTCACGAGGTACGTTGGAATCGCCTTTAAAGCACAGGAAGAGGGGCACAACTTTGAAAGTGACGCACTTGGCCAAAAAGGGCGTATGCGTTTTCTCCTGAATATATTCAGGAGAAAACACATACGCCCTTTTTGGCCAAGCAAGCAAGCGGGAAATGCAAATCTGTACTACAGAGAAGTATCACTTCCCACCTGTCAAAAGGGACATCCACAAAATGTGTAAAAACCAGAAAGGCAAGACAGGCCCTGGAGAACAGGGAGCATTGTTATGCTGATGGGCGGGATGTACATTGCCAACTGCCTCTCTGGAGGAGTGCATTGTGTTCCCTAAAACAAGTAAAGAACAGAGCTACAGAGCCAAGGGCACTTCCAGTCTAGGGAATATACCTTGGGAAAACTGAAAATCAATAAGTCAGAGCCACCCCAAAATTTAGGGCTGCACTGCTTACAAGGACCTCAACTTGGGTACACCTTAAATATCCCAGGAAATATAAAAATGGTTCAAAAAATTGTGGTACTTACGTACGATGGAATATCCCTCAGCCATGAAATCAATGTCATAAGACCAGTAGCAGCAAAATGGGTGGATTCAGGTACGATGATTCTAAGTGAAATAAGTCACACAGAAAAAGAAACTTATCATAAGATATCACTTATGAAGATCCTGTAAACATGGCTACACTTGAAATGAGTTAGGAAAGAGAACAGTGTCTCACATTTAGAAAACACACTTATGCCTGCTTAAGGGGGAAGGAGAGGTGGGGTGATGCATAAAACCAGAGTTTGATATAAGCACAGGTACCGTTCCAAACACCAGCTATGGAATAGACAAGACCTACACCTTCCTCAGTGAAAGGGACTCAAAACACCATATTTCCCGCAGAGGAATATATCTGACTAGTAAGAATCTTAAAACCTATGGATTGATGTGTCTCCGTAAGGGAATCGAGTGTGTCTAGACTGGCATAAACATGGCAGCGAGAATCAGCTCAAACCCATTATAAAAAGGAATTTCAAAAACAAAACAAAAAAACTGGGAAATTCTTTACAATTCCTTCAGGGTCTCTGATGAAACCTGGAATGACCGTATGTACAACGACAGCTGGATGTGGCATAATGCTGGACACTTGGGACTGAGAGGATTGGTGAGATTGGGTGAGCAAATGCAGACCCTTTAAAGCACAAATGCCTGGCACCCATTCCATGGGTCCCAACTCTCCAGGTTAAAGGGAATATTACTACAGCTATAACATGTACGGGAAACCTAGAGAACGGACACACTGTGAATATGAAAGGTTTCTAAAACTCAACGAATAGTCCCTCTCCTGGTGCTCGGGTTTGACTTTCCATCTGCTTTACTATCAACCTCCCAACTTGGAGAGACAGCCCCTTTAACCTCCTGGTTCGCACAGGTTGCCAATTTGGCAGAGGATGAAAGGGAAGAGGGAGAACCAATGAGAGAGTAGCTGTTAGGCATTTGTACGGGCACATATCACTCTAATTTCCCGGCAGGAAGAAGAATTAACCAAAGCCTCAGCCTCCCACCGGGAACCAGTATAGGTCCTGAACCAAAATTTTGGACTTGCGGTCAGCTCACAAAAAACGAGTTGAAAAATGCAGCTCAGGGGCACAGCAATTCCCAAACTGGATGAGTAATAAAGGACAACTATCGTCCAAAAATCTGTTGAGGGAAGGCAACGAGGCGGACTTGAAAGCGAGGCCGAATAGCAGGAAACAGAGGTATGTTGGAATCACATTTAAAGCACAGGAAGAGGGCCACAACTTCGACAATGATGCACTTGGCCAAAAAGGGCGTAATGGTTTTCTCCTGAATATATTCAGGAGAAAACGCATACGCCCTTTTTGGCCAAGCAAGCAAGCGGGCAATGCAAATCTGCACTACAAAGAAGTATCACTTCCCACCGGTCAAAAGGGACATCCACAAAATGTGTAAAAACCAGAAAGGCAAGACAGGCCCTGGAGAACAGGAAGCCTTGTTATGCTGATGGGCGGGATGTAAACTGCCAACTGCCTCTCTGGAGGAGTGCATTTTGTTCCCTAAAACAAGTAAACAACAGAGCTACAGAGCCAAGGGCACTTCCAGTCTAGGGAATATACCTTGGGAAAACTGAAAATCAATAAGATAGAGCCACCCCAAAATATAGGGCTGCACTGCTTTCAAGGACCTCAACTTGGGTACACCTTAAGTATCCCAGGAAATATAAATATGGTTCAAAAAATTGTGGTACTTACGTACGATGGAATATCCCTCAGCCATGAAATCAATGTCATAAGACCATTAGCAGCAAAATGGGTGGATTCAGGTACGATGATTCTAAGTGAAATAAGTCACACAGAAAAAGAAACTTATCATAAGATATCACTTATGAAGATCCTGTAAACATGGCTACACTTGAACTGAGTTAGGAAAGAGAACAGTGTCTCACATTTAGAAAACACTCTTATGCCTGCTTAAGGGGGAAGTAGAGGTGGGGTGATGCATAAAACCAGAGTTTGATATAAGCACAGGTACCGTTCCAAAAACCAACTATGGAATAGACAAGACCTACACCTTCCTCAGTGAAAGGGATTCAAAGCCCCATATTTCCCGCAGAGGAATATATCTGACTAGTAAGAATCTTAAAACCTATGTATTGATATGTCTCTGTAAGGGAATCAAGTGTGTCTAGACTGGCATAAACATGGCAGCAAGAATCTGCTCAAACCCACTATAAAAAGGAATTTCAAAAACAAAACAAAAAAACTGGGAAATTCTTTACAATTCCTTCAGGGTCTCTGATGAAACCTGGAATGACCCTATATACAACGACAGCTGGATGTGGCATAAGGCTGGACACCTGGGACTGAGAAGATTGGTGAGATTTGGTGAGCAAATGCAGACCCTTTAAAGCAAAAATGAATGGCACCCATTCCATGGGTCCCAACTCTCCAGGTTGAAGGGAATATTACTACAGTTATAACATGTACGAGAAACCTAGAGAACGGACACATTGTGAATACGAAAGGTTTCTAAAACTCAACGAATAGTCCCTCTCCTGGTGCTCCGGTTTCACTTTCCATCTGCTTTACTATCAATCTCCCAATTTGGAGAGACAGCCCCTTCAACCTCCTGGTTCACACAGCTTTCCAATTTGGCGGAGGATGAAAGGGAAGAGGGAGAACCAATGAGAGAGTAGCTGTTAGGCATTTGACCGGGCATATATCACTCTACCTTCCTGGCAGGAAGAAGAATTAACCAAAGTCTCAGCCCCCCACCGGGTACCAGCATACTTCCTGAACCAAAATTTTGGACTTGCGGTCAGCTCACCAAAAAGGAGTTAAAAAATGGAACTCAAGGGCACAGCAATTCACAAACTGGCCGAGTAATAAAGGACAACTATCGTCCAAAAATCTGTTGAGGGAAGGCAACGAGGTGGATTTGAAAGCGAGGCAGAATAGCAGGAAACAGATTTCAAGAGGTACGTTGGAATCGCCTGTAAAGCACAGGAAGAGGGACACAACTTCGACAATGATGCACTTGGCAAAAAAGGGCGTATGCGTTTTCTCCTGAATATATTCAGGAGAAAACGCATACGCCCTTTTTGGCCAAGCAAGCAAGCGGGCAATGCAAATCTGCACTACAAAGTAGTATCACTTCCCACCGGTCAAAAGGGACATCCACAAAATGTGTAAAAACCAGAAAGGCAAGACAGGCCCTGGAGAACAGGGAGCCTTGCTATGCTGATGGGCGGGATGTAAATTGCCAACTGCCTCTCTGGAGGAGTGCATTGTGTTCCCTAAAACAAGTAAAGAACAGAGCTACAGAGCCAAGGGCACTTCCAGTCTAGGGAATATACCTTGGGAAAACTGAAAATCAATAAGACAGAGCCACCTGAAAATTTAGTGCTGCACTGCTTACAAGGACCTCAACTTGGGTACACCTTAAATATCCCAGGAAATATAAAAATGGTTCAAAAAATTGTGGTATTTACATACGATGGAATAACCCTCAGCCATGAAATCAATGTCATAAGACCAGTAACAGCAAAATGGGTAGATTCAGGTACGATGATTCTAAGTGAAATAAGTCACAGAGAAAAAGAAACTTATCATAAGATATCACTTATGAAGATCCTGTAAACATGGCTACACTTGAACTGAGTTAGGAAAGAGAACAGTGTCTCACATTTAGAAAACACTCTTATGCCTGCTTAAGAGGGAAGGAGAGGTGGGGTGATGCATAAAACCAGAGTTTGATATAAGCACAGGTACCGTTCCAAAAACCAACTATGGAATATACAAGACCTACACCTTCCTCAGTGAAAGGGACTCAAAACCCCATGTTTCCCGCAGAGGAATATATCTGACTAGTAAGAATCTTAAAACCTATGTATTGATATGTCTCCGTAAGGGAATCAAGTGTGTCTAGACTGGCATAAACATGGCAGTGAGAATCAGCTCAAACCCACTATAATAAGGAATTTCAAAAACAAAACAAAAAAACTGGGAAATTCTTTACAATTCCTTCAGGGTCTCTGATGAAACCTGGAATGACCCTATCTACAACGACAGCTGGATGTGGCATAAGGCTGGACACTTGGGACTGAGAGGATTGGTGAGATTGGGTGAGCAAATGCAGACCCTTTAAAGCAATAATGCATGGCACCCATTCCATGGGTCCCAACTCTCCCGGTTGAAGGGAATATTACTACAGTTATAACATGTACGGGAAACCTAGAGAACGGACACAATGTGAATACGAAAGGTTTCTAAAAATCAACGAATAGTCCCTCTCCTGCTGCTCCGGTTTGACTTTCCACCTGCTTTACGATCAACCTCCCAACTTGGAGAGACAGCCCCTTTAACCTCCTGGTTCGCACAGGTTTCCAATTTGGCAGAGGATGAATGGGAAGAGGGAGAACCAATGAGAGAGTAGCTGTTAGGCATTTGGACGGGCACATATACCTCTAACTTCCCGGCAGGAAGAAGAATTAACCAAAGTCTCAGCCACCCAACGGGAACCAGTATAGATCCTGAACCAAAATTTTGGACTTGCGGTCAGCTCACCAAAAACGAGTTGAACAATGGAGCTCAGGGGCACAGCAATTCACAAACTGGCCGAGGAATAAAGGACAACTATCGTCCAAAAATCTGTTGAGGGAAGGCAACGAGGCGGACTTGAAAGCGAGGCAGAATAGCAGGAAACAGATTTCACGAGGTACGTTGGAATTGCCTTTAAAGCACAGGAAGAGGGGCACAACTTTGAAAGTGACGCACTTGGCCAAAAAGGGCGTATGCGTTTTCTCCTGAATATATTCAGGAGAAAACACATACGCCCTTTTTGGCCAAGCAAGCAAGCGGGAAATGCAAATCTGTACTACAGAGAAGTATCACTTCCCACCTGTCAAAAGGGACATCCACAAAATGTGTAAAATCCAGAAAGGCAAGACAGGCCCTGGAGAACAGGGAGCCTTGTTATGCTGATGGGCGGGATGTAAATTGCCAACTGCCTCTCTGGAGGAGTGCATTGTGTTCCCTAAAACAAGTAAAGAATAGAGCTACAGAGCCAAGGGCACTTCCAGTCTAGGGAATATACCTTGGGAAAACTGAAAATCAATAAGACAGAGCCACCAAAAAATTTAGGGCTGCACTGATAACAAGGACCTCAACTTGGGTACACCTTAAATATCCCAGGAAATATAAAAATGGTTCAAAAAATTGTGGTACTTACATACGATGGATTATCCCTCAGCCATGAAATCAATGTCATAAAACCAGTAGCAGCAAAATGGGTGGATTCAGGTATGATGATTCTAAGTGAAATAAGTCACACAGAAAAAGAAACTT
Organism: Hyperoodon ampullatus; assembly: GCF_949752795.1. Classification (NCBI taxonomy): domain Eukaryota; kingdom Metazoa; phylum Chordata; class Mammalia; order Artiodactyla; family Ziphiidae; genus Hyperoodon; species Hyperoodon ampullatus. The sequence goes on along the minus strand of NW_027640917.1, from coordinate 883,060 downwards.
ATCATAAGATATCACTTATGAAGATCTTGTAAACATGGCTACACTTGAACTGAGTTAGGAAAGAGAAGAGTGTCTCACATTTAGAAAACACTCTTATGCCTGCTTAAGGGGGAAGGAGAGGTGGGGTGATGCATAAAACCAGAGTTTGATATAAGCACAGGTACCGTTCCAAAAACCAACTATGGAATAGACAAGACCTACACCTTCCTCAGTGAAAGGGATTCAAAGCCCCATATTTCCCGCAGAGGAATATATCTGACTAGTAAGAATCTTAAAACCTATGTATTGATATGTCTCTGTAAGGGAATCAAGTGTGTCTAGACTGGCATAAACATGGCAGCAAGAATCTGCTCAAACCCACTATAAAAAGGAATTTCAAAAACAAAACAAAAAAACTGGGAAATTCTTTACAATTCCTTCAGGGTCTCTGATGAAACCTGGAATGACCCTATATACAACGACAGCTGGATGTGGCATAAGGCTGGACACCTGGGACTGAGAAGATTGGTGAGATTTGGTGAGCAAATGCAGACCCTTTAAAGCAAAAATGAATGGCACCCATTCCATGGGTCCCAACTCTCCAGGTTGAAGGGAATATTACTACAGTTATAACATGTACGAGAAACCTAGAGAACGGACACATTGTGAATACGAAAGGTTTCTAAAACTCAATGAATAGTCCCTCTCCTGGTGCTCCGGTTTCACTTTCCATCTGCTTTACTATCAATCTCCCAATTTGGAGAGACAGCCCCTTCAACCTCCTGGTTCACACAGCTTTCCAATTTGGCGGAGGATGAAAGGGAAGAGGGAGAACCAATGAGAGAGTAGCTGTTAGGCATTTGACCGGGCATATATCACTCTACCTTCCTGGCAGGAAGAAGAATTAACCAAAGTCTCAGCCCCCCACCGGGTACCAGCATACTTCCTGAACCAAAATTTGGGACTTGCGGTCAGCTCACCAAAAAGGAGTTAAAAAATGGAACTCAAGGGCACAGCAATTCACAAACTGGCCGAGTAATAAAGGACAACTATCGTCCAAAAATCTGTTGAGGGAAGGCAACGAGGTGGATTTGAAAGCGAGGCAGAATAGCAGGAAACAGATTTCAAGAGGTACGTTGGAATCGCCTGTAAAGCACAGGAAGAGGGACACAACTTCGACAATGATGCACTTGGCAAAAAAGGGCGTATGCGTTTTCTCCTGAATATATTCAGGAGAAAACGCATACGCCCTTTTTGGCCAAGCAAGCAAGCGGGCAATGCAAATCTGCACTACAAAGTAGTATCACTTCCCACCGGTCAAAAGGGACATCCACAAAATGTGTAAAAACCAGAAAGGCAAGACAGGCCCTGGAGAACAGGGAGCCTTGCTATGCTGATGGGCGGGATGTAAATTGCCAACTGCCTCTCTGGAGGAGTGCATTGTGTTCCCTAAAACAAGTAAAGAACAGAGCTACAGAGCCAAGGGCACTTCCAGTCTAGGGAATATACCTTGGGAAAACTGAAAATCAATAAGACAGAGCCACCTGAAAATTTAGTGCTGCACTGCTTACAAGGACCTCAACTTGGGTACACCTTAAATATCCCAGGAAATATAAAAATGGTTCAAAAAATTGTGGTATTTACATACGATGGAATAACCCTCAGCCATGAAATCAATGTCATAAGACCAGTAACAGCAAAATGGGTAGATTCAGGTACGATGATTCTAAGTGAAATAAGTCACAGAGAAAAAGAAACTTATCATAAGATATCACTTATGAAGATCCTGTAAACATGGCTACACTTGAACTGAGTTAGGAAAGAGAACAGTGTCTCACATTTAGAAAACACTCTTATGCCTGCTTAAGAGGGAAGGAGAGGTGGGGTGATGCATAAAACCAGAGTTTGATATAAGCACAGGTACCGTTCCAAAAACCAACTATGGAATATACAAGACCTACACCTTCCTCAGTGAAAGGGACTCAAAACCCCATGTTTCCCGCAGAGGAATATATCTGACTAGTAAGAATCTTAAAACCTATGTATTGATATGTCTCCGTAAGGGAATCAAGTGTGTCTAGACTGGCATAAACATGGCAGTGAGAATCAGCTCAAACCCACTATAATAAGGAATTTCAAAAACAAAACAAAAAAACTGGGAAATTCTTTGCAATTCCTTCAGGGTCTCTGATGAAACCTGGAATGACCCTATCTACAACGATAGCTGGATGTGGCATAAGGCTGGACACTTGGGACTGAGAGGATTGGTGAGATTGGGTGAGCAAATGCAGACCCTTTAAAGCAATAATGCATGGCACCCATTCCATGGGTCCCAACTCTCCCGGTTGAAGGGAATATTACTACAGTTATAACATGTACGGGAAACCTAGAGAACGGACACAATGTGAATACGAAAGGTTTCTAAAAATCAACGAATAGTCCCTCTCCTGCTGCTCCGGTTTGACTTTCCACCTGCTTTACTATCAACCTCCCAACTTGGAGAGACAGCCCCTTTAACCTCCTGGTTCGCACAGGTTTCCAATTTGGCAGAGGATGAATGGGAAGAGGGAGAACCAATGAGAGAGTAGCTGTTAGGCATTTGGACGGGCACATATACCTCTAACTTCCCGGCAGGAAGAAGAATTAACCAAAGTCTCAGCCACCCAACGGGAACCAGTATAGATCCTGAACCAAAATTTTGGACTTGCGGTCAGCTCACCAAAAACGAGTTGAACAATGGAGCTCAGGGGCACAGCAATTCACAAACTGGCCGAGGAATAAAGGACAACTATCGTCCAAAAATCTGTTGAGGGAAGGCAACGAGGCGGACTTGAAAGCGAGGCAGAATAGCAGGAAACAGATTTCACGAGGTACGTTGGAATCGCCTTTAAAGCACAGGAAGAGGGGCACAACTTTGAAAGTGACGCACTTGGCCAAAAAGGGCGTATGCGTTTTCTCCTGAATATATTCAGGAGAAAACACATACGCCCTTTTTGGCCAAGCAAGCAAGCGGGAAATGCAAATCTGTACTACAGAGAAGTATCACTTCCCACCTGTCAAAAGGGACATCCACAAAATGTGTAAAAACCAGAAAGGCAAGACAGGCCCTGGAGAACAGGGAGCATTGTTATGCTGATGGGCGGGATGTACATTGCCAACTGCCTCTCTGGAGGAGTGCATTGTGTTCCCTAAAACAAGTAAAGAACAGAGCTACAGAGCCAAGGGCACTTCCAGTCTAGGGAATATACCTTGGGAAAACTGAAAATCAATAAGTCAGAGCCACCCCAAAATTTAGGGCTGCACTGCTTACAAGGACCTCAACTTGGGTACACCTTAAATATCCCAGGAAATATAAAAATGGTTCAAAAAATTGTGGTACTTACGTACGATGGAATATCCCTCAGCCATGAAATCAATGTCATAAGACCAGTAGCAGCAAAATGGGTGGATTCAGGTACGATGATTCTAAGTGAAATAAGTCACACAGAAAAAGAAACTTATCATAAGATATCACTTATGAAGATCCTGTAAACATGGCTACACTTGAAATGAGTTAGGAAAGAGAACAGTGTCTCACATTTAGAAAACACACTTATGCCTGCTTAAGGGGGAAGGAGAGGTGGGGTGATGCATAAAACCAGAGTTTGATATAAGCACAGGTACCGTTCCAAACACCAGCTATGGAATAGACAAGACCTACACCTTCCTCAGTGAAAGGGACTCAAAACACCATATTTCCCGCAGAGGAATATATCTGACTAGTAAGAATCTTAAAACCTATGGATTGATGTGTCTCCGTAAGGGAATCGAGTGTGTCTAGACTGGCATAAACATGGCAGCGAGAATCAGCTCAAACCCATTATAAAAAGGAATTTCAAAAACAAAACAAAAAAACTGGGAAATTCTTTACAATTCCTTCAGGGTCTCTGATGAAACCTGGAATGACCGTATGTACAACGACAGCTGGATGTGGCATAATGCTGGACACTTGGGACTGAGAGGATTGGTGAGATTGGGTGAGCAAATGCAGACCCTTTAAAGCACAAATGCCTGGCACCCATTCCATGGGTCCCAACTCTCCAGGTTAAAGGGAATATTACTACAGCTATAACATGTACGGGAAACCTAGAGAACGGACACACTGTGAATATGAAAGGTTTCTAAAACTCAACGAATAGTCCCTCTCCTGGTGCTCGGGTTTGACTTTCCATCTGCTTTACTATCAACCTCCCAACTTGGAGAGACAGCCCCTTTAACCTCCTGGTTCGCACAGGTTGCCAATTTGGCAGAGGATGAAAGGGAAGAGGGAGAACCAATGAGAGAGTAGCTGTTAGGCATTTGTACGGGCACATATCACTCTAATTTCCCGGCAGGAAGAAGAATTAACCAAAGCCTCAGCCTCCCACCGGGAACCAGTATAGGTCCTGAACCAAAATTTTGGACTTGCGGTCAGCTCACAAAAAACGAGTTGAAAAATGCAGCTCAGGGGCACAGCAATTCCCAAACTGGATGAGTAATAAAGGACAACTATCGTCCAAAAATCTGTTGAGGGAAGGCAACGAGGCGGACTTGAAAGCGAGGCCGAATAGCAGGAAACAGAGGTATGTTGGAATCACATTTAAAGCACAGGAAGAGGGCCACAACTTCGACAATGATGCACTTGGCCAAAAAGGGCGTAATGGTTTTCTCCTGAATATATTCAGGAGAAAACGCATACGCCCTTTTTGGCCAAGCAAGCAAGCGGGCAATGCAAATCTGCACTACAAAGAAGTATCACTTCCCACCGGTCAAAAGGGACATCCACAAAATGTGTAAAAACCAGAAAGGCAAGACAGGCCCTGGAGAACAGGAAGCCTTGTTATGCTGATGGGCGGGATGTAAACTGCCAACTGCCTCTCTGGAGGAGTGCATTTTGTTCCCTAAAACAAGTAAACAACAGAGCTACAGAGCCAAGGGCACTTCCAGTCTAGGGAATATACCTTGGGAAAACTGAAAATCAATAAGATAGAGCCACCCCAAAATATAGGGCTGCACTGCTTTCAAGGACCTCAACTTGGGTACACCTTAAGTATCCCAGGAAATATAAATATGGTTCAAAAAATTGTGGTACTTACGTACGATGGAATATCCCTCAGCCATGAAATCAATGTCATAAGACCATTAGCAGCAAAATGGGTGGATTCAGGTACGATGATTCTAAGTGAAATAAGTCACACAGAAAAAGAAACTTATCATAAGATATCACTTATGAAGATCCTGTAAACATGGCTACACTTGAACTGAGTTAGGAAAGAGAACAGTGTCTCACATTTAGAAAACACTCTTATGCCTGCTTAAGGGGGAAGTAGAGGTGGGGTGATGCATAAAACCAGAGTTTGATATAAGCACAGGTACCGTTCCAAAAACCAACTATGGAATAGACAAGACCTACACCTTCCTCAGTGAAAGGGATTCAAAGCCCCATATTTCCCGCAGAGGAATATATCTGACTAGTAAGAATCTTAAAACCTATGTATTGATATGTCTCTGTAAGGGAATCAAGTGTGTCTAGACTGGCATAAACATGGCAGCAAGAATCTGCTCAAACCCACTATAAAAAGGAATTTCAAAAACAAAACAAAAAAACTGGGAAATTCTTTACAATTCCTTCAGGGTCTCTGATGAAACCTGGAATGACCCTATATACAACGACAGCTGGATGTGGCATAAGGCTGGACACCTGGGACTGAGAAGATTGGTGAGATTTGGTGAGCAAATGCAGACCCTTTAAAGCAAAAATGAATGGCACCCATTCCATGGGTCCCAACTCTCCAGGTTGAAGGGAATATTACTACAGTTATAACATGTACGAGAAACCTAGAGAACGGACACATTGTGAATACGAAAGGTTTCTAAAACTCAACGAATAGTCCCTCTCCTGGTGCTCCGGTTTCACTTTCCATCTGCTTTACTATCAATCTCCCAATTTGGAGAGACAGCCCCTTCAACCTCCTGGTTCACACAGCTTTCCAATTTGGCGGAGGATGAAAGGGAAGAGGGAGAACCAATGAGAGAGTAGCTGTTAGGCATTTGACCGGGCATATATCACTCTACCTTCCTGGCAGGAAGAAGAATTAACCAAAGTCTCAGCCCCCCACCGGGTACCAGCATACTTCCTGAACCAAAATTTTGGACTTGCGGTCAGCTCACCAAAAAGGAGTTAAAAAATGGAACTCAAGGGCACAGCAATTCACAAACTGGCCGAGTAATAAAGGACAACTATCGTCCAAAAATCTGTTGAGGGAAGGCAACGAGGTGGATTTGAAAGCGAGGCAGAATAGCAGGAAACAGATTTCAAGAGGTACGTTGGAATCGCCTGTAAAGCACAGGAAGAGGGACACAACTTCGACAATGATGCACTTGGCAAAAAAGGGCGTATGCGTTTTCTCCTGAATATATTCAGGAGAAAACGCATACGCCCTTTTTGGCCAAGCAAGCAAGCGGGCAATGCAAATCTGCACTACAAAGTAGTATCACTTCCCACCGGTCAAAAGGGACATCCACAAAATGTGTAAAAACCAGAAAGGCAAGACAGGCCCTGGAGAACAGGGAGCCTTGCTATGCTGATGGGCGGGATGTAAATTGCCAACTGCCTCTCTGGAGGAGTGCATTGTGTTCCCTAAAACAAGTAAAGAACAGAGCTACAGAGCCAAGGGCACTTCCAGTCTAGGGAATATACCTTGGGAAAACTGAAAATCAATAAGACAGAGCCACCTGAAAATTTAGTGCTGCACTGCTTACAAGGACCTCAACTTGGGTACACCTTAAATATCCCAGGAAATATAAAAATGGTTCAAAAAATTGTGGTATTTACATACGATGGAATAACCCTCAGCCATGAAATCAATGTCATAAGACCAGTAACAGCAAAATGGGTAGATTCAGGTACGATGATTCTAAGTGAAATAAGTCACAGAGAAAAAGAAACTTATCATAAGATATCACTTATGAAGATCCTGTAAACATGGCTACACTTGAACTGAGTTAGGAAAGAGAACAGTGTCTCACATTTAGAAAACACTCTTATGCCTGCTTAAGAGGGAAGGAGAGGTGGGGTGATGCATAAAACCAGAGTTTGATATAAGCACAGGTACCGTTCCAAAAACCAACTATGGAATATACAAGACCTACACCTTCCTCAGTGAAAGGGACTCAAAACCCCATGTTTCCCGCAGAGGAATATATCTGACTAGTAAGAATCTTAAAACCTATGTATTGATATGTCTCCGTAAGGGAATCAAGTGTGTCTAGACTGGCATAAACATGGCAGTGAGAATCAGCTCAAACCCACTATAATAAGGAATTTCAAAAACAAAACAAAAAAACTGGGAAATTCTTTACAATTCCTTCAGGGTCTCTGATGAAACCTGGAATGACCCTATCTACAACGACAGCTGGATGTGGCATAAGGCTGGACACTTGGGACTGAGAGGATTGGTGAGATTGGGTGAGCAAATGCAGACCCTTTAAAGCAATAATGCATGGCACCCATTCCATGGGTCCCAACTCTCCCGGTTGAAGGGAATATTACTACAGTTATAACATGTACGGGAAACCTAGAGAACGGACACAATGTGAATACGAAAGGTTTCTAAAAATCAACGAATAGTCCCTCTCCTGCTGCTCCGGTTTGACTTTCCACCTGCTTTACGATCAACCTCCCAACTTGGAGAGACAGCCCCTTTAACCTCCTGGTTCGCACAGGTTTCCAATTTGGCAGAGGATGAATGGGAAGAGGGAGAACCAATGAGAGAGTAGCTGTTAGGCATTTGGACGGGCACATATACCTCTAACTTCCCGGCAGGAAGAAGAATTAACCAAAGTCTCAGCCACCCAACGGGAACCAGTATAGATCCTGAACCAAAATTTTGGACTTGCGGTCAGCTCACCAAAAACGAGTTGAACAATGGAGCTCAGGGGCACAGCAATTCACAAACTGGCCGAGGAATAAAGGACAACTATCGTCCAAAAATCTGTTGAGGGAAGGCAACGAGGCGGACTTGAAAGCGAGGCAGAATAGCAGGAAACAGATTTCACGAGGTACGTTGGAATTGCCTTTAAAGCACAGGAAGAGGGGCACAACTTTGAAAGTGACGCACTTGGCCAAAAAGGGCGTATGCGTTTTCTCCTGAATATATTCAGGAGAAAACACATACGCCCTTTTTGGCCAAGCAAGCAAGCGGGAAATGCAAATCTGTACTACAGAGAAGTATCACTTCCCACCTGTCAAAAGGGACATCCACAAAATGTGTAAAATCCAGAAAGGCAAGACAGGCCCTGGAGAACAGGGAGCATTGTTATGCTGATGGGCGGGATGTACATTGCCAACTGCCTCTCTGGAGGAGTGCATTGTGTTCCCTAAAACAAGTAAAGAACAGAGCTACAGAGCCAAGGGCACTTCCAGTCTAGGGAATATACCTTGGGAAAACTGAAAATCAATAAGTCAGAGCCACCCCAAAATTTAGGGCTGCACTGCTTACAAGGACCTCAACTTGGGTACACCTTAAATATCCCAGGAAATATAAAAATGGTTCAAAAAATTGTGGTACTTACGTACGATGGAATATCCCTCAGCCATGAAATCAATGTCATAAGACCAGTAGCAGCAAAATGGGTGGATTCAGGTACGATGATTCTAAGTGAAATAAGTCACACAGAAAAAGAAACTTATCATAAGATATCACTTATGAAGATCCTGTAAACATGGCTACACTTGAAATGAGTTAGGAAAGAGAACAGTGTCTCACATTTAGAAAACACACTTATGCCTGCTTAAGGGGGAAGGAGAGGTGGGGTGATGCATAAAACCAGAGTTTGATATAAGCACAGGTACCGTTCCAAACACCAGCTATGGAATAGACAAGACCTACACCTTCCTCAGTGAAAGGGACTCAAAACACCATATTTCCCGCAGAGGAATATATCTGACTAGTAAGAATCTTAAAACCTATGGATTGATGTGTCTCCGTAAGGGAATCGAGTGTGTCTAGACTGGCATAAACATGGCAGCGAGAATCAGCTCAAACCCATTATAAAAAGGAATTTCAAAAACAAAACAAAAAAACTGGGAAATTCTTTACAATTCCTTCAGGGTCTCTGATGAAACCTGGAATGACCGTATGTACAACGACAGCTGGATGTGGCATAATGCTGGACACTTGGGACTGAGAGGATTGGTGAGATTGGGTGAGCAAATGAAGACCCTTTAAAGCACAAATGCCTGGCACCCATTCCATGGGTCCCAACTCTCCAGGTTAAAGGGAATATTACTACAGCTATAACATGTACGGGAAACCTAGAGAACGGACACACTGTGAATATGAAAGGTTTCTAAAACTCAACGAATAGTCCCTCTCCTGGTGCTCGGGTTTGACTTTCCATCTGCTTTACTATCAACCTCCCAACTTGGAGAGACAGCCCCTTTAACCTCCTGGTTCGCACAGGTTGCCAATTTGGCAGAGGATGAAAGGGAAGAGGGAGAACCAATGAGAGAGTAGCTGTTAGGCATTTGTACGGGCACATATCACTCTAATTTCCCGGCAGGAAGAAGAATTAACCAAAGCCTCAGCCTCCCACCGGGAACCAGTATAGGTCCTGAACCAAAATTTTGGACTTGCGGTCAGCTCACAAAAAACGAGTTGAAAAATGGAGCTCAGGGGCACAGCAATTCCCAAACTGGATGAGTAATAAAGGACAACTATCGTCCAAAAATCTGTTGAGGGAAGGCAACGAGGCGGACTTGAAAGCGAGGCCGAATAGCAGGAAACAGAGGTACGTTGGAATCACATTTAAAGCACAGGAAGAGGGGCACAACTTCGACAATGATGCACTTGGCCAAAAAGGGCGTAATGGTTTTCTCCTGAATATATTCAGGAGAAAGCGCATACGCCCTTTTTGGCCAAGCAAGCAAGCGGGCAATGCAAATCTGCACTACAAAGAAGTATCACTTCCCACCGGTCAAAAGGGACATCCACAAAATGTGTAAAAACCAGAAAGGCAAGACAGGCCCTGGAGAACAGGAAGCCTTGTTATGCTGATGGGCGGGATGTAAACTGCCAACTGCCTCTCTGGAGGAGTGCATTGTGTTCCCTAAAACAAGTAAACAACAGAGCTACAGAGCCAAGGGCACTTCCAGTCTAGGGAATATACCTTGGGAAAACTGAAAATCAATAAGATAGAGCCACCCCAAAATATAGGGCTGCACTGCTTTCAAGGACCTCAACTTGGGTACACCTTAAGTATCCCAGGAAATATAAATATGGTTCAAAAAATTGTGGTACTTACGTACGATGGAATATCCCTCAGCCATGAAATCAATGTCATAAGACCATTAGCAGCAAAATGGGTGGATTCAGGTACGATGATTCTAAGTGAAATAAGTCACACAGAAAAAGAAACTTATCATACGATATCACTTATGAAGATCCTGTAAACATGGCTACACTTGAACTGAGTTAGGAAAGAGAACAGTGTCTCACATTTAGAAAACACTCTTATGCCTGCTTAAGGGGGAAGTAGAGGTGGGGTGATGCATAAAACCAGAGTTTGATATAAGCACAGGTACTGCTCCAAAAACCAACTATGGAATAGACCAGAGCTACACCTTCCTCAGTGAAAGGGACTCAAAACCCCATATTTCCCACAGAGGAATATATCTGACTAGTAAGAATCTTAAAACCTATGTATTGATATGTCTCCATAAGGGAATCAAGTGTGTCTAGACTGGCATAAACATGGCAGCGGGAATTAGCTCAAACCCACTATAAAAAGGAATTTCAAAAACGAAACAAAAAAACTGGGAAATTCTTTACAATTCCTTCAGGGTCTCTGATGAAACCTGGAATGACCCTATCTACAACGACAGCTGGATGTGGCATAAGGCTGGACACTTGGGACTGAGACGATTGGTGGGATTGGGTGAGCAAATGCAGACCCTTTAAAGCACAAATGCCTGGCACCCATTCCATGGGTCCCAACTCTCCAGGATGAAGGGAATATTACTACAGCTATAACATGTACGGTAAACCTAGAGAACGGACACACTGTGAATACGAAAGGTTTCTAAAACTCAACGAATAGTCCCTCTCCTGGTGCTCCGGTTTGACTTTCCATCTGCTTTACTATCAACCTCCCGACTTGGAGAGACAGCCCCTTTAACCTCCTGATTCGCACAGGTTGCCAATTTGGCAGAGGATGAAAGGGAATAGGGAGAACCAATGAGAGAATAGCTGTTAGGCATTTGGACGGGCACATATCACTCTAATTTCCCGGCAGGAAGAAGAATTAACCAAAGTCTCAGCCACCCACCGGGAACCAGTATAGGTCCTGAACCAAAATTTTGAACATGCGGTCAGCTCACAAAAAACGAGTTGAAAAATGGAGCTCAGGGGCACAGCAATTCACAAACTGGCCGAGTAATAAAGGACAACTATCGTCCAAAAATCTGTTGAGGGAAGGCAACGAGGCAGACTTGAAAGCGAGGCAGAATAGCAGGAAACAGATTTCAAGAGGTACGTTGGAATCGACTTTAAAGCACAGGAAGAGGGGTGCAACTCAGACAATGATGCACTTGGCCAAAAAGAGCGTATGTGTTTTCTCCTGAATATATTCAGGAGAAAACGCATACGCCCTTTTTGGCCAAGCAAGCAAGCTGGCAATGCAAATCTGCACTACAAAGAAGTATCACTTCCCACCGGTCAAAAGGGACATCCACAAAATTTGTAAAATCCATAAAGGCAAGACAGGCCCTGGAGAACAGGGAGCCTTGTTATGCTGATGGGCGGGATATAACTAGCCAACTGCCTCTCCGGAGGAGTGCATTGTGTACCCTAAAAGAAATAAACAACAGAGCTACAGAGCCAAGAGCACTTCCAGTGTAGGGAATATACCTTGGGAAAACTGAAAATCGATAAGACAGAGCCACCCCAAAATTTAGGGCGGCACTGCATACAAGGACCTCAACTTGGGTACACCTTAAGTATCCCAGGAAATATAAAAATGGTTCAAAAAATTGTGGTACTTACGTACGATGGAATATCCCTCAGCCATGAAATCAATGTCATAAGTCCAGTAGCAGCAAAATGGGTGGATTCAGGTTCGATGATTCTAAGTGAAATAAGTCACACAGAAAAAGAAACTTATCATAAGATATCACTTATGAAGATCCTGTAAACATGGCTACACTTGAACTGAGTTAGGAAAGAGAACAGTGTCTCACATTTAGAAAACACTCTTATGCCTGCTTAAGGGGGAAGGAGAGGTGGGGTGATGCATAAAACCAGAGTTTGATATAAGCACAGGTACCGTTCCAAAAACCAACTGTGGAATAGACAAGACCTACACCTTCCTCAGTGAAAGGGACTCAAAACCCCATATTTCCCGCAGAGGAATATATCTGACTAGTAAGAATCTTAAAACCTATGTATTGATATGTCTCCGTAAGGGAATCAAGTGTGTCTAGACTGTCATAAACATGGCAGCGAGAATCAGCTCAAACCCACTATAAAAAGGAATTTCAAAAACAAAACAAAAAAACTGGGAAATTCTTTACAATTCCTTCAGGGTCTCTGATGAAACCTGGAATGACCCTATGTACAACGACAGCTGGATGTGGCATAATGCTGGACACTTGGGACTGAGAGGATTGGTGAGATTGGGTGAGCAAATGCAGACCCTTTAAAGCACAAATGCCTGGCACCCATTCCATGGGTCCCAACTCTCCAGGTTAAAGGGAATATTAATACAAATATAACATGTACGGGAAACCTAGAGAATGGACACATTGTGAATACGAAAGGTTTCTAAAACTCAACGAATAGTCCCTCTCCTGGTGCTCGGGTTTGACTTTCCATCTGCTTTACTATCAACCTCCCAACTTGGAGAGACAGCCCCTTTAACCTCCTGCTTCGCACAGGTTGCCAATTTGGCAGAGGATGAAAGGGAAGAGGGAGAACCAATGAGAGAGTAGCTGTTAGGCATTTGTACGGGCACATATCACTCTAATTTCCCGGCAGGAAGAAGAATTAACCAAAGCCTCAGCCTCCCACCGGGAACCAGTATAGGTCCTGAACCAAAATTTTGGACTTGCGGTCAGCTCACAAAAAACGAGTTGAAAAATGGAGCTCAGGGGCACAGCAATTCCCAAACTGGACGAGGAATAAAGGACAACTATCGTCCAAAAATCTGTTGAGGGAAGGCAACGAGGCGGACTTGAAAGCGAGGCAGAATAGCAGGAAACAGAGGTACGTTGGAATCACCTTTAAAGCACAGGAAGAGGGGCACAACTTCGACAATGATGCACTTGGCCAAAAAGGGTGTAATGGTTTTCTCCTGAATATATTCAGGAGAAAATGCATACGCCCTTTTTGGCCAAGCAAGCAAGCGGGCAATGCAAATCTGCACTACAAAGAAGTATCACTTCCCACCGGTCAAAAGGGACATCCACAAAATGTGTAAAAACCAGAAAGGCAAGACAGGCCCTGGAGAACAGGAAGCCTTGTTATGCTAATGGGCGGGATGTAAACTGCCAACTGCCTCTCTGGAGGAGTGCATTGTGTTCCCTAAAACAAGTAAACAACAGAGCTACAGAGCCAAGGGCACTTCCAGTCTAGGGAATATACCTTGGGAAAACTGAAAATCAATAAGATAGAGCCACCCCAAAATTTAGGGCTGCACTGCTTTCAAGGACCTCAACTTGGGTACACCTTAAATATCCCAGGAAATATAAAAATGGTTCAAAAAATTGTGGTACTTACGTACGATGGAATATCCCTCAGCCATTAAATCAATGTCATAAGACCAGTAGCAGCAAAATGGGTGGATTCAGGTACGATGATTCTAAGTGAAATAAGTCACAGAGAAAAAGAAACTTATCATAAGATATCACTTATGATGATCCTGTACACATGGCTACACTTGAACTGAGTTAGGAAAGAGAACAGTGTCTCACATTTAGAAAACACTCTTATGCCTGCTTAAGGGGGAAGGAGAGGTGGGGTGATGCATAAAACCAGAGTTTGATATAAGCACAGGTACCGTTCCAAAAACCAACTATGGAATAGACAAGACCTACACCTTCCTCAGTGAAAGGGACTCAAAACCCCATATTTCCCGCAGAGGAATATATCTGACTAGTAAGAATATTAAAACCTATGTATTGATATGTCTACGTAAGGGAATCAAGTGTGTCTAGACTGGCATAAACATGGCAGCGAGAATCAGCTCAAACCCACTATAAAAAGGAATTTCAAAAACAAAACAAAAAAACTGGGAAATTCTTTACAATTCCTTCAGGGTCTCTGATGAAACCTGGAATGACCCTATATACAACGACAGCTGGATGTGGCATAAGGCTGGACACTTGGGCCTGAGATGATTGGTGGGATTGGGTGAGCAAATGCAGACCCTTTAAAGCACAAATGCCTGGCACCCATTCCATGGGTCCCAACTCTCCAGGATGAAGGGAATATTACTACAGCTATAACATGTACGGTAAACCTAGAGAACGGACACACTGTGAATACGAAAGGTTTCTAAAACTCAACGAATAGTCCCTCTCCTGGTGCTCCGGTTTGACTTTCAATCTGCTTTACTATCAATCTCCCAACTTGGAGAGACAGCCCCTTTAACCTCCTGGCTCGCACAGGTTGCCAATTTGGCAGAGGATGAAACGGAAGAGGGAGAACCAATGAGAGAGTAGCTGTTAGGCATTAGGACGGGCACATATCACTCTAACTTCCCAGCAGGAAGAAGAATTAACCAAAGTCTCAGACCCCCACCGTGAACCAGCATAGGTCCTGAACCAAAATTTTGCACTCCTGGTCAGCTCAGAAAAAAACGAGTTGAAAAATGGAGCGCAAGGGCACAGCAATTCACAAACTGGCCGAGTAATAAAGGACAACTATCGTCCAAAAATCTGTTGAGGGAAGGCAACGAGGCGGACTTGAAAGCGAGGCAGAATACCAGGAAACAGATTTCAAGAGGTACGTTGGAATCGCCTTTAAAGCACAGGAAGAGGGGCACAACTTCGACAATGATGCACTTGGCCAAAAAGGGCGTATGCGTTTTCTCCTGAATATATTCAGGAGAAAACGCATACGCCCTTTTTGGCCAAGCAAGCAAGCGGTCAATGCAAATCTGCACTACAAAGAAGTATCACTTCCCACCGGTCAAAAGGGACATCCACAAAATGTGTAAACACCAGAAAGGCAAGACAGGCCCTGGAGAACAGGGAGCCTTGTTATGCTGATGGGGCGGATGTAACTTGCAAACTGCCTCTCTGGAGGAGTGCATTGTGTTCCCTAAAACAAGTAAAGAACAGAGCTACAGAGCCAAGGGCACTTCCAGTCTAGGGAATATACCTTGGGAAAACTGAAAATCAATAAGCCAGAGCCACCCCAAAATATAGGTCTGCACTGCTTACAAGGACCTCAACTTGGGTACACCTTAAATACCCCAGGAAATATAAAAATGGTTCAAAAATTTGTGGTACCTACGTACGATGGAATATCCCTCAGCCATGGAATCAATGTCATAAGACCAGTAGCAGCAAAATGGGTGGATTCAGGTACGATAATTCTAAGTGAAATAAGTCACACAGAAAAAGAAACTTATCATAAGATATCACTTATGATGATCCTGTAAACATGGCTACACTTGAACTGAGTTAGGAAAGAGAACAGTGTCTCACATTTAGAAAACACTCTTATGCCTGCTTAAGGGTGAAGGAGAGGTGGGGTGATGCATAAAACCAGAGTTTGATACAAGCACAGGTACCGTTCCAAAAACCAACTATGGAATAGACAAGACCTACACCTTCCTCAGTGAAAGGGACTCAAAACCCCATATTTCCCGCAGAGGAATATATCTGACTAGTAAGAATCTTAAAACCTATGTATTGATATGTCTACGTAAGGGAATCAAGTGTGTCTAGACTGGCATAAACATGGCAGCGAGAATCAGCTCAAACCCATTATAAAAAGGAATTTCAAAAACAAAACAAAAAAACTGGGAAATTCTTTACAATTCCTTCAGGGTCTCTGATGAAACCTGGAATGACCCTATCTAGAATGACAGCTGGATGTGGCATAAGGCTAGACACTTGAGACTGAGAGGATTGGTGAGATTGGGTGAGCAAATGCAGACCCTTTAAAGCACAAATGCCTGGCACCTATTCCATGGGTCCCAACTCTCCAGGTTGAAGGGAATATTACTACAGCTCTAACATGTACGGGAAATCTAGAGAACGGACACACTGTGAATACGAAAGGTTGCTAAAACTCAACGAATAGTCCCTCTCCTGATGCTCCAGTTTGACTTTCCATCTGCTTTACTATCAACCTCCCAACTTGGAGAGACAGCCCCTTTAACCTCCTGGTTCGCACAGGTTTCCAATTTGGCAGGGGATGAAAGGGAAGAGGGAGAACCAATGAGAGAGAAGCTGTTAGGCATTTGGACGGGCACATATCACTGTAATTTCCCGCCAGGAAGAAAAATTAACCAAAGTCTCAGCCACCCACCGGGAACCACCATAGGTCCCGAACCAAAATTTTGGACATGCGGTCAGCTCACAAAAAACGAGTTGAAAAATGGAGCTCAGGGGCACAGCAATTCACAAACTGGCCGAGTAATAAAGGAAAACTATCGTCCAAAAATCTGTTGAGGGAAGGCAGCGAGGTAGACTTGAAAGCGAGGCACAATAGCAGGAAACAGATTTCAAGAGGTACGTGGGAATCGCCTTTAAAGCACAGGAAGAGGGGCACAACTTCGACAATGATGCACTTGGCCAAAAAGGGCGTATGCGTTTTCTCCTGAATATATTCAGGAGAAAACGCATACGCCCTTTTTGGCCAACAATCAAGCAGGCAATGCAAATCTGCAGTATAAAGAAGTATCACTTCCCAACGGTCAAAAGGGACATCCACAAAATGTGTAAAAACCAGAAAGGCAAGACAGGCCCTGGAGAACAGGGAGCCTTGTTATGCTGATGGGTGGGATGTAAATTGCCAACTGCCTCACTGGAGGAGTGCATTGTGTTCCCTAAAACAAGAAAACAACAGAGCTATAGAGCCAAGGGCACTTCCAGTCTAGGGAATATACCTTGGGAAAACTGAAAATCAATAAGACAGAACCACCCCAAAATATAGGGCTGCACTGCTTACAAGGACCTCAACTTGGGTACACCTTAAATATCCCAGGAAATATAAAAATGGTTCAAAAAATTGTGGTACTTACGTACGATGGAATATCCCTCAGCCATGAAATCAATGTCATAAGACCAGTAGCAGCAAAATGGGTGGATTCAGGTACGATGATTCTAAGTGAAATAAGTCACACAGAAAAAGAAACTTATCATAAGATATCACTTATGAACATCCTGTAAACATGGTTACACTTGAACTGAGTTAGGAAAGAGAACAGAGTCTCACATTTAGGAAACACTCTTATGCCTGCTTAAGGGTGAAGGAGAGGTTGGATGATGCATAAAACCAGAGTTTGATATAAGCACAGGTACCGTTCCAAAAACCAACTATGGAATAGACAAGACCTACACCTTCCTCAGTGAAAGGGACTCAAAACCCCATAGTTCCCGCAGAGGAATATATCTGACTAGTAAGAATGTTAAAACCTATGTATTGATATGTCTCCGTAAGGGAATCAAGTGTGTCTAGACTGGCATAAACATGGCAGCGAGAATCAGCTCAAACCCACTATAAAAAGGAATTTCAAAAACAAAACAAAAAAACTGGGAAATTCTTTACAATTCCTTCAGGGTCTCTGACGAAACCTGGAATGACCCTATCTACAACGACAGCTGGATGTGGCATAAGGCTGGACACTTGGGTCTAAGAGGATTTGTGAGATTGCGTGAGAAAATGCAGACCCTTTAAATCACAAATGCCTGGCACACATTCCATGGGTCCCAACTCTCCAGGTTGAAGGGAATATTACTACAGCTATAACATGTACAGGAAACCTAGAGAACAGACACACTGTGAATATGAAAGGTTTCTAAAACTCAACGAATAGTCCCTCTCCTGGTGCTCCGGTTTGACTTGCCATCTGCTTTACTATCAACCTCCCAACTTGGAGAGACAGCCCCTTTAACCTCCTGGTTCGAACAGGTGGCCAATTTGGCAGAGGATGAAAGGGAAGAGGGAGAACCAATGAGAGAGTAGCTGTTAGGCATTTGGACGGGCACATATCACTCTAATTTCCTGGCAGGAAGAAGAATTAACCAAAGTCTCAGCCCCCCACTGGGACCAGCATAGGTCCTGAACCAAAATTTTGGACTTGCGGTCAGCTCACCAAAAACGAGTTGAAAAATGGAGCTCAGGGGCTCAGCAATTCACAAACTGGCCGAGTAATAAAGGACAACTATCATCCAAAAATCTGTTGAGGGAAGGCAACGAGGCGGATTGAAAGCGAGGCAGAATAGCAGGAAACAGATTTCAAGAGGTACGTTGGAATCGCCTTTAAAGCACAGGAAGAGGGGCACAACTTCAACAATGATGCACTTGGCCAAAAAGGGCGTATGTGTTTTCTCCTGAATATATTCAGGAGAAAACGCATACGCCCTTTTTGGCCAAGCAAGCAAGCGGGCAATGCAAATCAGCACTACAAAGAAGTATCACTTCCCAACGGTCAAAAGGGACATCCACAAAATGTGTAAAAACCAGAAAGGCAAGACAGGCCCTGGAGAACAGGTAGCCTTGTTATGCTGATGGACGGGATGTAAATTGCCAACTGCCTCTATGGAGGAGTGCATTGTGTTCCATAAAACAAGCAAACAACAGAGCTACAGAGCCAAGGGCACTTCCAGTCTAGGGAATATACCTTGGGAAAACTGAAAATCAATAAGACAGAGCCACCCCAAAATTTAGGGCTGCACTGCTTACAAGGACCTCAACTTGGGTACACCTTAAATATCCCAGGAAATATAAAAATGGTTCAAAAAATTGTGGTAATTACGTACGATGGAATATCCCTCAGCCATGATATCAATTTCATAAGACCACTAGCAGCAAAATGGTTGGATTCAGGTACGATGATTCTAAGTGAAATAAGTCACTCAGAAAAAGAAACTTATCATAAGATATCACTTATGAAGATCCTGTAAACATGGCTACACTTGAACTGAGTTAGGAAAGAGAACAGTGTCTCACATTTAGAAAACACTCTTATGCCTGCTGAAGGGGGAAGGAGAGGTGGGGTGATGCATAAAACCAGAGTTTGATATAAGCACAGGTACCGTTCCAAAAACCAACTATGGAATAGACAAGACCTACATCTTCCTCAGTGAAAGGGACTCAAAACCCCATATTTCCCGCAGAGGAATATGTCTGACTAGTAAGAATCTTAAAACCTATGTATTGATATGTCTCCATTAGGGAATCAAGTGTGTCTAGACTGGCATAAACATGGCAGCGATAATCAGCTCAAACCCACGATAAAAAGGAATTTCAAAAACAAAACAAAAAAACTGGGAAATTCTTTCCAATTCCTTCAGGGTCTCTGATGAAACCTGGAATGACCCTATGTACAACGACAGCTGGATGTGGCATAAGGCTGGACACTTGGGACTAAGAGGATTGGTGAGATTGGGTGAGCAAATGCAGAACCTTTAAAGCAATAATGCATGGCACCCATTCCAAGGGTCCTAACTCTCCAGCTTGAAGGGAACATTACTACAGCTATAACATATACGGGAAACCTAGAGAACGGACACACTGTGAATATGAATGCTTTCTAAAACTCAACGAATACTCCCTCTCCTGGTTCTCCGGTTTGACTTTCCATCTGCTTTACTATCAATCTCCCATCTTGGAGAGACAGCCACTTTAACCTCCTGGTTCGCACAGGTTACCAATTTGGCAGAGGATGAAAGGGAAGAGGGAGAACCAATGAGAGAGTAGCTGTTAGGCATTTGGACGGGCACATATCACTCTAACTTCCCAGCACAAAGAAGAATTAACCAAAGTCTCATCCCCCCACCGGTAAACAGCATAGGTCCTGAACCAAAATTTTGGACATGCGGTCAGCTCACAAAAAACGAGTTGAAAAATGGAGCTCAGGGGCACAGCAATTCACAAACTGGCCGAGTAATAAAGGACAACTATCGTCCAAAAATCTGTTGAGGGAAGGCAACGAGGCGGACTTGAAAGCGAGGCAGAATAGCAAGAAACAGATTTCAAGAGGTACGTTGGGATCACCCTTAAAGCACAGGGAGAGGGGCACAACTTCGACAATGATGCACTTGGCCAAGTAGGGCATATGCGTTTTCTCCTGAATATATTCAGGAGAAAACGCATACGCCCTATTTGGCCAAGCAAGCAAGCGGGCAATGCTAATCTGCATTACAAAGAAGTATCACTTCCCACCGGTTAAAAGGGACATCCACAACTGTGTAAAAACCAGAAAGGGCAGACAGGCCCTGGAGAACAGGGAGCCTTGTTATGCTGATGGGCGGGATGTACATTGCCAACTGCCTCTCTGGAAGAGTGCATTGTGTTCCCTAAAACAAGTAAACAAGAGAGCAACAGAGCCAAGGGCACTTCCAGTCTAGGGAATATACCTTGGGAAAACTGAAAATCAATAAGACAGAGCCACCCCAAAATTTAGGGCTGCACTGCTTACAAGGACCTCAACTTGGGTACACCTTAAATATGCCAGGAAATATAAAAATGGTTCAAAAAATTGTGGTAATTATGTACGATGGAATATCCCACAGCGATGAAATCAATGTCATTAGACCAGTAGCAGCAAAATGGGTGGATTCAGGTTCGGTAATTCTAAGTGAAATAAGTCACACAGAAAACGAAACTTATCATAATATATCACTTATGAAGATCCTGTAAACATGGCTACACTTGAACTGAGTTAGGAAAGAGAACAGTGTCTCACATTTAGAAAACACTCTTATGCCTGCTTAAGGGGGAAGGAGAGGTGGGGTGATGCATAAAACCAGAGTTTGATATAAGCACACGTACCGTTCCAAAAACCAACTATGGAATAGACAAGACCTACACCTTCCTCAGTGAAAGGGACTCAAAACACCATATTTCTCACAGAGGAATATATCTGACTATTAAGAATCTTAAAATCTATGTATTGATATGTCTGCGTAAGGGAATCAAGTGTATCTAGACTGGCATAAACATGGCAGTGAGAATCAGCTCAAACCCACTATAAAAAGGAATTTAAAAAACAAAACGAAAAAACTGGGAAATTCTTTACAATTCCTTCAGGGTCTCTGATGAAACCTGGAATGACCCTATGTACAACGACAGCTGGATGTGGCACAAGGAGGGACACTTGGGACTGAGAGGATTGGTGAGATTGGGTGAGCAAATGCAGACCCTTTAAAGCACAAATGCTTGGCACCCATTCCAAGAGTCCAAACTCTCCAGGTTGAAGGGAATATTACTACAGCTATAACATGTACGGGAAACCTAGAGAATGGACACACTGTGAATACGAAAGGTTTCTAAAACTCAACGAATAGTCCCTTTCCTGGTGCTCCGGTTTGACTTTCCATCTGCTTTTCTATCAACCTCCCTACTGGGAGAGACAGCCCCTTTAAACTCCTGGTTCGCACAGGTTGCCAATTTGGCAGAGGATGAATGGGAAGAGGGAGTACCAATGAGAGAGTAGCTGTTAGGCATGTGGATGGGCACATATCACTATAATTTCTCAGCAGGAAGAAGAATTAACCAAAGTCTCAGCCACCCCCCGGGAACCAGTATAGGTCCTGAACCAAAATTTTGGACTTGCGGTCAGCTCACCAAAAACGAGTTGAAAAATGGAGCTCAGGGGCACAGCAATTCACAAACTGGCCGAGTAATAAAGGACAACTATTGTCCAAAAATCTGTTGAGGAAAGGCAACGAGGCACTTGAAAGCGAGGCAGAATAGCAGGAAACAGATTTCAAGAGGTACGTTGGAATCGCCTTTAAAGCACAGGAAGAGGGGCACAACTTCGACAATGAAGCACTTAGCCAAAAAGGGCGTATGCATTTTCTCCTGAATATATTCAGGAGAAAACGCATACGCCCTTTTTGGCCAAGCAAGCAAGGGGGCAATGCAAATCTGCACTACAAAGAAGTATCACTTCCCACCGGTCAAATGGGACATCCACAAAATGTGTAAAAACCAGAAAGGCAAGACAGGCCCTGGAGAACAGGGAGCCTTGTTATGCTGATGGGCGGGATGTAAATTGCCAACTGCCTCTCTGGAGGAGTGCATTGTGTTCCCTAAAACAAGTAAAGAACAGAACTACAGAGCCAAGGGCACTTCCAGTCTAGGGAATATACCTTGGGAAAACTGAAAATCAATAAGACAGAGCCACCCCAAAATTTAGGGCTGCACGGCTTACAAGGACCTCAACTTGGATACAACTTAAGTATCCCAGGAAATATAAAAATGGTTCAAAAAATTGTGGTACTTACGTACGATGGAATATCCCTCAGCCATGAAATCAATGTCATAAGACCAGTAGCAGCAAAATGGGTGGATTCAGGTACGATGATTCTAAGTGAAATAAGTCACACAGAAAAAGAAACTTATCATAAGATATCACTTATGAAGATCCTGTAAACATGGCTACACTTGAACTGAGTTAGGAAAGAGAACAGTGTCTCACATTTAGAAAACACTCTTATGCCTGCTTAAGGGGGAAGGAGAGGTGGGGTGAGGCATAAAACCAGAGTTTGATATAAGCACAATTACCGTTCCAAAAACCAACTATGGAATAGACAAGACCTACACCTTCCTCAGTGAAAGGGACTCAAAACCCCATATTTCCCTCAGAGGAATATATCTGACTAGTAAGAATCTTAAAACCTATGTATTGATATGTCTCCGTAAGGGAATCAAGTGTGTCTAGACTGGCATAAACATGGCTGAGAGAATCAGCTCAAACCCACTATAAAAAGGAATTTCAAAAACAAATCAAAAAAACTGGGAAATTCTTTACAATTCCTTCAGGGTCCCTGATGAAACCTGGAATGACCCTATCTACAACGACAGCTGGATGTGGCATAAGGAAGGACACTTGGGACTGAGAGGATTGCTGAGATTTGGAGAGCAAATGCAGACCCTTTAAATCACAATTGCCTGGCACCCATTCCATGGGCCCCAACTCTCCAGGTTGAAGGGAATATTACTACAGCTATAACATGTACGGGAAACCTAGAGAACGGACACACTGTGAATACGAAAGGTTTCTAAAACTCAACGAATAGTCCCTCTCCTGGTACTCCGGTTTGACTTTTCATCTGCTATACTATCAACCCCCCAACTTGGAGAGACCGCCCCTTTAACCTCCTGGTTCACACAGGTTGCCAATTTGGCAGAGTATAAAAGGGAAGAGGGAGAACCAATGAGAGAGAAGCTGTTAGGCATTTGGACGGGCACATATCACTGTAATTTCCCGGCAGGATGAAGAATTAACCAAAGTCTCAGCCACCCACCGGGAACCAGTATAGGTCCTGAACCAAAATTTTGGACTTGCGGTCAGCTCACCAAAAACGAGTTGAAAAATGGAGCTCAGGGGCACATCAATTCACAAAGAGGCCGAGTAATAAAGGACAACTATCGTCCAAAAATCTGTTGAGGGAAGGCAACGAGGCGGACTTGAAAGCGAGGCCATATAGCAGGAAACAGATTTCAAGAGGTACGTTGGAATCGCCTTTAAAGCACACGAAGAGGGGCACAACTTCGACAATGATGCACTTGGCCAAAAAGGGCTTATGCGTTTTCTCCTGAATATATTCAAGAGAAAACGCATACGCCCTTTTTGGCCAAGCAAGCAAGCGGGCAATGCAAATCTGCACTACAAAGAAGTATCACTTCCCACCGGTCAGAAGGGACATCCACAAAATGTGTAAAAACCAGAATGGCAAGAGAGGCCCTGGAGAACAGGGAGCCTTGTTATGCTGATGGGCGGGATGTAAATTGCCAACTGCCTCTCTGGAGAAATGAATTGTGTTCCCTAAAACAAGTAAAGAACAGAGCTACAGAGCCAAGGGCACTTCCAGTCTAGGGAATATACCTTGGGAAAACTGAAAATCAATAAGACAGAGCCACCCCAAAATTTAGGGCTGCACTGCTTACAAGGACCTCAACTTGGGTACACCTTAAATATCCCAGGAAATATAAAAATGGTTCAAGAAATTGTGGTACTTACGTACGATGGAATATCCCTCAGCCATGAAATCAATGTCATAAGACCAGTAGCAGCAAAATGGGTGGATTCAGGTACGATGATTCTAAGTGAAATAAGTCACAGAGAAAAAGAAACTTATCATAAGATATCACTTATGAAGATCCTGTAAACATGGCTACACTTGAACTGAGTTAGGAAAGAGAACAGTGTCTCACATTTAGAAAACACTCTTATGCCTGCTTAAGGGGGAAGGAGAGGTGGGGTGATGCATAAAACCAGAGTTTGATATAAGCACAGGTACCGTTCCAAAAACCAACTATGGAATAGACAAGACCTACACCTTCCTCAGTGAAAGGGACTCAAAACCCCATATTTCACGCAGAGGAATATATCTGACTAGTAAGAATCTTAAAACCTATGTATTGATATGTCTCCGTAAGGGAATCAAGTGTATCTAGACTGACATAAACATGGCAGCGAGAATCAGCTCAAACCCACTATAAAAAGGAATTTCAAAAACAAAACAAAAAAACTGGGAAATTCTTTACAATTCCTTCAGGGTCTCTGATGAAACCTGGAATGACCCTATCTACAATGACAGCTGGATGTGGCATAAGGAGGGACCCTTGAGACTGAGACGATTGGTGAGATTGGGTGAGCAAATGCAGACCCATTAAAGCAATAATGCATGGCACCCATTCCATGGGTCCCAACTCTCCAGGTTGTAGGGAATATTACTACAGCTATAACATGTACGGGAAATCTAGACAACGGACACACTGTGAATACGAAAGGTTTCTAAAACTCAACGAATAGTCCCTCTCCTGGTGCTCCGGTTTGACTTTCCATCTGCGTTACTATCAACCTCCCAAGTTGGAGAGACAGCCCCTTTAACCTCCTGGTTCGCACAGGTTGCCAATTTGGCAGAGGATGAAAGGGAATAGGGAGAACCAATGAGAGAGTAGCTGTTAGGCATTTGGACGGGCACATATCATTGTAATTTCCCGGCAGGAAGAAGAATGAACCAAAGTCTCAGCCACCCACCGGGAACCAGCATAGGTCCTGAACCAAAATTTTGGACTTGCGGTCAGCTTACCAAAAACGAGTTGAAAAATGGAGCTCAGGGGCACAGCAATTCACAAACTGGCCGAGTAATAAAGGACAACTATCGCCCAAAAATTTGTTGAGGGAAGGCAACGAGGCAGACTTGAAAGCGAGGCAGAATAGCAGGAAACAGATTTCAAGAGGTAAGTTGGAATCACCTTTAAAGCACAGGAAGAGGGGCACAACTTCGACAATGATGCACTTGGCCAAAAAGGGCGTATGTGTTTTCTCCTGAATATATTCAGGAGAAAACGCATACACCCTTTTTGGCCAAGCAAGCAAGCGGGCAATGCAAATCTGCACTACAAAGAAGTATCACTTCCCACCGGTCAAAAGGGACATCCACAAAATATGTAAAAACCAGAAAGGGAAGAAAGGCCCTGGAGAATAAGGAGCCTTGTTATGCTGATGGGCGGGATGTAAATTGCCAACTGCCTCTCTGGAGGAGTACATTGTGTTCCCTAAAACAAGTAAAGAACAGAGCTACAGAGCCCAGGGCACTTCCAGTCTAGGGAATATACCTTGGGAAAACTGAAAATCAATAAGACAGAGCCACCCCAAAATTTAGGGCTGCACTGCTTACAAGGACCTCAACTTGGGTACAACTTAAATATCCCAGGAAGTATAAAAATGGTTGAAAAATTTGTGGTACTTACGTACAATGGAATATACCTCAGCCATGAAATCAATGTCATAAGACCAGTAGCAGCAAAATGGTTGGATTCAGATACAATGATTCTAAGTGAAATAAGTCACACAGAAAAAGAATCTTATCATAAGATATCACTTATGAAGATCCTGTAAACATGGCTACACTTGAACTGAGTTAGGAAAGAGAACAATGTCTCACATTTAGAAAACACTCTTATGCCTGCTTAAGGGGGAAGGAGAGGTGGTGTGATTCATAAAACCAGAGTTTGATATATGCACAGGTACCGTTCCAAAAACCAACTATGGAATAGACAAGACCTACACCTTCCTCAGTGAAAGGGACTCAAAACCCCATATTTCCCGCAGAGGAATATATCTGAATAGTAAGAATCTTAAAACCTATGTATTGATATGTCTCCGTAAGGGAATCAAGTGTGTCTAGACAGGCATAAACATGGCAGCGAGAGTCAGCTCAAGTCCAGTATAAAAAGGAATTTCAAAAACAAAACATAAAAACTGGGAAATTCTTTACAATTCCTTCAGGGTCTCTGATGAAACCTGGAATGACCCTATCTACAACGACAGCTGGATGTGGCATAAGGCTGGACACTTGGGTCTAAGAGGATTTGTGAGATTGCGTGAGAAAATGCAGACCCTTTAAATCACAAATGCCTGGCACACATTCCATGTGTCCCAACTCTCCAGGTTGAAGGGAATATTACTACAGCTATAACATGTACAGGAAACCTAGAGAACAGACACACTGTGAATATGAAAGGTTTCTAAAACTCAACGAATAGTCCCTCTCCTGGTGCTCCGGTTTGACTTGCCATCTGCTTTACTATCAACCTCCCAACTTGGAGAGACAGCCCCTTTAACCTCCTGGTTCGAACAGGTGGCCAATTTGGCAGAGGATGAAAGGGAAGAGGGAGAACCAATGAGAGAGTAGCTGTTAGGCATTTGGACGGGCACATATCACTCTAATTTCCTGGCAGGAAGAAGAATTAACCAAAGTCTCAGCCCCCCACTGGGACCAGCATAGGTCCTGAACCAAAATTTTGGACTTGCTGTCAGCTCACAAAAAACGAGTTGAAAAATGGAGCTCAGGGGCACAGCAATTCACAAACTGGCCGAGTAATAAAGGACAACTATCATCCAAAAATCTGTTGAGGGAAGGCAACGAGGCGGATTGAAAGCGAGGCAGAATAGCAGGAAACAGATTTCAAGAGGTACGTTGGAATCGCCTTTAAAGCACAGGAAGAGGGGCACAACTTCAACAATGATGCACTTGGCCAAAAAGGGCGTATGTGTTTTCTCCTGAATATATTCAGGAGAAAACGCATACGCCCTTTTTGGCCAAGCAAGCAAGCGGGCAATGCAAATTAGCACTACAAAGAAGTATCACTTCCCACCGGTCAAAAGGGACATCCACAAAATGTGTAAAAACCAGAAAGGCAAGACCGGCCCTGGAGAACAGGTAGCCTTGTTATGCTGATGGACGGGATGTAAATTGCCAACTGCCTCTATGGAGGAGTGCATTGTGTTCCCTAAAACAAGCAAACAACAGAGCTACAGAGCCAAGGGCACTTCCAGTCTAGGGAATATACCTTGGGAAAACTGAAAATCAATAAGACAGAGCCACCCCAAAATTTAGGGCTGCACTGCTTACAAGGACCTCAACTTGGGTACACCTTAAATATCCCAGGAAATATAAAAATGGTTCAAAAAATTGTGGTAATTACGTACGATGGAATATCCCTCAGCCATGATATCAATTTCATAAGACCACTAGCAGCAAAATGGTTGGATTCAGGTACGATGATTCTAAGTGAAATAAGTCACTCAGAAAAAGAAACTTATCATAAGATATCACTTATGAAGATCCTGTAAACATGGCTACACTTGAACTGAGTTAGGAAAGAGAACAGTGTCTCACATTTAGAAAACACTCTTATGCCTGCTGAAGGGGGAAGGAGAGGTGGGGTGATGCATAAAACCAGAGTTTGATATAAGCACAGGTACCGTTCCAAAAACCAACTATGGAATAGACAAGACCTACATCTTCCTCAGTGAAAGGGACTCAAAACCCCATATTTCCCGCAGAGGAATATGTCTGACTAGTAAGAATCTTAAAACCTATGTATTGATATGTCTCCATTAGGGAATCAAGTGTGTCTAGACTGGCATAAACATGGCAGCGATAATCAGCTCAAACCCACGATAAAAAGGAATTTCAAAAACAAAACAAAAAAACTGGGAAATTCTTTCCAATTCCTTCAGGGTCTCTGATGAAACCTGGAATGACCCTATGTACAACGACACCTGGATGTGGCATAAGGCTGGACACTTGGGACTAAGAGGATTGGTGAGATTGGGTGAGCAAATGCAGAACCTTTAAAGCAATAATGCATGGCACCCATTCCAAGGGTCCTAACTCTCCAGCTTGAAGGGAACATTACTACAGCTATAACATATACGGGAAACCTAGAGAACGGACACACTGTGAATATGAATGCTTTCTAAAACTCAACGAATACTCCCTATCCTGGTTCTCCGGTTTGACTTTCCATCTGCTTTACTATCAATCTCCCATCTTGGAGAGACAGCCACTTTAACCTCCTGGTTCGCACAGGTTACCAATTTGGCAGAGGATGAAAGGGAAGAGGGAGAACCAATGAGAGAGTAGCTGTTAGGCATTTGGACGGGCACATATCACTCTAACTTCCCAGCACAAAGAAGAATTAACCAAAGTCTCATCCCCCCACCGGTAAACAGCATAGGTCCTGAACCAAAATTTTGGACATGCGGTCAGCTCACAAAAAACGAGTTGAAAAATGGAGCTCAGGGGCACAGCAATTCACAAACTGGCCGAGTAATAAAGGACAACTATCGTCCAAAAATCTGTTGAGGGAAGGCAACGAGGCGGACTTGAAAGCGAGGAAGAATAGCAAGAAACAGATTTCAAGAGGTACGTTGGGATCACCCTTAAAGCACAGGAAGAGGGGCACAACTTCGACAATGATGCACTTGGCCAAGTAGGGCATATGCGTTTTCTCCTGAATATATTCAGGAGAAAACGCATACGCCCTATTTGGCCAAGCAAGCAAGCGGGCAATGCTAATCTGCATTACAAAGAAGTATCACTTCCCACCGGTTAAAAGGGACATCCACAACTGTGTAAAAACCAGAAAGGGCAGACAGGCCCTGGAGAACAGGGAGCCTTGTTATGCTGATGGGCGGGATGTACATTGCCAACTGCCTCTCTGGAAGAGTGCATTGTGTTCCCTAAAACAAGTAAACAACAGATCTACAGAGCCAAGGGCACTTCCAGTCTAGGGAATATACCTTGGGAAAACTGAAAATCAATAAGACAGAGCCACCCCAAAATTTAGGGCTGCACTGCTTACAAGGACCTCAACTTGGGTACACCTTAAATATGCCAGGAAATATAAAAATGGTTCAAAAAATTGTGGTAATTATGTACGATGGAATATCCCACAGCGATGAAATCAATGTCATAAGACCAGTAGCAGCAAAATGGGTGGATTCAGGTTCGGTAATTCTAAGTGAAATAAGTCACACAGAAAAAGAAACTTATCATAATATATCACTTATGAAGATCCTGTAAACATAGCTACACTTGAACTGAGTTAGGAAAGAGAACAGTGTCTCACATTTAGAAAACACTCTTATGCCTGCTTAAGGGGGAAGGAGAGGTGGGGTGATGCATAAAACCAGAGTTTGATATAAGCACACGTACCGTTCCAAAAACCAACTATGGAATAGACAAGACCTACACCTTCCTCAGTGAAAGGGACTCAAAACACCATATTTCTCACAGAGGAATATATCTGACTATTAAGAATCTTAAAATCTATGTATTGATATGTCTGCGTAAGGGAATCAAGTGTATCTAGACTGGCATAAACATGGCAGTGAGAATCAGCTCAAACCCACTATAAAAAGGAATTTAAAAAACAAAACGAAAAAACTGGGAAATTCTTTACAATTCCTTCAGGGTCTCTGATGAAACCTGGAATGACCCTATGTACAACGACAGCTGGATGTGGCACAAGGAGGGACACTTGGGACTGAGAGGATTGGTGAGATTGGGTGAGCAAATGCAGACCCTTTAAAGCACAAATGCTTGGCACCCATTCCAAGAGTCCAAACTCTCCAGGTTGAAGGGAATATTACTACAGCTATAACATGTACGGGAAACCTAGAGAACGGACACACTGTGAATACGAAAGGTTTCTAAAACTCAACGAATAGTCCCTTTCCTGGTGCTCCGGTTTGACTTTCCATCTGCTTTTCTATCAACCTCCCTACTGGGAGAGACAGCCCCTTTAAACTCCTGGTTCGCACAGGTTGCCAATTTGGCAGAGGATGAATGGGAAGAGGGAGTACCAATGAGAGAGTAGCTGTTAGGCATGTGGATGGGCACATATCACTATAATTTCTCAGCAGGAAGAAGAATTAACCAAAGTCTCAGCCACCCCCCGGGAACCAGTATAGGTCCTGAACCAAAATTTTGGACTTGCGGTCAGCTCACCAAAAACGAGTTGAAAAATGGAGCTCAGGGGCACAGCAATTCACAAACTGGCCGAGTAATAAAGGACAACTATTGTCCAAAAATCTGTTGAGGAAAGGCAACGAGGCACTTGAAAGCGAGGCAGAATAGCAGGAAACAGATTTCAAGAGGTACGTTGGAATCGCCTTTAAAGCACAGGAAGAGGGGCACAACTTCGACAATGAAGCACTTAGCCAAAAAGGGCGTATGCATTTTCTCCTGAATATATTCAGGAGAAAACGCATACGCCCTTTTTGGCCAAGCAAGCAAGGGGGCAATGCAAATCTGCACTACAAAGAAGTATCACTTCCCACCGGTCAAATGGGACATCCACAAAATGTGTAAAAACCAGAAAGGCAAGACAGGCCCTGGAGAACAGGGAGCCTTGTTATGCTGATGGGCGGGATGTAAATTGCCAACTGCCTCTCTGGAGGAGTGCATTGTGTTCCCTAAAACAAGTAAAGAACAGAACTACAGAGCCAAGGGCACTTCCAGTCTAGGGAATATACGTTGGGAAAACTGAAAATCAATAAGACAGAGCCACCCCAATATTTAGGGCTGCACGGCTTACAAGGACCTCAACTTGGATACAACTTAAGTATCCCAGGAAATATAAAAATGGTTCAAAAAATTGTGGTACTTACGTACGATGGAATATCCCTCAGCCATGAAATCAATGTCATAAGACCAGTAGCAGCAAAATGGGTGGATTCAGGTACGATGATTCTAAGTGAAATAAGTCACACAGAAAAAGAAACTTATCATAAGATATCACTTATGAAGATCCTGTAAACATGGCTACACTTGAACTGAGTTAGGAAAGAGAAAAGTGTCTCACATTTAGAAAACACTCTTATGCCTGCTTAAGGGGGAAGGAGAGGTGGGGTGATGCATAAAATAAGAGTTTGATATAAGCACAATTACCGTTCCAAAAACCAACTATGGAATAGACAAGACCTACACCTTCCTCAGTGAAAGGGACTCAAAACCCCATATTTCCCTCAGAGGAATATATCTGACTAGTAAGAATCTTAAAACCTATGTATTGATATGTCTCCGTAAGGGAATCAAGTGTGTCTAGACTGGCATAAACATGGCTGAGAGAATCAGCTCAAACCCACTATAAAAAGGAATTTCAAAAACAAAACAAAAAAACTGGGAAATTCTTTACAATTCCTTCAGGGTCCCTGATGAAACCTGGAATGACCCTATCTACAACGACAGCTGGATGTGGCATAAGGAAGGACACTTGGGACTGAGAGGATTGCTGAGATTTGGAGAGCAAATGCAGACCCTTTAAATCACAATTGCCTGGCACCCATTCCATGGGCCCCAACTCTCCAGGTTGAAGGGAATATTACTACAGCTATAACATGTACGGGAAACCTAGAGAACGGACACACTGTGAATACGAAAGGTTTCTAAAACTCAACGAATAGTCCCTCTCCTGGTACTCCGGTTTGACTTTTCATCTGCTATACTATCAACCTCCCAACTTGGAGAGACCGCCCCTTTAACCTCCTGGTTCACACAGGTTGCCAATTTGGCAGAGGATAAAAGGGAAGAGGGAGAACCAATGAGAGAGAAGCTGTTAGGCATTTGGACGGGCACATATCACTGTAATTTCCCGGCAGGATGAAGAATTAACCAAAGTCTCAGCCACCCACCGGGAACCAGTATAGGTCCTGAACCAAAATTTTGGACTTGCGGTCAGCTCACCAAAAACGAGTTGAAAAATGGAGCTCAGGGGAACATCAATTCACAAAGAGGCCGAGTAATAAAGGACAACTATCGTCCAAAAATCTGTTGAGGGAAGGCAACGAGGCGGACTTGAAAGCGAGGCCATATAGCAGGAAACAGATTTCAAGAGGTACGTTGGAATCGCCTTTAAAGCACACGAAGAGGGGCACAAATTCGACAATGATGCACTTGGCCAAAAAGGGCGTATGCGTTTTCTCCTGAATATATTCAAGAGAAAACGCATACGCCCTTTTTGGCCAAGCAAGCAAGCGGGCAATGCAAATCTGCACTACATAGAAGTATCACTTCCCACCGGTCAGAAGGGACATCCACAAAATGTGTAAAAACCAGAATGGCAAGAGAGGCCCTGGAGAACAGGGAGCCTTGTTATGCTGATGGGCGGGATGTAAATTGCCAACTGCCTCTCTGGAGAAATGAATTGTGTTCCGTAAAACAAGTAAAGAACAGAGCTACAGAGCCAAGGGCACTTCCAGTCTAGGGAATATACCTTGGGAAAACTGAAAATCAATAAGACAGAGCCACCCCAAAATTTAGGGCTGCACTGCTTACAAGGACCTCAACTTGGGTACACCTTAAATATCCCAGGAAATATAAAAATGGTTCAAGAAATTGTGGTACTTACGTACGATGGAATATCCCTCAGCCATGAAATCAATGTCATAAGACCAGTAGCAGCAAAATGGGTGGATTCAGGTACGATGATTCTAAGTGAAATAAGTCACAGAGAAAAAGAAACTTATCATAAGATATCACTTATGAAGATCCTGTAAACATGGCTACACTTGAACTGAGTTAGGAAAGAGAACAGTGTCTCACATTTAGAAAACACTCTTATGCCTGCTTAAGGGGGAAGGAGAGGTGGGGTGATGCATAAAACCAGAGTTTGATATAAGCACAGGTACCGTTCCAAAAACCAACTATGGAATAGACAAGACCTACACCTTCCTCAGTGAAAGGGACTCAAAACCCCATATTTCCCGCAGAGGAATATATCTGACTAGTAAGAATCTTAAAACCTATGTATTGATATGTCTCCGTAAGGGAATCAAGTGTATCTAGACTGACATAAACATGGCAGCGAGAATCAGCTCAAACCCACTATAAAAAGGAATTTCAAAAACAAAACAAAAAAACTGGGAAATTCTTTACAATTCCTTCAGGGTCTCTGATGAAACCTGGAATGACCCTATCTACAATGACAGCTGGATGTGGCATAAGGAGGGACCCTTGAGACTGAGACGATTGGTGAGATTGGGTGAGCAAATGCAGACCCATTAAAGCAATAATGCATGGCACCCATTCCATGGGTCCCAACTCTCCAGGTTGTAGGGAATATTACTACAGCTATAACATGTACGGGAAATCTAGACAACGGACACACTGTGAATACGAAAGGTTTCTAAAACTCAACCAATAGTCCCACTCCTGGTGCTCCGGTTTGACTTTCCATCTGCGTTACTATCAACCTCCCAAGTTGGAGAGACAGGCCCTTTAACCTCCTGGTTCGCACAGGTTGCCAATTTGGCAGAGGATGAAAGGGAATAGGGAGAACCAATGAGAGAGAAGCTGTTAGGCATTTGGACGGGCACATATCATTGTAATTTCCCGGCAGGAAGAAGAATGAACCAAAGTCTCAGCCACCCACCGGGAACCAGCATAGGTCCTGAACCAAAATTTTGGACTTGCGGTCAGCTTACCAAAAACGAGTTGAAAAATGGAGCTCAGGGGCACAGCAATTCACAAACTGGCCGAGTAATAAAGGACAACTATCGCCCAAAAATCTGTTGAGGGAAGGCAACGAGGCAGACTTGAAAGCGAGGCAGAATAGCAGGAAACAGATTTCAAGAGGTACGTTGGAATCACCTTTAAAGCACAGGAAGAGGGGCACAACTTCGACAATGATGCACTTGGCCAAAAAGGGCGTATGTGTTTTCTCCTGAATATATTCAGGAGAAAACGCATACGCCCTTTTTGGCCAAGCAAGCAAGCGGGCAATGCAAATCTGCACTACAAAGAAGTATCACTTCCCACCGGTCAAAAGGGACATCCACAAAATGTGTAAAAACCAGAAAGGGAAGAAAGGCCCTGGAGAATAAGGAGCCTTGTTATGCTGATGGGCGGGATGTAAATTGCCAACTGCCTCTCTGGAGGAGTACATTGTGTTCCCTAAAACAAGTAAAGAACAGAGCTACAGAGCCCAGGGCACTTCCAGTCTAGGGAATATACCTTGGGAAAACTGAAAATCAATAAGACAGAGCCACCCCAAAATTTAGGGCTGCACTGCTTACAAGGACCTCAACTTGGGTACAACTTAAATATCCCAGGAAATATAAAAATGGTTCAAAAATTTGTGGTACTTACGTACAATGGAATATCCCTCAGCCATGAAATCAATGTCATAAGACCAGTAGCAGCAAAATGGTTGGATTCAGATACAATGATTCTAAGTGAAATAAGTCACACAGAAAAAGAATCTTATCATAAGATATCACTTATGAAGATCCTGTAAACATGGCTACACTTGAACTGAGTTAGGAAAGAGAACAATGTCTCACATTTAGAAAACACTCTTATGCCTGCTTAAGGGGGAAGGAGAGGTGGTGTGATTCATAAAACCAGAGTTTGATATATGCACAGGTACCGTTCCAAAAACCAACTATGGAATAGACAAGACCTACACCTTCCTCAGTGAAAGGGACTCAAAACCCCATATTTCCCGCAGAGGAATATATCTGAATAGTAAGAATCTTAAAACCTATGTATTGATATGTCTCCGTAAGGGAATCAAGTGTGTCTAGACAGGCATAAACATGGCAGCGAGAGTCAGCTCAAGTCCAGTATAAAAAGGAATTTCAAAAACAAAACATAAAAACTGGGAAATTCTTTACAATTCCTTCAGGGTCTTTGATGAAACCTGGAATGACCCTCTCTACAACGACAGCTGGATGTGGCATAAGGAGGGACACTTGGGACTGAGACGATTGGTGAGATTGGGTGAGCAAATGCAGACATTTTCAAGCACAAATGCCTGGCTCCCATTCCATGGGTCTCAAATCTCCAGGTTGAAGGGAATATTACTACAGATATAACATTTACGGGAAACCTAGGGAACGGACACACTGTGAATACGAAAGGTTTCTAAAACTCAATGAATAGCCCCTCTCCTGGTGCTCTGGTTTGACTTTCCATCTGCTTTACTATCAACCTCCCAACTTGGAGAGACAGCCCCTTTAACCTCCTGGTTCGCACAGGTTGCCAATTTGGCAGAGGATGAAAGGCAAGAGGGAGAACCAATGAGTGAGTAGGTATTAGGCATTTGGACGGACACATATCTCTGTAATTTCCCGGCAGGAAGAAGAATTAAGCAAAGTCTCAGCCACCAACCGGGAACCAGTATAGGTCCTGAACCAAAATTTTGGACTTGCGGTCAGCTCACCAAAAACTAGTTGAAAACTGGAGCTCAGGGGCACAGCAATTCACAAACTGGCCGAGTAATAAAGGACAACTATCGTCCAAAAATCTGTTGAGGGAACGCAACGAGGCGGACTTGAAAGCGAGGCAGAATAGCAGGAAACAGATTTCAAGAGGTACGTTGGAATCGCCTTTAAAGCACAGGAAGAGGGGCACAACTTCGACAATGATGCACTTGGCCAAGAAGGGCGTATGCGTTTTCTCCTGAATATATTCAGGAGAAAACGCATACGCCCTTTTTGGCCAAGCAAGCAAGCGGGCAATGCAAATCTGCACTAAAAAGAAGTATCACTTCCCACCGGTCAAAAGGGACATCCACAAAATGTGTAAAAACCAGAAAGGCAAGACAGGCCCTGGAGAACAGGGAGCCTTGTTATGCTGATGGGCGGGATGTAAATTGCCAACTGCCTCTCTGGAGGAGTGCATTGTGTTTCCTAAAACAAGTAAAGAACAGAGCTACAGAGCAAAGGGCACTTCCAATCTAGGGAATATACCTTGGGAAAACGGAAAATCAATAAGACAGAGCCACCCCAAAATTTAGGGCTGCACTGCTTACAAGAACCTCAACTTGGATACACCTTAAGTATCCCAGGAAATATAAAAATGGTTCAAAAAATTGTGGTACTTACGTACGATGGAATATCCCTCAGCCATGAAATCAATGTCATAAGACCAGTAGCAGCAAAATAGGTGTATTCAGGTACGATGATTCTAAGCGAAATAAGTCACACAGAAAAAGAAACTTATCATAAGATATCACTTAAGAAGATCCTATAAACATGGCTACACTTGAACTGAGTTAGGAAAGAGAACAGTGTCTCACATTTAGAAAACACTCTTATGCCTGCTTAAGGGGGAAGGAGAGGTGGGGTGATGCATAAAACCAGAGTTTGATATAAGCACAGGTACCGTTCCAAAAACCAACTATGGAATAGACAAGACCTAAACCTTCCTCAGTGAAAGGGACTCAAAACCCCATATTTCCCGCAGAGGAATATATCTGACTAGTAAGAATCTTAAAACCTATGTATTTATATGTCTCTGTAAGGGAATCAAGTGTGTCTAGACTGACATAAACATGGCAGCGAGAATCATCTCATACCCACTATAAAAAGGAATTTCAAAAACAAAACAAAAAAACTGGGAAATTCTTTACAATTCCTTCAGGGTCTCTGATGAAACCTGGAATGACCCTATCTACAACGACAGCTGGATGTGGCATAAGGAGGGACACTTGGGACTGAGAGGATTTGTGAGATTGGGTGAGGAAATGCAGACCCTTTAAAGCACAAATGCCTGGCACCCATTCCATGGGTCCCAACTCTCCAGGTTGAAGGGAATATTACTACAGCTATAACATGTACGGGAATCCTAGAGAACGGACACACTGCGAATACGAAAGGTTTCTAAAACTCAACGAATAGTCCCTCTCCTGGTGCTCCGGTTTGACTTTCCATCTGCTTTACTATCAACCTCCCAACATTGAGAGACAGCCCCTTTAACCTCGTGGTTCGCACAGGTTGCCAATTTGGCAGAGGATGAAAGGGAAGAGGGAGAACCAATGAGAGAGTAGCTGTTAGGCATTTGGACGGGCACATATCACTGTAATTTCCCGGCAGGAAGAAGAATTAAATAATGTCTCAGCCACCCACTGGGAACCAGTATAGGTCCTGACCAAAATTTTGGACTTGCTGTCAGCTCTCCAAAACGAGTTGAAAAATGGAGCTCATGGGCAAAGCAATTTACAAACTGGCCCAGTAATAAAGGACAAGTATCGTCCAAAATCTGTTGAGGGAAGGCAACGAGGCGGACTTGAAAGCGAGGCAGAATAGCAGGAAACAGATTTCAAGAGGTACTTTGGAATAGCCTTTAAAGCACAGGAAGAAGGGCACAACGTCGACAATGATGCACTTGGCCAAAGAGGGCGTATGCGTTTTCTCCTGAATATATTCAGGAGAAAACGCATACGCCCTCTTTGGCGAAGCAAACAAGCGGGCAATGGAAATCTTCACTACAAAGAAGTATCACTTCCCACCGGTCAAAAGGGACATCCACAAAATGTGTAAAAACCAGAAAGGCAAGACAGGCCCTGGAGAACAGGGAGCCTTGTTATGCTGATGGGCGGGATGTAAATTGCCAACTGCCTCTCTGGAGGAGTGCATTGTGTTCCCTAAAACAAGTAAAGAAGAGAGCTACAGAGCCAAGGGCACTTCCAGTCTAGGGAATATACCTTGGGAAAACTGAAAATCAATAAGACAGAGCCACCCCAAAATTTAGGGCTGCACTGCTTACAAGGACCTCAATTTGGGTACACCTTAAATATCTCAGGAAATATAAAAATGGTTCAAAAAATTGTGGTACTTACGTAAGATGGAATATCCCTCAGCCATGAAATCAATGTCATAAGACCAGTAGCAGCAAAATGGGTGGATTCAGGTGCGATGATTCTAAGTGAAATAAGTCACACAGAAAAAGAAACTTATCATAAGATATTACTTATGAAGATCCTGTAAACATGGCTACACTTGAACTGAGTTAGGAAAGAGAACAGTGTCTCACATTTAGAAAACACTCTTATGCCTGCTTAAGGGGGAAGGAGAGGTGGGGTGATGCATAAAACCAGAGTTTGATATAAGCATAGGTACCGTTCCAAAAACCAACTATGGAATAGACAAGACCTACACCTTCCTCAGTGAAAGGGACTCAAAACACCATATTTCCCGCAGAGGAATATATCTGACTAGTAAGAATCTTAAAACCTATGTATTGATATGTCTACGTAAGGGAAT
This sequence comes from Hyperoodon ampullatus, assembly GCF_949752795.1. Classification (NCBI taxonomy): domain Eukaryota; kingdom Metazoa; phylum Chordata; class Mammalia; order Artiodactyla; family Ziphiidae; genus Hyperoodon; species Hyperoodon ampullatus. Next base: position 844,531 of record NW_027640917.1, on the reverse strand, counting down.
CAAGTGTGTCTAGACTGGCATAAACATGGCAGCGAGAATCAGCTCAAACCCACTATAAAAAGGAATTTCAAAAACAAAACAAAAAAACTGGGAAATTCTTTTCAATTCCTTCAGGGTCTCTGATGAAACCTGGAATGACCCTATCTACAATGACAGCTGGATGTGGCATAAGGCTGGACACTTGGGACTGAAAGGATTGGTGAGATTGGGTGAGCAAATGCAGACCCTTTAAAGCACAAATGCCTGGCACCCATTCCATGGGTCCGAACTCTCCAGTTTGAAGGGAATATTACTACAGATATAACATTTACGGGAAACCTAGAGAACGGACACACTGTGAATACGAAAGGTTTCTAAAACTCAACGAATAGTCCCTATCCTGGTGCTCCGGTTTGACTTTCCATCTGCTTTACTATCAACCTCCCAACTTGGAGAGATAGCCCCTTTAACCTCCTGATTTGCACAGGTTGCCAATTTGGCAGAGGATGAAAGGGAATAGGGAGAACCAATGAGAGAGTAGCTGTTAGGCATTTGGACGGGCACATATCACTCTAACTTCCCGGCAGGAAGAAGAATTAACGAACATCTCAGCCTCCCACCGGGAACCAGTATAGGTCCTGAACCAAAATTTTGGACTTGCGGTCAGCTCACCAAAAACGAGTTGAAAAATGGAGCTCAAGGGCACAGCAATTCACAAACTGGCCGAGTAATAAAGGACAACTATCGTCCAAAAATCTGTTGAGGGAAGGCAACGAGGCGGACTTGAAAGCGAGGCAGAATAGCAGGAAACAGATTTCAAGAGGTAGGTTGGATTCGACTTTAAAGCACAGGAAGAGGGGCACAACTTCGAAAATGATGCACTTGGCCAAAAAGGGCGTATGCGTTTTCCCCTGAATATATTCAGGAGAAAACGCATACGCCCTTTTTGGCCAAGCAAGCAAGCGGGCAATGCAAATCAGCACTACAAAGAAGTATCACTTCCCACCGGTCAAAACGAACATCCACAAAATGTGTAAAAACCAGAAAGGCAAGACAGGCCCTGGAGAACAGGGTGCCTTGTTATGCTGATGGGCGGGATGTAAATTGCCAACTGCCTCTCTGGAGGAGTATATTGTGTTCCCTACAACAAGTAAAGAACAGAGCTACAGAGCCAAGGGCACTTCCAGTCTAGGGAATATACCTTGGGAAAATTGAAAATCAATAAGACAGAGCCACCCCAAAATTTAGGGCTGCACTGCTTACAAGGACCTCAACTTGGGTACAACTTAAATATCCCAGGAAATATAAAAATGGTTCAAAAAATTGTGGTACTTACGTACGATGGAATATCCCTCAGCCATGAAATCAATGTCATAAGACCAGTAGCAGCAAAATGGGTGGATTCAGGTACGATGATTCTAAGTGAAATAAGTCACAGAGAAAAAGAAACTTATCATAAGATATCACTTATGAAGATCCTGTACACATGGCTACACTTGAACTGAGTTAGGAAAGAGAACAGTGTCTCACATTTAGAAAAAACTCTTATGCGTGCTTAAGGGGGAAGGAGAGGTGGGGTGATGCATAAAACCAGAGTTTGATATAAGCACAGGTACCGTTCCAAAAACCAACTATGGAATAGACAAGACCTACACCTTCCTCATTGAAAGGGCCTCAAAACCCCATATTTCCCGCAGAGGAATATATCTGACAAGTAAGAATCTTAAAACCTATGTATTGATATGTCTCCGTAAGGGAATCAAGTGTGTCTAGACTGGCATAAACATGGCAGCGAGAATCAGCTCAAACCCACTCTAAAAAGGAATTTCAAAAACAAAGCAAAAAAACTGGGAAATTCTTTACAATTCCTTCAGCGTCTCTGATGAAACCTGGAATGACCCTATCTACAACGACAGCTGGATGTGGCAAAAGGAGGGACACTTGGGACTGAGACGATTGGTGAGACTGGGTGAGCAAATGCAGTCCCTTTAAAGCAATAATGCATGGCACCCATTCCATGGGTCCCAACTCTCCAGGTTGAAGGGAATATTACTACAGCTATAACATGTACGGGAAACCTAGAGAACGGACACACTGTGAAATCGAAAGGTTTCTAAAACTCAATGAACAGTCCCTCTACTGGTGCTCCGGTTTGACTTTCCATCTGCTTTACTATCAACCTCCCAACTTGGAGAGACAGCCTCTTTAACCTCCTGGTTCGCACAGGTTGCCAATTTGGCAGAGGATGAAAGGGAAGAGGGAGAACCAATGAGAGATTAGCTGTTAGGCATTTGGACGGTCATATATCACTGTAATTTCCCGGCAGGAAGAAGAATTAACCAATGTCTCAGTCACCCACCGTGAACCAGTATAGGTCCTGAACCAAAGTATTGGACTTGCGGTCAGCTCACCAAAAACGAGTTGAAAAATGGAGCTCAGGGGCACAGCAATTCACAAACTGGCCGAGTAATAAAGGACAACTATCGTCCAAAAATCTGTTGAGGGAAGGCAACGAGGCGGACTTGAAAGCGAGGCAGAATAGCAGGAAACAGATTTCAAGAGGTACGTTGGAATCGCCTTTAAAGCACAGGAAGAGGTGCCCAACTTCGACAATGATGCACTTGGCCAAAAAGGGCGTATGCGTTTTCTCCTGAATATATTCAGGAGAAAACGCATACGCCCTTTTTGGCCAAGCAAGCAAGCGGGCAATGCAAATCTGCACTACAAAGAAGTATCACTTCCCACCTGTCAAAAGGGACGTCCACAAAATGTGTAAAAACCAGAAAGGCAAGACAGGCCCTGGAGAACAGGGAGCCTTGTTATGCTGATGGGCGGGATGTAAATTGCCAACTGCCTCTCTGGAGGAGTGCATTGTGTTACCTAAAACAAGTAAACATCGGAGCTACAGAGCCAAGGGTACTTCCAGTCTAGGGAATATACCTTGGGAAAACTGAAAATCAATAAGACAGAGCCACCCCAAAATTTAGGGCTGCACTGCTTACAAGGACCTCAACTTGGGTACACCTTAAATATCCCAGGAAATATAAAAATGTTTCAGAAAATTGTGGTACTTACGTACGATGGAATATCCCTCAGCCATGAAATCAATGTCATAAGACCAGTAGCAGCAAAATGGGTGGATTCAGGTACAATGATTTTAAGTGACATAAGTCACACAGAAAAAAGAAACATATCATAAGATATCACTTATGAAGATCCTGTAAACTTGGCTACACTTGAACTGAGTTAGGAAAGAGAACAGTGTCTCACATTTAGAAAACACTCTTATGCCTGCTTAAGGGGGAAGGATAGTAGGGGTGCTGCATAAAACCAGAGTTTAATATAAGCACAGGTACTGTTCCAAAAACCAACTATGGAATAGACAAGACCTACACCTTCCTCAGTGAAAGGGACTCAAAACCCCATATTTCCCGCAGAGGAATATATCTGACTAGTAAGAATCTTAAAACCTATATATTGATATGTCTCTGTAAGGGAATCAAGTGTGTCTAGACTGGCATAAACATGGCAGCGAGAATCAGCTCAAACCCACTATAAAAAGGAGTTTCAAAAACAACACAAAAAACTGGGAAATTCTTTACAATTCCTTCAGGGTCTCTGATGAAACCTGGAATGACCCTATCTACAGTGACAGCTGGATGTGGCATAACGAGGGAAACTTGGGACTTAGACGATTGGTGAGATTGGGTGAGCAAATGCAGACCCGTTAAAGCACAAATGCCTGGCACCCATTCCATGGGTCCCAACTCTCCAGGTTGAAGGGAATATTACCACAGCTATAACATGTACGGGAAACCTAGAGAACAGACACACTGTGAATACGAAAGGTTTCTAAAACTCAACGAATAGTCCGTGTCCTGGTGCTCTGGTTTTACTTTCCATCTGCTTTAGTATCAACCTCCCAACTTGGAGAGACAGCCCCTTTAACCTCCTGGTTCGCACAGGTTGCCAATTTGGCAGAGGATGAAAGAGAAGAGGGAGAACCAATGAGAGAGTAGCTGTTAGGCATTTGGACGGGCATATATCACTGTAATTTCCCGGCAGGAAGAAGAATTAACCAAAGTCTCAGCCCCCCACCGGGAAACAGCATAGGTCCTGAACCAAAATTTTGGACTTGCGGTCAGCTCACCAAAAACGAGTTGAAAAATGGAGCTCAGGGGCACAGCAATTCACAAACTGGCCGAGTAATAGAGGACAACTATCGTCCAAAAATCTGTTGAGGGAAGGCAACGAGGCGGACTTGAAAGCGAGGCAGAATAGCAGGAAACAGATTTCAAGAGGTACGTTGGAATCGCCTTTAAAGCACAGGAAGAGGGGCACAACTTCGACAATGATGCACTTGGCCAAAAGGGCGTATGCGTTTTCTCCTGAATATATTCTGGAGAAAACACATACGCCCTTTTTGGCTAAGCAAGCAAGCGGGCAATGCAAATCTGCACTACAAAGACGTATCACTTCCCACCGGTAAAAGGGATATCCACAAAATGTGTAAAATCCAGAAAGGCAAGACAGGCCCTGGAGAATAGGGAGCCTTGTTATGCTGATGGGCGGGATGTAAATTGCCATCTGCCTCTCTGGAGGAGTGCATTGTGTTCCCTAAAACAAGTAAACAACAGAGCTACAGAGCCAAGGGCACTTCCAGTCTAGGGAATATTCCTTGGAAAAACTGAAAATCAATAAGACAGAGCCACCCCAAAATTTAGGGCTGCACTGCTTACAAGGACCTCAACTTGGGTACACCTTAAATATCCCAGGAAATATAAAAATGGTTCAGAAAATTGTGGTACTTACGTACGATGGAATATCCCTCAGCCATGAAATCAATGTCATAAGACCAGTAGCAGCAAAATGGGTGGATTCAGGTACGATGATTCTAAGTGAAATATGTCACACAGAAAAAGAAACTTATCTTAAGATATCACTTATGAAGATCTTATAAACATGGCTACACTTGAACTGAGTTAGGAAAGAGAACAGTGTCTCACATTTAGAAAACACTCTTATGCCTGCTTAAGGGGGAAGGAGAGGTGGGGTGATACATAAAACCAGAGTGTGATATAAGCACAGGTACCGTTCCAAAAACCAACTATGGAATAGACAAGACCTACACCTTCCTCAGTGAAAGGGACTCAAAACCCCATATTTCCCTCAGAGGAATATATCTGACTAGTAAGAATCTTAAAACCTATGTATTGATATGTCTCCGTAAGGGAATCAAGTGTGTCTAGACTGGCATAAACATGGCAGCGAGAATCAGCTCAAACCCACTATAAAAAGGAATTTCAAAAACAAAACAAAAAAACTAGGAAATTCTTTACAATTCCTTCAGGGTCTCTGATGAAACCTGGAATGACCTTATCTACAATGACAGCTGGATGTGGCATAAGGAGGGACACTTGGGACTGAGAGGATTGGTGAGATTGGGTGAGCAAATGCAGACCCTTTAAAGCACAAATGCCTGGCACCCATTCCATGGGTCCCAACTCTCCAGGTTGAAGGGAATATTACTACAGCTATAACATGTACGGGAAACCTAGAGAACGGACACACTGTGAAATCGAAAGGTTTCTAAAACTCAATGAACAGTCCCTCTCCTGGTGCTCCGGTTTGACTTTCCATCTGCTTTACTATCAACCTCCCAACTTGGAGAGACAGCCCCTTTAACCTCCTGGTTCGCACAGGTTGCCAATTTGGCAGAGGATGAAAGGGAAGTGGGAGAACCAATGAGAGATTAGCTGTTAGGCATTTGGACGGTCATATATCACTGTAATTTCCCGGCAGGAAGAAGAATTAACCAATGTCTCAGCCACCCACCGTGAACCAGTATAGGTCCTGAACCAAAGTATTGGACTTGCGGTCAGCTCACCAAAAACGAGTTGAAAAATGGAGCTCAGGGGCACAGCAATTCACAAACTGGCCGAGTAATAAAGGACAACTATCGTCCAAAAATCTGTTGAGGGAAGGCAACGAGGCGGACTTGAATGCGAGGCAGAATAGCAGGAAACAGATTTCAAGAGGTACGTTGGAATCGCCTTTAAAGCACAGGAAGAGGTGCCCAAATTCGACAATGATGCACTTGGCCAAAAAGGGCGTATGCGTTTTCTCCTGAATATATTCAGGAGAAAACGCATACGCCCTTTTTGGCCAAGCAAGCAAGAGGGCAATGCAAATCTGCACTACAAAGAAGTATCACTTCCCACCTGTCAAACGGGACGTCCACAAAATGTGTAAAAACCAGAAAGGCAAGACAGGCCCTGGAGAACAGGGAGCCTTGTTATGCTGATGGGCGGGATGTAAATTGCCTACTGCCTCTCTGGAGGAGTGCATTGTGTTCCCTAAAACAAGTAAACAACGGAGCTACAGAGCCAAGGGCACTCCCAGTCTAGAGAATATACCTTGGGAAAACTGAAAATCAATAAGACAGAGCCACCCCAAAATTTAGGGCTGCACTGCTTACAAGGACCTCAACTTGGGTACACCTTAAATATCCCAGGAAATATAAAAAATGTTTCAGAAAATTGTGGTACTTACGTAGGATGGAATATCCCTCAGCCATGAAGTCAATGTCATAAGACCAGTAGCAGCAAAATGGGTGGATTCAGGTACAATGATTCTAAGTGAAATAAGTCACACAGAAAAAGAAACTTATCATAAGATATCACTTATGAAGATCCTGTAAACATGGCTACACTTGAACTGAGTTAGGAAAGAGAACAGTGTCTCACATTTAGAAAACACTCTTATGCCTGCTTAAGGGGGAAGGAGAGTTGGGGTGCTGCATAAAACCAGAGTTTAATATAAGCACAGGTACTGTTCCAAAAACCAACTATGGAATAGAAAAGAAATACACCTTCCTCAGTGAAAGGGACTCAAAACCCCATATTTCCCGCAGAGGAATATATCTGACTAGTAAGAATCTTAAAACCTATATATTGATATGTCTCCGTAAGGGAATCAAGTGTGTCTAGACTGGCATAAACATGGCAGCGAGAATCAGCTCAAACCCACTATAAAAAGGAGTTTCAAAAACAAAACAAAAAACTGGGAAATTCTTTACAATTCCTTCAGGGTCTCTGATGAAACCTGGAATGACCCTATCTACAGTGACAGCTGGATGTGGCATAACGAGGGACACTTGGGACTTAGACGATTGGTGAGATTGGGTGAGCAAATGCAGACCCTTTAAAGCACAATGCCTGGCACCCATTCCATGGGTCCCAACTCTCCAGGTTGAAGGGAATATTACCACAGCTATAACATGTACGGGAAACCTAGAGAACAGACACACTGTGAATACGAAAGGTTTCTAAAACTCAACGAATAGTCCGTGTCCTGGTGCTCTGGTTTGACTTTCCATCTGCTTTACTATCAACCTTCCAACTTGGAGAGACAGCCCCTTTAACCTCCTGGTTGGCAGAGGTTGCCAATTTGGCAGAGGATGAAAGAGAAGAGGGAGAACCAATGAGAGAGTAGCTGTTAGGCATTTGGACGGGCACATATCACTGTAATTTCCCGGCAGGAAGAAGAATTAACCAAAGTCTCAGCCCCCCACCGGGAAACAGCATAGGTCCTGAACCAAAATTTTGGACTTGCGGTCAGCTCACCAAAAACGAGTTGAAAAATGGATCTCAGGGGCACAGCAATTCTCAAACTGGCCTAGTAATAAAGGACAACTATCGTCCAAAAATCTGATGAGGGAAGGCAACGAGGCGGACTTGAATGCGAGGCAGAATAGCAGGAAACAGATTTCAAGAGGTACGTTGGAATCGCCTTTAAAGCACAGGAAGAGGGGCACAACTTCGACAATGATGCACTTGGCCAAAAGGGCGTATGCGTTTTCTCCTGAATATATTCAGGAGAAAACACATACGCCCTTTTTGGCCAAGCAAGCAAGCGGGCAATGCAAATCTGCACTACAAAGACGTATCACTTCCCACCGGTAAAAGGGATATCCACAAAATGTGTAAAATCCAGAAAGGCAAGACAGGCCCTGGAGAACAGGGAGCCTTGTTATGCTGATGGGCGGGATGTAAATTGCCAACTGCCTCTCTGGAGGAGTGCATTGTGTTCCCTAAAACAAGTAAACAACAGAGCTACAGAGCCAAGGGCACTTCCAGTCTATGGAATATTCCTTGGGAAAACTGAAAATCAATAAGACAGAGCCACCCCAAAATTTAGGGCTGCACTGCTTACAAGGACCTGAACTTGGGTACACCTTAAATATCCCAGGAAATATAAAAATGGTTCAGAAAATTGTGGTACTTACGTACGATGGAGTATCCCTCAGCCATGAAATCAATGTCATAAGACCAGTAGCAGCAAAACGGGTGGATTCAGGTACGATGATTCTAAGTGAAATAAGTCACACAGAAAAAGAAACTTATCATAAGATATCACTTATGAAGATCCTGTAAACATGGCTACACTTGAACTGAGTTAGGAAAGAGAACAGTGTCTCACATTTAGAAAACACTCTTATGCCTGCTTAAGGGGGAAGGAGAGGTGGGGTGATACATAAAACCAGAGTGTGATATAAGCACAGGTACCGTTCCAAAAACCAACTATGGAATAGACAAGACCTACACCTTCCTCAGTGAAAGGGACTCAAAACCCCATATTTCCCTCAGAGGAATATATCTGACTAGTAAGAATCTTAAAACCTATGTATTGATATGTCTCCGTAAGGGAATCAAGTGTGTCTAGACTGGCATAAACATGGCAGCGAGAATCAGCTCAAACCCACTATAAAAAGGAATTTCAAAAACAAAACAAAAAAACTAGGAAATTCTTTACAATTCCTTCAGGGTCTCTGATGAAACCTGGAATGACCTTAACTACAATGACAGCTGGATGTGGCATAAGGAGGGACACTTGGGACTGAGAGGATTGGTGAGATTGGGTGAGCAAATGCAGACCCTTTAAAGCACAAATGCCTGGCACCCATTCCATGGGTCCCAACTCTCCAGGTTGAAGGGAATATTACCACAGCTATAACATGTACGGGAAACCTAGAGAACAGACACACTGTGAATACGAAAGGTTTCTAAAACTCAACGAATAGTCCCTGTCCTGGTGCTCTGGTTTGACTTTCCATCTGCTTTACTATCAACCTCCCAACTTGGAGAGACAGCCCCTTTAACCTCCTGGTTCGCACAGGTTGCCAATTTGGCAGAGGATGAAAGAGAAGAGGGAGAACCAATGAGAGAGTAGCTGTTAGGCATTTGGACGGGCATATATCACTGTAATTTCCCGGCAGGAAGAAGAATTAACCAAAGTCTCAGCCCCCCACCGGGAAACAGCATAGGTCCTGAACCAAAATTTTGGACTTGCGGTCAGCTCACCAAAAACGAGTTGAAAAATGGAGCTCAGGGGCACAGCAATTCACAAACTGGCCGAGTAATAAAGGACAACTATCGTCCAAAGATCTGTTGAGGGAAGGCAACGAGGCGGACTTGAAAGCGAGGCAGAATAGCAGGAAACAGATTTCAAGAGGTACGTTTGAAAAGCCTTTAAAGCACAGGAAGAGGGGCACAACTTCGACAATGATGCACTTGGCCAAAAAGGGCGTATGCGTTTTCTCCTGAATATATTCAGGAGAAAACTCATACGCACTTTTTGGCCAAGCAAGCAAGCGGGCAATGCAAATCTGCACTACAATGAAGTATCACTTCCCACGGGTCAAAAGCGACATCCACAAAATGTGTAAAAACCAGAAAGGCAAGACAGGCCCTGGAGAACTGGGAGCCTTGTTATGCTGATGGCCTCGATGTAAATTGCCAACTGCCTCTCTGGAGGAGTGCATTGTGTTCCCTAAAACAAGTAAACAACAGAGCTACAGAGCCAAGGGCACTTCCAGTCTATGGAATATACCTTGGGAAAGCTGAAAATCAATAAGACAGAGCCACCCCAAAATTTAGGGCTGCACTGCTTACAAGGACCTCAACTTGGGTACACCTTAAATATCCCAGGAAATATAAAAATGGTTCATAAAATTGTGGTACTTACGTACGATGGAATATCCCTCAGCCATGAAATCAATGTCATAAGACCAGTAGCAGCAAAATGGGTGGATTCAGGTACGATGATTCTAAGTGAAATAAGTCACAGAGAAAAAGAAACTTATCATAAGATCTCACTTATGAAGATCCTCTAAACATGGCTACACTTGAACTGAGTTAGGAAAGAGAACAGTGTCTCACATTTAGAAAACACTCTTATGCCTGCTTAAGGGGGAAGGAGAGGTGGGGTGATGCATAAAACCAGAGTTTGATATAAGCACAGGTACCGTTCCAAAAACCAACTATGGAATAGACAAGACCTACACCTTCCTCAGTGAAAGGGACTCAAAACACCATATTTCCCGCAGAGGAATATATCTGACTAGTAAGAATCTTAAAACCTATGTATTGATATGTCTCCATAAGGGAATCAAGTGTGTCTAGACTGGCATAAACATGGCAGCGAGAATCAGCTCAAACCCACTATAAAAAGGAATTTCAAAAACAAAACAAAAAAACTGGGAAATTCTTTACAATTCCTTCAGGGTCTCTGATGAAACCTGGAATGACCCTATCTACAATGACAGCTGGATGTGGCATAAGGAGGGACACTTGGGACTGAGACGATTTGTGAGATTGGGTGAGCAAATGCAGACCCTTTAAAGCACAAATGCCTGGCACCCTTTCCATGGGTACCAACTCTCCAGGTTGAAGGGAATATTACTACAGCTATAACATGTACGGGAAACCTAGAGAACGGACACACTGTGAATATGAAAGGTTTCTAAAACTCAACTAATAGTCCCTCTCCTGGTGCTCCGGTTTGACTTTCCATCTGCTTTACTATCAACCTCCCAACTTGGAAAGACTGCCCCTTTAACCTCCTGGTACGCACAGGTTGCCAATTTGGCAGAGGATGAAAGGGAAGAGGGAGAACCAATGAGAGAGTAGCTATTAGGCATTTGGACGGGTACATATCACTGTAATTTCCCGGCAAGAAGAGGAATTAACCAAAGTCTCAGCCCACCACCGGGAACCAGCATAGGTCCTGAACCAAAATTTCGGACTTGCGGTCAGCTCACCAAAAACGAGTTGAAAAATGGAGCTCAGGGGCACAGCAATTCACAAACTGGCCGAGTAATAAAGGAAAACTATCGTCCAAAAATCTGTTTTGGGAAGGCAACGAGGCGGACTTGAAAGCGAGGCAGAATAGCAGGAAACAGATTTCAAGAGGTACGTTGGAATCGCCTTTAAAGCACAGGAAGAGGGGCACAAATTCGACAATGATGCACTTGCCCAAAAAGGGCGTATGCGTTTTCTACTGAATATATTCAGGAGAAAACGCATACGCCCTTTTTGGCCAAGCAAGCAAGCGGGCAATGCAAATCTGCACTACAAAGAAGTATCACTTCCCACCGGTCAAAAGGGACATCCACAAAATGTGTAAAAACCAGAAAGGCAAGACAGGTCCTGGAGAACAGGGAGCCTTGTTATGCTGATGGGCGGCATGTAAATTGCCAACTGCCTCTCTGGAGGAGTGCATTGTGTTCCCTAAAACAAGTAAACAGCAGAGCTACAGAGCCAACGGCACTTCCAGTCTAGGGAATATACCTTGGGAAAACTGAAAATCAATAAGACAGAGCCACACCAAAATTTAGGGCTGCACTGCTTACAAGGACCTCAACTTGGGTACACCTTAAATATCCCAGGAAATATAAAAATGGTTCAAAAATTTGTGGTACTTACGTACGATGGAATATCCCTCAGCCATGAAATCAATGTCATAAGACCAGTAGCAGCAAAATGGGTGGATTCAGGTACAATGATTCTAAGTGAAATAAGTCACACAGAAAAAGAATCTTATCATAAGATATCACTTATGAAGATCCTGTAAACAAGGCTACACTTGAACTGAGTTAGGAAAGAGAACAGTGTCTCACATTTAGAAAACACTCTTATGCCTGCTGAAGGGGGAAGGAGAGGTGGGATGATGCATAAAACCAGAGTTTGATATAAGCACAGGTACCATTCCAAAAACCAACTATGGAATAGAAAAACCTACACCTTCCTCATTGAAAGGGACTCAAAACCCCATATTTTCCGCAGAGGAATATATCTGACTAGTAAGAATCTTAAAACCTATGTATTGATATGTCTCCGTAAGGGAATCAAGTGTGTCTAGACTGGCATAAACATGGCAGCGAGAATCAGCTCAAACCACCTATAAAAAGGAATTTCAAAAACAAAACAAAAAAACTGGGAAATTCTTTACAATTCCTTCAGGGTCTCTGATGAAACCTGAAATGACCCTATCTACAATGACAGCTGGATGTGGCATAAGGCTGGACACTTGGGACTGAGAGGATTGGTGAGATTGGGTGAGCAAATGCAGACCCTTTAAAGCACAAATGCCTGGCACCCATTCCATGGGTCCCAACTCTCCAGGTTGAAGGGAATATTACTACAGCTATAACATGTACGGGAAACCTAGAGAACGGACACACTGTGAATACGAAAGTTTTCTAAAACTCAACGAATAGTCCGTCTCCTGGTGCTCCGGTTTGACTTTACACCTGCTTTACTATCATCCTCCCAACTTGGAGAGACAGCCCCTTTAACCTCCTGGTTCGCACAGGTTGCCAAATTGGCAGAGGATGAAAGGGAAGAGGGAGAACCAATGAGAGAGTAGCTGTTAGGCATTTGAACGGGCACATATCACTGTAATTTCCCGGCAGGAAGAAGAATTAACCAAAGTCTAAGCCCCTCACCGGGAACCAGCATAGGTCCTGAACCAAAATTTCGTACTTGAGGTCAGCTCACCAAAAACGAGTTGAAAATTGGAGCTCAGGGGCACAGCAATTCAAAAACTGGCCGAGTAATAAAGGACAACTATCTTCCAAAAATCTGTTGAGGGAAGGCAACGAGGCGGACATGAAAGCGAGGCAGAATAGCAGGAAACAGATTTCAAGAGGTACGTTGGAATCGCCTTTAAAGCACAGGAAGAGGGGCACAACTTCGACAATGATGCACTTGGCCAAAAAGGGCGTATGTGTTTTCTCCTGGATATATTCAGGAGAAAACGCATACGCCATTTTTGGCCAAGCAAGCAAGCGGGCAATGCAAATCTGCACTACAAAGAAGTATCACATCCCACCGGTCCAAAGGTACATCCACAAAATGTGTAAAAACCAGAAAGGGAAGACAGGCCCTGGAGAACAGGGAGCCTTGTTATGCTGTTGGGCGGGATGTAAATTGCCAACTGCCTCTCTGGAGGAGTGCATTGTGTTCCCTAAAACAAGTAAAGTACAGAGCTACAGAGCCAAGGACACTTCCAGTCTAGGGAATATACCTTGGGAAAACTGAAAATAAATAAGGCAGAGCCACCCCAAAGTTTAGGGCTGCACTGCTTACAAGGACCTCAACTTGGGTACACCTTAAATATCCCAGGAAATATAAAAATGGTTCAAAAAATTGTGGTACTTACGTACGATGGAATATCCCTCAGCCATGAAGTCAATGTCATAAGACCAGTAGCAGCAAAATGGGTGGATTCAGGTACGATGATTCTAAGTGAAATAAGTCACACAGAAAAAGAAACTTAGCATAAGATATCACTTATGAAGATCCTGTAAACATGGCTACACTTGAACTGAGTTAGGAAAGAGAACAGTGTCTCACATTTAGAAAACACTCTTATGCCTGCTTAAGGGGGAAGGAGAGGTGGGGTGATGCATAAAACCAGAGTTTGATATAAGCACAGGTACCGTTCCAAAAACCAACTATGGAATAGACAAGACCTACACCTTCCTCAGTGAAAGGGACTCAAAACCCCATATTTCCCGCAGAGGAATATATCTGACTAGTAAGAATCTTAAAACCTATGTATTGATATGTCTCCATAAGGGAATCAAGTGTGTCTAGACTGGCATAAACATGGCAGCGAGAATCAGCTCAAACCCACTATAAAAAGGAATTTCAAAAACAAAACAAAAAAACTGGGAAATTCTTTACAATTCCTTCAGGGTCTCTGATGAAACCTGGAATGACCCTATCTACAACGACAGATGGATGTGGCATAAGGAGGGACACTTGGGACTGAGAGGATTGGTGAGATTGGGTGAGCAAATGCAGACCCTTTAAAGCACAAATGCCTGGCACCCATTCCATGGGTACCAACTCTCCAGGTTGAAGGGAATATTACTACAGCTATAACACGTACGGGAAACCTAGAGAACAGACACACTGTGAATACGAAAGTTTTCTAAAACTCAACGAATAGTCCCTCTCCTGGTGCTCCGGTTTGACTTTCCATCTGCTTTACTATCTACCTCCCAACTTGGAGAGACAGCCCCTTTAACCTCCTGGTTCGCACAGGTTGCCAATTTGGCAGAGGATGAAAGGGAATAGGGAGAACCAATGAGAGAGTAGATGTTAGGCATTTGGACGGGCACATATCACTGTAATTTCCCGGCAGGAAGAAGAATTAACCAAAGTCTCAGCAACCCACCGGGAACCAGTATAGGTCCCGAACCAAAATTTTGGACTTGCGGTCAGCTCACCAAAAACGAGTTGAAATATGGAGCTCAGGGGCCCAGCAATGCGCAAACTGGCCGAGTAATAAAGGACAACTATCGTCCAAAAATCTGTTGAGGGAAGGCAACGAAGCGGAGTTGAAAGCGAGGCAGAATAGCAGGAAACAGATTTCAAGAGGTACGTTGGAATCGCCTTTAAAGCACAGGAAGAGGGGCACAACTTCGACAATGATGCACTTGGCCAAAAAGGACGTATTCGTTTTCTCCTGAATATATTCAGGAGAAAACACATACGCCCTTTTTGGCCAAGCAAGCAAGCGGGCAATGCAAATCGGCACTACAAAGAAGTATCACTTCCCACCGGTCAAAAGGGACATCCACAAAATGTGTAAAAACCAGAAAGGCAAGACAGGTCCTGGAGAACAGGGAGCCTTGTTATGCTGATGGGCGGCATGTAAATTGCCAACTGCCTCTCTGGAGGAGTGCATTGTGTTCCCTAAAACAAGTAAAGAACAGAGCTACAGAGCAGAAGGGCACTTCCAGTCTAGGGAATATACCTTTGGAAAAATGAAAATCAATAAGACAGAGCCACCGAAAAATTTAGGGCTGCACTGCTTACAAGGACCTCAACTTGGGTACACCTTAAATATCCCAGGAAATATAAAAATGGTTCAAAAAATAGTGGTACTTACGTAAGAGGGAATATCCCTCAGCCATGAAATCAATGTCATAAGACCAGTAGCAGCAAAATGGGTGGATTCAGGTACGATGATTCTAAGTGAAATTAGTCACAGAGAAAAAGAAACTTATCATAAGATATCACTTATGAAGATCCTGTAAACATGGCTACACTTGAACTGAGTTAGGAAAGAGAACACTGTCTCACATTTAGAAAACACTCTTATGCCTGCTTAAGGGGGAAGGAGAGGTGGGGTGATGCATAAAACCAGAGTTTGATATAAGCACAGGTACCGTTCCAAAAACCAACTATGGAATAGACAAGACCTACACCTTCCTCAGTGAAAGGGACTCAAAACCCCATATTTCCCGCAGAGGAATATATCTGACTAGTAATAATATTAAAACCTATGTATTGATATGTCTCTGTAAGGGAATCAAGTGTGTCTAGACTGGCATAAACATGGCAGCGAGAATCAGCTCAAACCCACTATAAAAAGGAATTTCAAAAACAAAACAAAAAAACTGGGAAATTCTTTACAATTCCTTCAGGGTCTCTGATGAAACCTGGAATGACCCTATCTACAACGACAGCTGGATGTGGCATAAGGCTGGACACTTGGGACTGACAGGATTGGTGAGATTGGGTGAGCAAATGCAGACCCTTTAAAGCAATAATGCCTGGCACCCATTCCATGGGTCCCAACTCTCCAGGTTGAAGGGAATATTACTACAGCTATAACATGTACGGGAAACCTAGAGAACGGACACACTGTGAATACGAAAGGTTTCTAAAACTCAACGAATAGTCCCTCTCCTGGTGCTCCGGTTTGACTTTACACCTGCTTTACTATCATCCTCCCAACTTGGAGAGACAGCCCCTTTAACCTCCTGGTTCGCACAAGTTGCCAATTTGGCAGAGGATGAAAGGGAAGAGGGAGGACCAATGAGAGAGTAGCTGTTAGGCATTTGAACGGGCACATATCACTGTAATTCCCCGGCAGGAAGAAGAATTAACCAAAGTCTCAGCCCCCCACCGGGAACAAGCATAGGTCCTGAACCAAAATTTTGGACTTGCGGTCAGCTCACCAAAAACGAGTTGAAAAATGGAGCTCAGGGGCACAGCAATTCACAAACTGGCCGAGTAATAAAGGACAACTGTCGTCCAAAAATCTGTTGACGGAAGGCAACGAGGCGGACTTGAATGTGAGGCAGAATAGCAGGAAACAGATTTCAAGAGGTACGTTGGAATCGCCTTTAAAGCACAGGAAGAGGGGCACAACTTCGACAATGATGCACTTGGCCAAAAAGGGCGTATGCGTTTTCTCCTGAATATATTCAGGAGAAAACGCATACGCGCTTTTTGGCCAAGCAAGCAAGCGGGCAATGCAAATCTGCACTACAAAGAAGTATCACTTCCCACCGGTCAAAAGACACATCCACAAAATGTGTAAAAACCAGAAAGGCAAGACAGGTCCTAGAGAACAGGGAGCCTTGTTATGCTGATGGGCGGCATGTAAATTGCCAACTGCCTCTCTGGAGGAGTGCATTGTGTTTCCTAAAACAAGTAAAGTACAGAGCTACAGAGCAGAAGGGCACATCCAGTCTAGGGCATATACCTTTGGAAAACTGAAAATCAATAAGACAGAGCCACCCCAAAATTTAGGGCTGCACTGCTTACAAGGACCTCAACTTGGGTACACCTTAAATATCCTAGGAAATATAAAAATAGTTCAAAAAATTGTGGTACTTACGTACGATGGAATATCCCTCAGCCATGAAATCAATGTCATAAGACCAGTAGCAGCAAAATGGGTGGATTCAGGTACGATGATTCTAAGTGAAATAAGTCACAGAGAAATTGAAACTTATCATAAGATATCACTTATGAAGATCCTGTAAACATGGCTACACTTGAACTGAGTTAGGAAAGAGAACAGTGTCTCACATTTAGAAAACACTCTTATGCCTGCTTAAGGGGGAAGGAGAGGTGGGGTGATGCATAAAACCAGAGTTTGATATAAGCACAGGTACCGTTCCAAAAACCAACTATGGAATAGACAAGACCTACACCTTCCTCAGTGAAAGGGACTCAAAACCCCATATTTCCCGCAGAGGAATATATCTGACTAGTAAGAATCTTAAAACCTATGTATTGATATGTCTCCATAAGGGAATCAAGTGTGTCTAGACTGGCATAAACATGGCAGCGAGAATCAGCTCAAACCCACGATAAAAAGGAATTTCAAAAACAAAACAAAAAAACTGGGTAATTCTTTACAATTCCTTCAGGGTCTCTGATGAAACCTGGAATGACCCTATCTACAACGACAGCTGGATGTGGCATAAGGCTGGACACTTGAGACTGAGAGGATTGGTGAGATTGGGTGAGCAAATGCAGACCCTTTAAAGCAATAATGCATGGCACCCATTCCATGGGTCCCAACTCTCCAGGTTGAAGGGAATATTACTACAGTTATAACATATACGGGAAACCTAGAGAATGGACACACTGTGAATACGAAAGGTTTCTAAAACTCAACAAATAGTCCCTCTCCTTGTGCTCCGGTTTGACTTTCCATCTGCTTTACTATCAACCTCCCAACTTGGAGAGACAGCCCCTTTAACCTCCTGGTTCGCACATGTTTCCAATTTGGCAGAGGATGAAAGGGAAGAGGGAGAACCAATGAGAGAGTAGCTGTTAGGCGTTTGGACGGGCGTATATCACTGTAATTTGACGGCAGGAAGAATAATTAACCAAAGTCTCAGCCATCCACCGGGAACCAGTATAGGTCCTGAACCAAAATTTTGGACTTGGGGTCAGCTCACCAAAAACGAGTTGAAAACTGGAGCTCAGGGGCACAGCAATTCACAAAGTGGCCGAGTAATAAGGGACAACTATCGTCCAAAAATCTGTTGAGGGAAGGCAACGAGGCGGACTTGAAAGCGAGGCAGAATAGCAGGAAACAGATTTCAAGAGGTACGTTGGAATCGCCTTTAAAGCACAGGAAGAGGGGCACAACTTCGACAATGATGCACTTGGCCAAAAAGGGCGTATGCGTTTTCTCCTGAATATATTCAGGAGAAAACGCATACGCCCTTTTTGGCCAAGCAAGCAATCGGGCAATGCAAATCTGCACTACAAAGAAGTATCACTTCCCACCGGTCAAAAGGGACATCCACAAAATGTGTAAAAACCAGAAAGGCAAGACAGGTCCTAGAGAACAGGGAGCCTTTTTATGCTGATGGGCGGGATGTAAATTGCCAACTGCCTCTCTGGAGGAGTACATTGTGTTCCCTAAAACAAGTAAAGAACAGAGCTACAGAGCCAAGGGCACTTCCAGTGTAGGGAATATACCTTGGGAAAACTGAAAATCAATAAGACAGAGCCACCCCAAAATTTAGGGCTGCACTACTTACAAGGACCTCAACTTGGGTACACCTTAAATATCCCATGAAATATAAAAATGGTTCAAAAAATTGTGGTACTTACGTACGATGGAATATCCCTCAGCCATGAAATCAATGTCATAAGACCAGTAGCAGCAAAATGGGTGGATTCAGGTACGATGATTCTAAGTGAAATAAGTCACAGAGAAAAAGAAACTTATCATAAGATATCACTTAGGAAGATCCTGTACACATGGCTACACTTGAACTGAGTTAGGAAAGAGAACAGTGTCTCACATTTAGAAAACACTCATATGCCTACTTAAGGGGGAAGGAGAGGTGGGGTGATGCATAAAACCAGAGTTTGATATAAGCACAGGTACCGTTCCAAAAACCAACTATGGAATAGACAAGACCTACACCTTCCTCAGTGAAAGGGACTCAAAACCCCATATTTCCTGCAGAGGAATATATCTGACTAGTAAGAATCTTAAAACCTATGTATTGATATGTCTCCGTAAGGGAATCAAGTGTGTCTACACTGGCATAAACATGGCAGCGAGAATCAGCTCAAACCCACTATAAAAAGGAATTTCAAAAACAAAACAAAAAAACTGGGAAATTCTTTACAATTCCTTCAGGGTCTCTGATGAAACCTGGAATGACCCTGTCTACAACGACAGCTGGATGTGGCATAAGGCTGGACACTTGGGACTGAGAGGATTGGTGAGAATGGGTGAGCAAATGCAGACCCTTTAAAGCAATAATGCATGGCACCCATTCCATGGGTCCCAACTCTCCAGGTTGAAGGGAATATTACTACAGTTATAACATGTACAGGAAACCTAGAGAACGGACACACTGTGAATATGAAAGGTTTCTAAAACTCAATAAATAGTCCCTCTCCTGGTGCTCCGGTTTGACTTTCCATCTGCTTTACTATCAAACTCCCAACTTGGAGAGACAGCCCCTTTAACCTCCTGGTTCGCACAGGTTTCCAATTTGGCAGAGGATGAAAGGGAAGAGGGAGAACCAATGAGAGAGTAGCTGTTAGGCATTTGGACGGGCACATATCACTGTAATTTCCCGGCAGGAAGAAGAATTAACCAAAGTCTCAGCCACCCACCGGGAACCAGTATAGGTCCTGAACCAAAATTTTGGACTTGCGGTCAGCTCACCAAAAACGAGTTGAATAATGGAGCTCAGGGGCACAGCAATTCACAAACTGGCCAAGTAAGAAAGGAGAACTATCGTCCAAAAATCTGTTGAGGGAAGGCAACAAGGCGGACTTTAAAGCGAGGCAGAATAGCAGGAAACAGATTTCAAGAGGAACGTTGGAATCGCCTGTAAAGCACAGGAAGAGGGGCACAACTTCCACAATGATGCACTTGGCCAAAAAGGGCGTATGCGTTTTCTCCTGAATATATTCAGGAGAAAACGCATACCCCCTTATTGGCCAAGCAAGCAAGCGGGCAATGCAAATCTGCACTACAAAGAAGTATCACTTCCCACCGGTCAAAAGGGACATCCACAAAATGTGTAAAAACCAGAAAGGCAAGACAGGCCCTGGAGAACAGGGAGCCTTGTTATGCTGATGGGCGGGATGTAAATTGCCAACTGCCTCTCTGGAGGAGTGCATTGTGTTCCCTAAAACAAGTAAAGAACAGAGCTACAGAGCCAAGGGCACTACCAGTCTAGGGAATATACCTTGGGAAAACTGAAAATCAATAAGACAGAGCCACCCCAAAATTTAGGGCTGCACTGCTTACAGGGACCTCAACTTGGGTACACATTAAATATCCCAGGAAATATAAAAATGGTTCAAAAAATTGTGGTACTTATGTACGAAGGCATATCCCTCAGCCCTGATATCAATGACATAAGACCAGTAGCAGCAAAATGGGTGGATTCAGGTACGATGATTCTAAGTCAAATAAGTCACAGAGAAAAAGAAACTTATCATAAGATATCACTTATGAATATCCTGTAAACATGGCTACACTTGAACTGACTTAGGAAAGAGAACAGTGTCTCACATTTAGAAAACACTCTTATGCCTGCTTAAGGGGGAAGGAGAGGTGGGGTGATGCATAAAACCAGAGTTTGATATAAGCACAGGTACCGTTCCAAAAACCAACTATGGAATAGACAAGACCTACACCTTCCTCAGTGAAAGGGACTCAAAACCCCATATTTCACGCAGAGGAATATATCTGACTAGTAAGAATCTTAAAACCTATGTATTGATATGTCTCCGTAAGGGAATCAAGTGTGTCTAGACTGGCATAAACATGGCAGCGAGAATCAGCTCAAACCCACTATAAAAAGGAATTTCAAAAACAAAACCAAAAAACTGGGAAATTCTTTACAATTCCTTCAGGGTCTCTGATGAAACGTGGAATGACCCTATTTACAACGACAGCTGGATGTGGCATAAGGCTGGACACTTGGGACTGAGACGATTGGTGAGATTGGCTGAGCAAATGCAGACCCTTTAAAGCAATAATGCATGGCACCCATTCCATGGGTCCCAACTCTCCAGGTTGAAGGGAATATTACTACAGTTATAACATGTACGGGAAACCTAGAGAACGGACACACTGTGAATACGAAAGGTTTCTAAAACTCAACTAATAGTCCCTCTCCTTGTGCTCCGGTTTGACTTTCCATCTGCTTTACTATCAACCTCCCAACTTGGAGAGACAGCCCCTTTAACCTCCTGGTTCGCACAGGTTGCCAATTTGGCAGAGGATGAAAGGGAAGAGGGAGAACCAATGAGAGAGTAGCTGTTAGGCATTTGGACGGGCACATATCACTGTAATTTCCCGGCAGGAAGAATAATAAACCAAAGTCTCAGCCACCCACCGGGAACCAGTATAGGTCCTGAACCAAAATTTTGGACTGCGGTCAGCTCACCGAAAACGGGTTGAAAAATGGTGCTCAGTGGCACAGCAATTCACAAACAGGCCGAGTAATAAAGGACAACTATCGTCCAAAAATCTGTTGAGGGAAGGCAACGAGGCGGACTTGAAAACGAGGCAGAATAGCAGGAAACAGATTTCAAGAGGTACGTTGGAATCGCCTTTAAAGCACTGGAAGAGGGGCCCAACTTCGACAATGATGCACTTGGTCAAAAAGGGCGTATGCATTTTCTCCTGATTATATTCAGGAGAAAACGCATACGCCCTTTTTGGCCAAGCAAGCAAGTGGGCAATGCTAATCTGCACTACAAAGTAGTATCACTTCCCACTGGTCAAAAGGGACATCCACAAAATGTGTAAAAACCAGAAAGGCAAGACAGGCCCTGGAGAACAGGGAGCCTTGTTATCCTGAAGGGCGGGATGTAAATTGCCAACTGCCCCTCGGGAGAAGTGCATTGTGTTCCCTAAAATATGTAAAGAACAGAGCTACAGAGCCAAGGGCACTTCCAGTCTAGGGAATATACCTTGGGAAAACTGAAAATCAATAAGACAGAGCCACCCCAAAATTTAGGGCTGCACTGCTTACAAGGACCTCAACTTGGGTACACCTTAAATATCCCAGGAAATATAAAAATGGTTCAAAAAATTGTGGTACTTACATACGATGGAATATCCCTCAGCCATGAAATCAATGACATAAGTCCAGTAGCAGCAAAATGGGTGGATTCAGGTACGATGATTCTAAGTGAAATAAGTCACACAGAAAAAGAAACTTATCATAAGATATCACTTATGAAGATCCTGTAAACATGGCTACACTTGAACTGAGTTAGGAAAGAGAACAGTGTCTCACATTTAGAAAACACTCTTATGCCTGCTTAATCGGGAAAGAGAGGTGGTGTGATGCATAAAACCAGAGTTTGATATAAGCACAGGTACCGTTCCAAAAACCAACTATGGAATAGACAAGACCTACACCTTCCTCAGTGAAAGGGACTCAAAACACCATATTTCCCGCAGAAGAATATATCTGACTAGTAAGAATCTTAAAACCTATATATTGATATGTCTCCGTAAGGGAATCAAGTGTGTCTAGACTGGCATAAACATGGCAGCGAGAATCAGCTCAAACCCACTATAAAAAGGAATTTTAAAAACAAAACAAAAAAAACTGGGAAATTCTTTACAATTCCTTCAGGGTCCTGATGAAACCTGGAATGACCCTATCTACAATGACAGCTGGATGTGGCATAAGGAGGGACACTTGGGACTGAGACGATTGGTGAGATTGGGTGAGCAAATGCAGACCCTTTAAAGAACAAATGCCTGGCACCCATTCCATGGGTCCCAACTCTCCAGGTTGAAGGGAATATTACTACAGCTATAACATGTACGAGAAACCTAGAGAATGGACACACTGTGAATACGAAAGGTTTCTAAAACTCAACGAATAGTCCCTCTCCTGGTGCTCCGGTTTGACTTTCCATCTGCTTTACTATCAACCTCCCAACTTGGAGAGACAGCCCCTTTAACCACCTGGTTCGCACATGTTGCCAATTTGGCAGAGGATGAAAGGGAAGAGGGAGAACCAAAGAGAGAATAGCTGTTAGGCATTTTGCCGGGCACATATCACTGTAATTTACCTGCAGGAAGAAGAATTAACCAAAGTCTCAGCCCCCACCGTGAACCAGTATAGGTCCTGAACCAAAATTTTGGACTTGCGGTCTGCTCACCATAAACGAGTTGAAAAATGGAGCTCAGGGGCACAGCAATTCACAAACAGGCAGGGTAATAAAGGACAACTATCGTCCAAAAATCTGTTGAGGGAAGGCAGTGAGGCGGACTTGAAAGCGAGGCAGAATAGCAGGAAACAGATTTCAAGAGGTACGTTGGAATCGCCTTTAAAGCACAGGAAGAGGGGCACAACTTCGACAATGATGCACTTGGCCAAAAAGGGCGTATGCGTTTTCTCCTGAATATATTCAGGAGAAAACGCATACGCCGTTTTTGGCCAAGCAAGCAAGCGGGCAATGCAAATCTGCACTACAAAGAAGTATCACTTCCCACCAGTCAAAAGGGACATCCACAAAATGTGTAAAAACCAGAAAGGTAAGACAGGCCCTGGAGAACAGGGAGCCTTGTTATCCTGATGGGCGGGATGTACACTGCCAACTGCCTCTCTTGAGGAGTGCATTGTATTCCCTAAAACAAGTAAACAACAGAGCTACAGAGCCAAGGGCACTTCCAGTCTAGGGAATATACCTTGGGAAAACTGAAAATCAATAAGACAGAGCCACCCCAAAATTTAGGGCTGCACTGCTTACAAGGACCTCAACATGGGTACACCTTAAATATCCCAGGAAATATAAAAATGGTTCAAAAAATTGTGGTACTTACGTACGATGGAATATCCCTCAGCCATGAAATCAATGTCATAAGACCAGTAGCAGCAAAATGGGTGGATTCAGGTACGATGATTCTAAGTGAAATAAGTCACAGAGAAAAAGAAACTTATCATAAGATATCACTTATGAAGATCCTGTAAACATGGCTACACTTGAACTGAGTTAGGAAAGAGAACAGTGTCTCACATTTAGAAAACACTCTTATGCCTGCTTAAGGGGGAAGGAGAGGTGGGGTGATGCATAAAACCAGAGTTTGATATAAGCACAGGTACCGTTCCAAAAACCAACTATGGAATAGACAAGACCTACACCTTCCTCAGTGAAAGGGACTCAAAACCCCATATTTGCCGCAGAGGAATATATCTGACTAGTAAGAATCTTAAAACCTATGTATTGATATGTCTCCGTAAAGGAATCAAGTGTGTCTAGACTGGCATAAACATGGCAGCGAGAATCAGCTCAAACCCACTATAAAAAGGAATTTCAAAAACAAACAAAAAACTGGGAAATTCTTAACAATTCCTTCAGGATCTCTGATGCAACCTGGAAAGACACTATCTACAACGACAGCTGGATGTGGCATAAGGCTGGACACTTGGGACTGAGAGGATTGGTGAGATTGGGTTAGCAAATGCAGACCCTTTAAAGCACAAATGCCTGGCACCATTCCATGGGTCCCAACTCTCCAGGTTGAAGGGAATTTTACTACAGCTAAACATGTATGGGAAACATAGAGAACGAACCCACTGTGAATATGAAAAGTTTCTAAAACTCAACGAATAGTCCCTCTCCTGGTGCTCCAGTTTGAGTTTCCATCTGTTTACTATCAATCTCCCAACTTGGAGAGACAGCCCCTTTAACCTCCTGGTTTGCACAGGTTTCCAATTTGGCAGAGGATGAAAGGGAAGAGGGAGAACCAATGAGAGAGTAGCTGTTAGGCATTTGGACGGGCACATATCACTCTAACATCCCGGCAGGAAGAAGAATTAACCAAAGTCTCAGCCCCCCACTGGGAACCAGCATAGGTCATGAACCAAAATTTTGGACTTGCGGTCAGGTCACAAAAAACGAGTTGATAAATGGAGCTCAGGGGCACAGCAATCCGCAAACTGACCGAGTAATAAAGGACAAGTATCGTCCAAAAATCTGTTGAGGGAAGGCAACGAGGCCGACTTGAAAGCGAGGCAGAATAGCAGGAAACACATTTCAACAGGTACGTTGGAATCGCCTTTAAAGCACAGGAAGAGGGGCACAACTTTGACAATGATGCACTTGGCCAAAAAGGGCGTATGCGTTTTCTCCTGAATATATTCAGGAGAAAACGCATACGCCCTTTTTGGCCAAGCAATCAAGCGGGCAATGCAAATCTGCACTACAAAGAAGAATCACTTCCCACCGGTCAAAAGAGACATCCACAAAATGTGTAAAAACCAGAAAGGCAAGACAGACCCTGGAGAACAGGGAGCCTTGTTATACTGAAGGGCGGGATGTAAATTGACAACTGCCTCTCTGGAGGAGTGCATTGTGTTCCCTAAAACAAGTAAACAACAGAGCTACAGAGCCAAGGGCACTTCCAGTCTAGGGAATATACCTTGGGGAAACTGAAAATCATTAAGACAGAGCCACCAAAAAATTTAGGGCTGCACTGCTTACAAGGACCTCAACTTGGGTACACCTTAATTATCCCAGGAAATATAAAAATGGCTCAAAAAATTGTGGTACTTACATATGATGGAATATCCCTCAGCCATGAAATCAATGTCAAAGACCAGTAGCAGCAAAATGGGTGGATTCCGGTACGATGATTCTAAGTGAAATAAGTCACACAGAAAAAGAAACTTATCATAAGATATCACTTATGAAGATCCTGTAAACATGGCTACACTTGAACTGAGTTAGGAAAGAGAACAGTGTCTCACATTTAGAAAACACTCTTATGCCTGCTTAAGGGGGAAGGAGAGGTGGGGTGATGCATAAAACCAGAGTTTGATATAAGCACAGGTACCGTTCCAAAAACCAACTATGGAATAGACAAGACCTACACCTTCCTCAGTGAAAGGGACCCGAGGCATCTGTGAGTAACCGTGAGCTGAGACCCAGGCCAGCTGCTGTTGAACTTTTCCCACCCTTCCCAGGTAAAACACCTGAATATGTACAAGGGCTTGAAAGCCTAGAGGAAGGGCCGTGGAGCCACACCAGCGACAGCACGCAGGCCAACTTGGGGCCTGCAGGCCAGCCAGTATGGTCCTGGCCCTGGGCACTCTTCTGGAAGCTTTCCATTGCCCTGCCTGAGATACCCCTCCTGTCCCGGCACCCACTGCTTTTTTCCTTCCTCACCTCTGTCTGGAGAGAAATTCCAGCGGAAGGTATGGGTGACACATCCTCTTCTTTACAGGTGGAAACCTGGCAACTCCTGCAGAAAGTCCAGCAGAGACCCACTCACACCGGGCCACCCACAAAGCCGTGGCCTCTCACTCCCTCCCTCCAGAACAGCCCCGAGACTGCTGACGGGGCAGAGAATATGGAGTCAGGCACAGCTTCAGGGGCTATTGCTGCCTGCAGCGCTGTTTATATTGAACTCAACCCAGGCACACCTGGGGAGGGCCGGCCGGCAGGGTCAGGCTACCCAAGTCAGCTAATCCTCAGCCCTCAGGGAATCACATTGTTGAAAATGGACCTCGCTAAGGCAGAATAGAAGCCAAGGAATAAAAGGACACAATGCCATTTGAAGCACCGTAGGTGTGTCTAGAGGTAATCACGTGACTTGTAGTAAGTCAGAAAGTGAAAGACACATATCATATCATATCTCTTATAGGTGTGACCGAAAAATGGATACCAGGGCAGATATTTCCACGGAGAAGGGCAATCACAGATTCATTCAACAAACTTATGGTTCACCAATGGAAAGGTGTGAGGATTGGTTTCATTATGATATTGGGGTTAACAGACATATACAAACACAGGTGACATATATAATCACCAAAGACCTACAGAATACCAAGAGAAGACTACTCAACATTCTGTCATAAGGTACATGGGAAAAGGATCCCAGGAAGAACAGACATATGTGTATGTGTAAAAGAACCACATCTTCCACACCTACAACAAGCCAAACATTGTAATCAAATTTGCTGTAATAAAAAATAAAAAATTACATTAAAAACTCGAACAAGAAGCAGTGAGACAAACTTGAGGGGCTTTCTCCTGGCACATTCCATTCTAAATTCCAATCTAGAACATTACTTCCATTGAGGCTCTGTTGCTCTAGTAAGCAGATTTGGTAAGGGAGAACTGCTGCCATCTTGTGGCCGTTTCACAAAACAGCAGCTTTAATCCCAGCGCTAATGGTCAGTTGATATTCAAAATCATTGCAGGCCTGTAAAGGACACCTGCCCTGAAAACAAATACCGGGTTCATATATCGACCAAAAAATTCAAAGTATGTCCATATTTCAAAACGACAGTTTCAAAAGGCATATTTTACACACATTAGTGTTCTGCTTCTTTTTCTTTCTTTCTTTTTTTGTTAAAAAAACGGGAATGGCAAAAAGCATCCCTCAGAATGGGCGAAAATATTTGCAAACGAATCAATGGACAAAGGTTTAATCTCCAATATATATAAAGAGCTCATGCAGCTTAATATTAAAAAAACAAACAACCCAATACAAAAATGGGCAGAAGATCTAAAGAGACGTTTCTTCAAAGAAGACACAGAGATGGCCAAGACGCACATGAAAAGCTGCTCAACATCACTAATTATTAGAGAATGCAAATCAAAACTACAATGAGGTATCACCTCACACCTGTTAGAATCGGCATCATCAGAAAATCTACAAACAACAAATTCTGGGGAGGGTGTGGACAAAAGGATCCCTCTTCCACTAGTGGTGGAAATGTAAATTGATACAGTCACGATGGAGAACAGTATGGAGTTTCCTTAAAAAACCTAGATATAGAATTACCATATGATCCAGCAATCCCGCTTCTGGGCATATACCCAGAGAAAACCATAAATCAAAAAGGCACATTCACCACAATGCTCATTTCAGCACTATTTACAATAGCCAGGTAATGGAAGCAACCTAAATACCCACAGGCAGACGAATGGATAAAGATGTGGTACATATATAAAATGGAATATTACTCAGCCATAAGAAGGAATGAAACTGGGTCATTTGTAGAGACGTCGATGGATCTAGAGACTGTCATACAGAGTGAAGTAAGTCAGAAAGAGAAAAACAAATATGGTATATTAATGCATATATGTGGAACCTAGAAAAATGGTACAGATGAACTGGTTTGCAGGGAAGAAATAGAGACACAGAGGTAGAGAACACACGTATGGACACCTAGTGTGGGAAGCCATGGGGTGGTGGTGGTGGGATGAGTTGGGAGATTGGGATTGACCTGTACACATGTATATGCATAAAATACATAACTAATAATAACCTGCTGTATAAAAAAATAAATAAAATTAAATTTCAAAATTTAAAAAATAAAATTTAAAAATAAAACAGAAAAAAGTTCTTCCCTTCACACAGATGTATTTATATGAATGAATGATTTCCATGCTTATATCTATAAATACATAAAAGAGGAATAAAATCTAACTTGAACAAAAAAAGAAAAAAATAACCTGAACCCACCAGTTAGACAGAGGAAAACACTATCAGGGCACTTGCTCCAGCGGTAAACAATTCTGAAATTGGTCAGAGGTGGGGAATCATCTCCCATAGAGCCAGCAGCCCACTCCTACGCAAGGAGCATCCTCATTGCAAAGAGGGGGCCATGCCGAGGCATCTGTGAGTAACCGTGAGCTGAGCCCCAGGCCAGCTGCTGTTGAACTTTTGCCACCCTTCCCAGGTAAAACACCTGAATATGTACAAGGGCTTGAAAGCCTAGAGAAAGGGCTGTGGAGCCACAACAGCGACAGCACGCAGGCCAACTTGGTGCCTGCAGGCCAGTCAGGATGGTCCTGTCCCCAGATGCTCTTCTGGAAGCTTTCCATTTCCCTGCCTGAGATACCCCTCCTGCCACGGCCCCCACTGCTTTTTTACTTCCTCACCTCTGCCTGAGGAGATATTCCAGTGGCAGGTATCGGTGACACATCCTCTTCTTTAGCAGGTGGCAGCCTGGCAACTCCTGCAGAAAGTCCAGCAGAGCCCCACTCACACTGGGCCACCCACAAAGCCACGGACCCTCACTCCCTCCCACCAGCACAGCTCCGGAACTGCCTACGGGGCAGAGAATATGCCGTCAGTCACAGCTACAAGGGCTGTCGCTCACTGGAGAGCTGTTTATATTGCCCTCAACACAGGGACACCTGTGGCGGGCCGGCAGGCAGTTTCAGGCTGCCAAAATCAGCCAATCCTCACCCCTCAGGGTTCACAGTTGCAGAAAATGAAACTTGCTAAACGGGCCAGGCCCTAGGAACAGGTGTGGGCTCTTGAGAGTCAGGATAGACAAGGGGCTGCAGCTGCGGCTTGTTTTCTTATCATTTTATCTGGTCCATGAGTGGAAAACAACTTCAAGAAGACCCTATCCTAATGAGAGGAACCCAGGAGTCAGGGAGAGGAGTGATGGTGGGTGGAGACAGAGGCCTGGTGCCCTGGCTGCAGTGGAAGTGTCTGGAAGACCAGGCAGAAAGAGCCTGCAGAGAGTGATAGCCATGGTCACAGACCTGTCAGAGCTGCTGTTTGTTAGTTCAAGTCCTGCTCTGAGGTGTTCTGTGTCAGCTGTGAGCGACAGGTGAGCTGGGGGTTCTCTGCAAGGTGGGCTATGTGCACAGTTCCTGTGTGTCCAGCCCTGCTGGGGTACCTGCCCAGGGGAGCTCTGCATCCTGGGAAGGGCCTGAGTAGGAGAGCCCCATGGGCTGCTGGGTAGCTGCAGAGGTGAGCTCCATACCCTGGGAGGGACTGGACCACGAGAGCCCCGTGGGCTGTGGGGTAGGTGTGCCGCCCAGGTGAGCTCCATATCCTGGGATTGGCCTGACCACGAGAGCTCCATGGGCTGCTGGAGACCTGGTAAAGGATATCAGGACAGTCAGTGAAGCCACCGAGGATATACATCCAGTAGCTCCTATTTCCTACTCCCTGCTGGTCATTCTACCTTCCACCAGGCCATGGCATTCTGTATTAGACTTCAATGATGCCTTCTTCTGTATTCCATTCATCTCAGAGTCACAAGAATTTTTGGCTTGTGAGTGGCAGGACACAACATGCAACAAAAGCAGTAATGCTGGGCCGTCCTGCCCCAATGGTTCAAAAATCCCCACACCATCATTGGGGAAATGTCCTCTAAAGACCTAAAAGTTCAACCTCTGTAAAAGGGAACCCTCCTTCAATATGCAGATGACATTCTGATCGCCAGGCCTACTAAAGACGCCTCTGAACTACCTAGCCAAGAAAGGATAGAAGGTGTCCAAGAAAAACGCTCAAATATCCCAGGCTAAGGTGACATGCCTGGGCTTCATTCTCACAGATATTCGGAGAAACGCATCCCAGGATAGGGAAGAAGCCATTTGCAGCCTTACCTCTTCTACAACTAGAAGACAGCTTAGGGGTTCCTGGGGAGGCCAAGGTTTTCTGCATCTGGATCCCTAACTACAGTGTAATAGCTGGGCCTCTACATGAAACACTGACACGAAAAGATGATGATCCTTTTGAATAGAATCCAGAAGCAGCCTTTCAAGAATGGAAAGAGCAGTCAATACAGACCCTTGCCCAGGAACTGCCTAATTTAGCTAAACCCTTTGACCTTTACATACCCGGTCAAAGGTTAATCGCCCTTGGAGCCTTAGTGCAAAAACTGGGACCACTTGAAATGGAGCAACACAAGAATGCCCTTCAGGTATGATAAACTATGGTCACCAAGGGCTTTGCCCACCGACTCATCAGGCCAGGATACTGGGGTATCTAAAAAGCTGGAAATCAGCAGCCCGCAAGGCCAGCTCCCTCCTAAGGGAAAAGGACCCCACGTGGTGATCCTAACCACCCATCATGCCCTGAAGTTGCAGGGGTCGCTCTGTGGACACACTGACCTCGAGTGAGGAGGCCCTCCAACTCCAACCTCCAGAGAGATAAACGGGGGCAACGGGCCCCCAAGATGACTCGTGTGACCATCACTTGACCTGGAGTTTCTCTCAGAAAACGACAAGACTGTGCCCCGAAAGAGCAGACTACTGCTTGCAGGACTTACTGCACCCAGAGGGGAGCTAATAAGCTTGGCGGGGGAAATGTATATCACGCTTTCACCATAGAAAACCCTACAGACACCGCGGTGATGGTGGCCAATATGACCGGCTGGACTGCTGGCTACTTCTAAAGGCCGTTGACTCAGTGGACGTCATGGTCCTGGATCACCACTGACCCTGGACTGTCTGGGAGTTGCGCGGGCAGGGCTCTGACACATGGTGCTGTTTGTACATTAATTCAGGGACCTA
The DNA here is from genome assembly GCF_949752795.1 of Hyperoodon ampullatus. NCBI lineage: Eukaryota > Metazoa > Chordata > Mammalia > Artiodactyla > Ziphiidae > Hyperoodon > Hyperoodon ampullatus. The sequence goes on along the minus strand of NW_027640917.1, from coordinate 813,167 downwards.
ATTAAAGAAAGCACAGACTACTGGTCAGAGCATCTAGTCTGGCAAAAACTGTCAGCCTAAGGTCGCCGAACATATGTGGGGTGGGGTGAAACCTGCCACCGCAGCATCTCTGCGCCTCTCTTTCCTGGACCCTTAAAGGTCATTAGAATCTGTAACACTTCCAATGCTGGTGCTCAGGCGGACGAGAAGTGAGGCAGGAGGCCTTGGGACAATCAACCTCACCAGGAGGCTGGTGTGGAGACGTTTTGACCCTCCCCCCATGTATCAGGGCTCCCACCACAACATGAAGCAGTTACAAAAGAGGGGTCTGCACCCTCAACACCCCAAGAATAAGGAACGGAACAAAAAACAGAGGAGGTGTTCGTCTCCGGCAACGTTCATTAAAAATTCCTGGGAGATAAAAAGAGAATCTGGGCAATAAAATAAAGTCTAACCTGTTTTTCCTTTGTGCTTTGTCTAATTTCACGTGCTCCTAGGGTTCCGCATGCAGAGGTCCCACACCCGGCACTTCAGACCCGATTTCCTAGTGCAGAATGGCTGGGTCGACACCTCAGCTAGTGGGGTCCCATGCAGACTCCGCGGCATAGAGCCTGAGCTGCAGCCAACTCAGCCCTCGAGAGCTCCATCCCCTCCCTCCCACTGACACTGCCGGGGACCCTACACAGCAGCCCAGCCCACAGCCCATGGGGGAGTGCACGCTCTCACCTCTCCATTCTGTTTTCAAAATAATGTTTCCTTTGCTTCTGAACCAAACTCAGTCTTGATCTGTTGGCTCCAATGACACTGGGCACGGGGACTCCTGTTGGGGTCCACTCTGGAGGATCAGTAACAGAAATTGAGAACATTGTAACTTCAATGAACAGATGTGTGAGCCAAACTGTAGTTAACATAGAGCAGTGTATAATGCTCGGGTAAAATAAGATGTTTCTAAGACTTACATTTGATATTTCCATCACTTTCCTATAAGCAAGTTCAGTGAAGACGTCTGTCTTATTTGTCAGGTCAACATTAGAGAAATGAAGTGATTTATTTTCATGGATGTACATCGAATACTCTTGGCTGAAGCTTCAATCTTGTTTTGAATGCTTTTCCATTGAAAATGATACCTCTCTTTCAGCTCCCCCATTTCTGAGAAGTATAAAACCTTATAATTTATTATTACCAAAGGGGAAAGGTAGGAGAAGGGATAAATTAACAGTTTGGGATTAACACATACACACTGCTATGTATAAAATAGATCATCAACAAGGAACTACTGTATAGCACAGGGAACTACACTGAATATTTTGCAATAACCTATAAGGGGAAATAATCTGAAAAAGAATAGATATTTTTATTGACATCATCTATCAATGACAGATAAAATGTAACCTAAGCAAGGCCGATGGTGAGCGCTCTGACCCTGAAGATTTCAGTCATCTAAAGTTTGGGCTCTGCCTATTTCCCAAGGCCCTTAAAGGACATACGTGTAGCCGTAGCTTAAAAATTCCCCAGTTTGGGGTTCGGGGAGGCACTGATTTGGAAAAATCCCTGGTGTTCTCCTTACATGCACGGGAACCTTCCTACAGCTAAAACATGCCTGCCACACCTAGAGGATGGTACACCGTTTGATCGGAAAGAGTTTGGAAAAGGCACCTCATCTCCTCATTGCATGGTGCTCGGGTTCAACCCTCCAGCATCTTTCCTAACAATCTCCTCACTTGGTGATATCAGCACCGTCAACATCCTGTTGCACACAGTTTGGAATTTGTCCAGAGGATGTAGCGGAAGGATGAGAAAAATATAGAGACATGTCTTAGGTGTTCGGACAGGCACATGCCACTCTAATTTCCAATCCAGAACACAAATTCATCAAAGGCTAGAATTGCCCACGGAAACAGAATAGGGCTAGAGGAAATCCCGCTGTTTTGTGTCCAGTTTCCAAAAACACAAGTTGAAAAATGGAACTCAGGGGCACTAAAATTCATGAAACTGCAGAGTTGAAAATATCTATCATCGAAAAATGTCTTGAGGTAAGTCACAGAAAAGGACTTGTAAGCAAGGGAGAGTGGCAGGAAACAGATTTGAAGAGGTAGAAAGGACTCCCCATTAAAGCACAAGAAAAGGGGCTGAACATCGCCAATGATGCAGTTGGCCAAAAAGGGTGTATGCATTTTTTCTGAATATATTCAAGTAAAGGCCATACACACTTTTTATCCAACCCAACAGGTGGGCACTGGAAATCAATATCACAAAATGTATCACTTCACATCAGTCAGAAGGGCCATCCACATAAAGTGTAAACACCAGAAATGCAGGACAGGGCGAGGAGAAAAGGGAGCCCTGTGAGGCTGATAGTGGAAATGTAATTTGCCAACGGCCACTCTGGAGAAGTGTATTGTGTTTGCTAAAACATCTAAAAAATGAGCTACAGAGCATAGGGCACTTGCACTCATGGGCGTGTACCTTGGGAAAAACAAAAATCGACAGAAAACAGGCACCCGAACGTTTACCACCTCTCTGTTAAAAAGGGCCTCAACTTGGATATAACCTAAATGTCCCTGGAAGGATAAAATGGATAAAAGAGATGGGGTACTTATGTAGAGTGGAATATTACTCATCCAGAAATCAATGAAATAAGGCCAGTTGTAACAACTCTGGAGGAGTTACATAAGATCATTCTAAGTGACATATGTCAGAAAGAAAAAGACACATATCATAAGATGTCACTTAAAGGTGGAATCAAAAATGGCTACACATGAAATAAATTACAAAACAGAAACATAGTCAAATATGTAGAAAATAGACATAAGGCTGCTAAATGGGAAAGGTGGGGAATGGTGAGGTATTATCCAGGAGGTTGAAATTAGCAAAGATACCATTCCAAGTACCAAATTGAATAACTGACAAGGCCTACACGGTACCTCAAAGAACTGCACTCAGCCCACTCAAGTCACTGGAAAATAATACATATGACTGGTAAGCATCTGAAAAAGAAGTTATTGTTGTCTCACAGTACATGAATCAAGTGGATGTACAGCAGCAAAAAACAGAGCTTTGAAAATCAGCTGTAACCAATATAAAAATAAATTTAAAACTATTTATAAAAACAGTGAGACAGACAAAAATTCTTACAACTTTTGTTGAAGGGCTACGATGTAACATGGATTGAACACATGTAGACCCACAGCAGGATGATTATATAAGGCTGGAAGCTATGCACGCTAAGAGATGTTAGAGAGGCTGGGTGAGGAAATGCAGACCTTTTAAAGTAATACTGCCTGGTACCCATTCCACGGGTCCCACATCTGCAGGTTCAAGGGAGTCTTCTGACAGCGAAAACATGCCTGCGAAACCGAGATGAATGTACACCGTGTGCTCAGGAAAGGTGTCTAAAATGCACCTCATTTTTGATCTCCTGCTGCTGGGGTTCGCCATTCCAGCCACATTACTAACAACCTCCCCACTTGGAGAATCAGCACCTTTAACCTCCTGTTTCCCACAGTTTGCAATTTGTGCAGAGGGTAAATGGGAAGAGGGGGAACCAATGAGAGATTAGCTGTAGGAGTTTTGACAGGCACATGTCACTCTAATTTCCCATTAGGAAGAAGAATTAACCAAAGGCTCAGCCTGCCTCCCCAGAACCAGAATAGGGCCGGAAGCAATCCAATGGTTTGGCGGCCAGCTCACAAAAAAAGCGAGTTGCAAAATGGAGCTCAGGAGCAGACAATTCAAAGACCTGCAAAGATATAAATGATAACCAACGTCCAAAAATATATTCAGGTAAGGCAACGAAGAGGATCTGAATGAGAGGCAGAATTGCAGGAAACAGATTTCAAAAGGTAGATTGTACTCACATTTAAAGCATATGAAAAGCAGCAGAATTTCTAAAATGATGCAGTTGGGCAAAAGGGTGTATGCGTTTTTTTCGTGAATATCTTCAGGAAAAAAACACATGCAGAGTTTTTGGCCAACCAAGCAAGAGGGAAATGCAAATCTGCACAACAAAGGAGTCTCAATTTCCACTGCTCAGAAAGGCAATCCAAAAAATGTGTACAAACCAGAAATGCAGGAGAGGCCATGGAAAACAGGGAGCCTAGTCACGCTGATGGGTGGGGTATAAATATCCAAGAGCCACTCTGAAGAAGTGTATGCTGTTTCCTAAAACTTCTAAAATACAAAGCCCCCAAGCAAAGGGGACTTCAACTCACGGGCATATGACTTGGGAAGACTAAATATCAATAAGACACAGGCACCCCAAAGTTTAGGGCTGCTCTGCATACAAGAACCTCAACTTTGGTACACCTAAAATATCCCAGGAAAAAGAGAAATGCATAAAGAACTTGTGGTAATTTTGTACAACGGAATATCACTCAGACGTGAAATCAGTGTATATAAGGCCAGTAGCAGCATAATGACTGGATTTAGGTATGATGATTCTAAGGGAAATTAGTCACACAGGAAAAGAATCTTATCATAAGATATCACTTATAGAGGGAATGTCAATATCACAACACATGAACTGAATTAGGAAAGAGAACAGAGTCTCACATTTAGAAAAAATCTCTTATGCCTGCTTCAGGGGAATGGAGAGGTGGGGTGATGCATAAAACCAGAGTATGATATTAGCACAGGTACCATTCCATAAACCAAATACAGAATAGACAAGACCTACACCTTCCTCAGTGAATGGGACTCAACACCCCTATTCCCCGCCGAGGAATATATCTGACTAGTAAGAATCTTAAAACCTATGTATTCATATGTCTCCGTAAGGAAATCAATTGTGTCTAGACTGGCATAAACAGGTCAGTGAAAACCAGCTGAACCCCATAATAAAAATGAATTTCAAAAACAAAACCAAAAAACAGCAAAATTCTTACACAATTCCTTCAGGGGTTCTAATGAAACCTGGAATGACCCTATCTGCAAAGACAGCTGGATGAGACATAAGGCTGGACACTTGGGACTGAGAGGACTGGTGAGATTGGGAGAGAAAATGCAGAACCTTTAAAGTAGTAATGCATGCCACCATTCCATGGGTCCCAAATCTCCAGGTAGAAGGGAATATCACTACAGTTATAACATGTATGGGAAACCTAGAGAATGGACACCCTGTGATGGCGAAAGGTTTCTAAAACTCTCCTAATTTTTCCTCTCCTTGTGCTCCACTTTGGCATTCCAACTGCTTTACTATCAATCTCCCAACTTAGGAGAGTCAGCCCCTATAACCTCCTGGTTCGCACAGTTTGCTATTTGTGCAGATGATGAAAGGGAAGAGGGAGAACCAATCAGAGAGTAGATGTAGGCATTTGGACGGGCACATGTCACTCTAATTTCCTGTCAGGAAGAAGAATTAACCAAAGCCTCAGCCACCCACAGGGAACCAATAAAGCCACCCCTGGAACCAGTATAGGTCCTGAAGCAAAATTGTGGATTTGCGGCCAGCTCACAAAAATGGGATTTGAAAATTGGAGCTCAGGGGCCCAGCAATTCAAAAACCTGCAGAGTTATAAAGGACTACTCTCTTCCAGAAATCTGTTGAGGGAAGGCAATGAAGCGGACTTGAAAATGAGACAGAATTGCACAAAACATATTTCAAGAGGTAAATTGGAATCGCCTTTGAAGCACAGAAAAAGCATCCCAACTTGGACGGTGATGCACTTGGCCAAAAAGGGCGTATGCCTTTTCCCCTGAATATATTCAGGAGAAAACGCATACGTCCTTTCTGGCCAATGAAGCAAGCATGCAATGCAAATCCACACTACAAAGAATTGTCACTTCCCACCGGTCGAAAGGGACATCTGTATATCTGTAAAAACCAGAAAGGCAAGAGCGAGATGACAAGGGCATGAAGCAATGTGATCCCAAGGGTCATGGAGGATTGTGATGACAAGCGCATGGAGCATTGTGATGACAAGATTATGTAGCATTTTGCTGACAAAGGCAAGGAGCATTGTGATGACAAGGTTCATGGAGCACTTTGATGACAAGCGTCATGGAGCATTGTGATTACAGGGGTCATGGAGCATTGGGATGACAAGAGCATGGATCATTGTGATGACAAGGTTCATGGAGCATTTTGATGACAAGAGTCCCGGATCATTGTGTCGTCAGGGTTCATGGAGCGTTGTGATGACAGTGGTCATGGAGCATTGTGATGACAGGGGTCAGGGAGCATTGTGATGAGAAGGTCATGGACCATTGGGCTGAAAATGTTCATGGAGTATTGTGATGAGAGGCGTCATGGAGCATTGTGATGACAAGGTACTGGAGCATTGTGATGAGAAGACCATGGAGCCTTGTGATGACATGTCTCATGGGGCATTCTGAGGAAAAGGGGCATGCAGCATTGTGATTACAGAGGTCTTGGAGCATTGTGGTGACAAGAGCATGGAGCATTGGGATGAGAAGGCCATGGAGCGTTCTGATGACATGCATCATGGAGCTTTGTGAGGACAAGGGCATGGAGCATTGTGTTTTCAGGGGTCTTGGAGCACTGTGATGAAAAGGGCATGGATCATTGTGATGAAAAAGGCATGGAGCCTGGTCATGACAGGGTTCAAGGAGCATACTGACGACAAGTGTCAGGGAGCATTGTGATGACAAGGGTATTGAGCATTGTGATGACAAAGGTCATGGAGCATTGTGATGAGAAGACGATGGATAATTGTGATGACGAGCGTCATGGGGCGTTGTGATGATAAGTGTTATGGAACATTTTGATCACAAGGATTTGGAGCATTGTGATGACAGAGGTCATGGGGCATTTTGATTTCATTGTGATGACAATAGCCTGAAGCATTATGATGATGGGCATGCTGCATTGTGATGACAGGGTTCATGGAGCATTGAGATGAAAAGGGGCATGGAGCATTGTGATTACAGGAGTCTTGGAGCATTGTGATGACAAGGGCATGGAGCATCGTGAATGAGAAGGCCATGGAGAATTCTGATGACATGCGTCATGGAGCTTTGTGATGACAAGGGCATGGAGCATTGTGATTACAGGGGTCTTGGAGCACTGTGATGACAAGGGTCATGGAGCCTTGTGATGACAAGGCCGTGGAACATTGTGATGGCAGTGGTCATGGAGCATTTTTATGACAGGGGTCATGGAGCATTGTGATGACCAGGGCATGGAACACTGTGATACATGGGTCATGGAGGATTGTAATGACAAGCGCATGGAGCATTGTGATAAGAATGGCATCGAGCATTGTGATGAAAAGCATCATGTAGCCTGTGATGACAAGGGCATGGAACAATGTGATGAGAGGTTTCATGGAGCATTGTGATGACAATGGCATGCAGCATTGTGATGCCAAGGGTCATGGAGCTTTGTGATGACAAAGGTCATGGAGCATTTTGATGACAAGAGGTGTGGTGCATTCTGTTGTGTAGGGCAGGGAGCATTGTGATAACAGGGTCATGGAGCAATTTGATGAAAAGTGTCATGGAACATTTTGATGACAGGGGTTATGGAACATTGAGATGTCAAGGGTCATGGAACATTTCCATGACAGGGTTTAAGGACCATTGTGATGACAGGGGAGTGGGTGTATTGTGATGACTAGTGAGGGAACATGTTGATATCAGTGGTGAGAGAGCATTTTTATAAGAAGTGCATGGAGCATTGTGATGACAATCTTTATGGAGCATTGTGATGACAAGGTTGTGGAGCATTGTGATGACAAGGGTCATGGAGCATTGAGTTGACAAAGGCACGGAGCATTGTGATGACAAGTGTCACGGAGCATTGTGATGAAAAGTTCATGGAGCATTGTGGTGACAAAGTTCACAGAGCCTTGTGATGATGAGGGCATGGACCATTGTGATGACACAGGTCATGAAGCCTTGTGAAGACTGGAGTCACGGAGAATCGTGATGACTGGGGTCATGGAGCATTGTGATGACAAGGGCATGGAGCTTTGTGATGACAGGGGCATAGGGCATTGGTCTGACAAGTTTCATGGATAATTGTGTTGACAGTGGGCATGGCACATTGTGATGACAAGGTCATGGAGCATTGTGAAGACAAGGTCATGGAGTATTGTGAAGACAGGTGTCAGGGAGCATTGTGATGACATATTTCATGGTCCATTGTGATGACAATGGCATGGAGCATTGTGATGCCAAGTGTTATGGAGGATTGTGATGACAAAGGTAATGGAGCATTGTGATGACAAGGGCTTGGATCATTGTGATGACAAGGGCATGGAGCATTGTGATGACAACGGGCAGTGAGAATTTTGATGAAAAGGTCGTGAAGCATTGTGATAACAAAGGCATGGAGCTTGCTATGACAGGGGTCATGGGGCATTGCGATGACAAGTTCATGGAGAATTGTGATGACAAGAGCATGTAACATAGTGATGAGAACTGTCATGGAGCACTGTGATGACAAGGACGTGGAGAATTGTGATGACAAGGCACATGGTGCATTGTCATAACCAGGGCATGGAGCATTGTGATGGCAAGACCGTGGAGCACTGTGATGAGAAGACCATGGATAATTGTGATGACGAGCATCATGGAACACTGTAATGACAAGGGGCATGGAGCATTGTGATGACAGGTGTCATGGAGCATTGTGACGACAGGGGTCATGGATCATTGTGATGACAAGTGTCACGGAGCATTCTGATGACAAGCTTGTGGAGTATTGTGATGACAATGGCATGGAGCATTGTGATGAAAAGGGCATGGATCACTGTGATGAAAAATGCATGGAGGGCTTCCCTGGTGGCGCAGTGGTTGAGAGTCCGCCTGCCGATGCAGGGGACACGGGTTCGTGCCCCGGTCTGGGAAGATCCCACATGCCGCAGAGCGGCTAGGCCCGTGAGCCATGGCTGCTGGGCCTGCATGTCCAGAGCCTGTGCTCCGCAACGGGAGAGGCCACAGCAGTGAGAAGCCCACGTAATGCAAAAAAAAAAAAAAAAAAAAAAAAAAAAAAAAAAAAAAAAAAAAAAAAAAAAAATGCATGGAGACTTGTCATGACAGGGTTCAATGAGCATACTGACGACAGGTATCAGGGAGCATTGTGATGACAAGTGTATTGAGAATTGTGATGACAAGGGTCATGGAGCATTGTGATGAGAAGTCCATGGATAATTGTGATGACCAGCATCATGGGGCGTTGTGATGACAAGTATTATGGAACATTGTGATCACAAGGGTTTGGAGCATTGTGATGACAGAGGTCATGGATCATTTTGATTTCATTGTGATGACAATAGCATGAAGCATTATGATGATGGGCATGGTGCATTATGATGACAGGGTTCATGGATCATTGAGATGAAAAGGGGCATGGAGCATTGTGATTACAGGGGTCTTGGAGCATTGTGATGAGAAGGGTCATGGAGCCTTGTAATGACAAGGCCATGGAACATCGTGATGGCAGGGGTAATGGAACATTGTTATCACAGGTGTAATGGAGCATTGTGATGGCAAGGGCATGGAGCATTGTGATGAGAAGGCCATGGAGCATTCTGATGACATGTGTCAGGTAGCATTGTGATGACAATGGCATGGAGCAATGTGATGAGAGCGTTCATGGAGCATTGTGATGACCATGACATGGAGCATTGTGATGCAAAGGGTCATGGATCTTTGTGATGACAAAGGTCATGGAGCATTTTGATGACAAGGGCGTGGTGCATTGTGATGAGAAGGGCAGGGAGCATTGTGATGACAGGGTCATGGAACAATTTGATGAAAAGGGTCATGCAACATTTTGATGACAGGGGTTATGGAACATTGTGATGTCAGGGGTCATTGAGCATTTTGATGAAATGGTTCATGGAGCATTTTGATGACAGGGGTTATGGAACATTGTGATGTCAGGGGTCATCGAACATTGTGATGATAAGCGCATGTAGAATTGTGATGACAGGAGTCATGGAACATTGTGATGACAGGGGTGAGGGAGTATTGTGATGAATAGTGATGTAACATTGTGATATCAGTGGTGAGAGAGCATTTTGATGAGAAGTGCATGGAGCATTGTGATGACAAGGTTTATGGAGCATTGTGATGACAAGATTGTGGAGCACTGTGATGACAAGCGCATGGCGCATTGTGATGACATGGGTCATGGAGCATTGTGCTGACAAGCGCATGGAGCATTGTGATGACAAGGGTCATGGAGCATTGTGCTGAGAAAGGCATAGAGCATTGTGATGACAAGGGTCAAAGAGCATTGTGATGAAAAGTTCATGGAGCATTGTGGTTAAAAAGTCACAGAGACTGTAGATGAGGAGGGCATGGACCATTGTGATGACAAAGGTCATGAAGCATTGTGATGACTGGAGTCACGGAGAATTGTGATGACAGGGGTCGTGGAGCATTGTGATAAGAAGGGCATGGAACATTGTGATGACAAGGGCATGGAGCATTGGTCTCATAAGTTTCATGGATTATTGCGATGACAGTTGGAATGGCGCATTGTGATGACAAGGGCATGGAGCACTGTGATGACCAGGTCATGCAGTATTGTGAAGACAGGTGTCAGGGAGCATTGTGATGACATATGTAATGGCCCATTGTGATGACAATGGCATGGAGCATTGTGTTGCCAAGTGTCATGGAGGATTCTGATGACAAAGGTAATGGAGCATTGTGATGACAATGGCTTGGAGCATTGTGATGACAAGGGTCAGGGAGCATTCTGATGACAAGCTTGTGGAGTAATTTGATGACATTGGCATGGAGCATTGTGATGAAAACGGCATGGGGCATTGTGATGAAAAAGGCATGGAGCCTTTTCGTGACAGGTTTCAAGGAGCATTCTGACGACAAGTGTCAGGGAGCATTGTGATGACAAGTGTATTGAAAATTATGATGACAAAGGTCATGGAGCATTGTGATGAAAAGGGCATGGAGTATTGTGATGAAAGGCATCATGGAGCGTTGTGATGACAAGTGTTATGGAACATTGTGATCACAAGGGTTTGGAGCATTGTGAGGACAGAGGTCTTGGATCATTTTGATTTCAAGGAACATGGAGCATTGTGATGACAAGGGCAGGAAGCAATGTGATCCCAAGGTTCATGGAGTATTGTGATGACAAGCGCATAGAGCATCGTAATGACAGGGTCATGTAGCATTTTGCTGACAAAGGCATGGAGCATTGAGATGACAGGTGTCCAGGAGCACTGTGATGGCAAGCGTCAAGGAGCATTGTGTTTACAGGGGTCAAGGAGCATTGGGATGACAAGGGCATGCATCATTGTGATGCCAAGTGTCATGGAGCATTGGGCTGAAAATGTTCATGGAGTTTTGTGATGACAGGGGTCATGGAGCATTGTGATGACTAGGGAATGGAGCATTGTGATGACAAGAGTACCGGATCATTGTGTTGTCAGGTGTCATGGAGCGTTGTGATGACAGTGGTCATGGAGCATTGTGATGATATTGGTCAAGGAGCATTGTAATGAGAAGGTCATGGAGCATTGGGCTGAAAACGTTCATGGAGTATTGTGATGACAGGTGTCATGGAGCATTGTGATGATAAGGGAATGGAGCATTTTGATGACAACGTCCTGGAGAATTGTGATGAGAAGTCCATGGAGCCTTGTGATGCCAAGTCTCATGGAGCATTCTGATGAAAAGGGGCATGGAGCATTGTGATTACAGGGGTCTAGGACCATTGTGATGACAAGGGCATGGAGCATTGTGATGAAAAGTGCATGGATCATTGTGATGAAAAAGGCATGGAGCCTTGTCATGAAAGGGTTCAAGGAGCATACCGATGGCAAGAGTAAGGGAGCATTGTGATGACATGTTTATTGAGCATTGTGATGACAAATGTCATGGGGCATTGTGATGAGAAGTCCATGGATAATTGTGATGACCAGCGTCATGGGGCATTGTGATGACAAGTGTTATGGAACATTGTGATCACAAGGGTTTGGAGCATTGTGATGACAGAGGTCATGGAGCATTTTGATTTCATTGTGATGACAATAGCATGAAGCATTATGATGATGGGCATGGTGCATTGTGATGACAGTGTTCATGGAGCATTTTGATGAAAAGGGTCATGGAGCATTTGTCTGACAAGTTTCATGGATTATTGTGATGACAGTGGGCATGGCACATTGTGATGACAAGGGCATGAAGCATTGTGATGACAAGGTCATGGAGTATTGTGAAGACAGGTGTCAGGGAGCATTGTGATGACATATGTCATGTTCCATTGTGATGACAATAACACGGAGCATTGTGATGCCAAGTGTCATGGAGGATTGTTGTGACAAACGTAAAGGAGCATTTTGATGACAAGGGCATGGAGCATTGAGATGACAAGGTCCACTGATAATTTTAATGTCCAGGTCGTGAAACATTGTGATGACAAGCGCATGGAGCTTCCTATGACAGGGGTCATGGAGCATTGCGATGACAAGTGCATGGAGTATTGTGATGACAAGAGCATATAACATTGTGATGAGAAGTGCCATGGAGCATTGTGATGACAAGGAAGTGGAGAATTGTGAGGACGAGGGACATTGAGCTTTGAGATGAGCAGGGCATGGAGAATTGTGATGGCAAAACCGTGGAGCATTGTGATGAGAAGACCTTGCGTAATTGTGATGACGAGCATCATGAAGCACTGTAATGACAAGGGGCATGAAGCATTGTGATGACAGGTGTCAGGGAGCATTGTGATGACAGGGGTCATGGAGCATTGTGATGACAAGGGCACGGAGCATTGTGATGACAAGTGCCATTGAGAATTTTGATGACAAGTCATGAAGCATTGTGATGACAAACACTTGGAGCTTGCTATGACAGGGGGCATGGAACATTGCAATGACAAGTGCATGGAGAATTGTGATGACAAGAGCATGTAACATTGTGATGAGAAGTGTCATGTAGCATTGTGATGACAAGGACGTGGAGAATTGTGATGACAAGGGACATGGAGCATTGTGATGAGCAGGGCATAGAGCATTGTGATGACAGGTGTCATGGAGCATTATTATGACAAGGGCCATAGTGCATTCTGACATAAGATATCACTTATGAAGGGAATGTAAACATGGCTACATATGAACTGAATTAGGAAAGAGAACAGTGTCTCAGATATAGAAAACACACTTATGCTTGCTTAAGGGGAAAGGAGAGGTGGGGAGACACACAAAACCAGAGTTTGATATTAGCACAGGTAACATTCCATGATCCAAATACAGAAGAGACAAGCCCTACTCCTTCCTCAGTGAACGGGACTCAACACCCTAATTCCCGGCAGAGAAATATATCTGACTAGTAAGAATCTTAAAACCTATGTATTGATATGTCTCCGTAAAGGAACCAAGTGTGCCTAGCACGACATAAACACGGCAGTGAGAAGCAGCTCAAACCCACTATAAAAATGAATTTCAAAACAAAACAAAAAACAGTTTAATTCTTACACAATACCTTCAGGGGTTCTGATGAAACTTGGAATGACCCTGTCTACAACGACAGCTGGATGTGGCATAAGGCTGGTCACTTGGGACTGAGACGATTGGTGAGATTGGGTGAGAAAAGGCAGACCCTCTAAAGCAATAATTCCTGCCCATCATTCCATGGTTCCCAACTCTCCAGGTAGATGGGAATATCACTACAGTTATAACATGTATGGGAAACCTAGAGAACGGACACCCTCTGATGGAGAAAGGTTTCTAAAACTCTACTAATTTTTTTTCTCTCCTTTTGCTCCAACTTGACATTCCAACTGCTTTAATATCAATCTCCCAACTTGGAGAGTCAACCCCTATAACCTGTTTCGCACAGTTGGCACATTGTTCAGAGGATATAAGGGAAAAGGGAGAACCAATGAGAGAGTAGCTGTAGGCATTTGGACGGCCACATGTCACTCTAATTTCCCGTCACGAAGAAGAATTAACCAAACTCTCAGCCACCCACCGGGAACCAGTATAGGTCCTGCACCAAAATTTTGGACTTGCGGTCAGTTCACAAAAAACGAGTTGAAAAATGGAGCTCAGGGGCACAGCAATTCACAAACTGACAGAATAATAAAGGAAAACTATCGTCTAAAAATCTGTTGAGGGAAGGCAACGAGGTGGACTTGAAATCGAGGCAGAATAGCAGGAAACAGATTTCAAGAGGTACATTGGAATCGCCTTTAAAGCACACGAAGAGGGGCACAACTTCGACAATGATGCACTTGGCCAAAAAGGGCGTATTCGTTTTCTCCTGAAGATATTCAGGAGAAAACGCATACGCCTTTTTTGGCCAAGCAAGCAAGAAGGCAATGCAAATTGGCACTACAAAGAAGTATCACTTCCCACCGGTCAAAAGGGACATCCACAAAATATGTAAAAACCAGAAAGGCAAGACAGGCCCTGGAGAACAGGGAGCCTTGTTATGCTGATGGGCGGGATGTAAATTGCCAACTGCCTCCCTGGAGGAGTGTATTGTGTTCCCTAAAACAAGTAAAGAACAGAGCTACAGAGCCAAGGGCACTTCCAGTCTAGGGAATAAACCTTGGGAAAACTGAAAAACAATAATACAGAGCCACCCCAAAATTTAGGGCGGCACTGCCTACAAGAACTTCAACTTGGGTACACCTTAAATATCCCAGGAAATATAAAAATGGTTCAAAAATTTGTGGTACATACGTACGATGGAATATCCCTCAGCCATGAAATCAATGTCATAAGACCAGTAGCAGCAAAATGAGTGGATTCAGGTACGATGATTCTAAGTGAACAAAGTCACACAGAAACAGAAACTTATCATAAGATATCACTTATGATGATCATGTCAACATGGCTACACCTGAACTTAGATAGGAAAGAGAACAGAGTCTCACATTTAGAAAACACTCTTATTCCTTCTTAAGGGGGAATGAGAGGTGGGGTGATGCATAAAACCAGAGTTTGATATAAGCACAGGTACTGTTCCAAAAACCAACTATGGAATACAGAAGACATACACCTTCCTCAGTGAAAGGGACTCAAAACCCCATATTTCCCACAGAGGAATATATGTGACCAGTAAGAATCTTAAAACCTATGTATTGATATGACACCATAAGGGAATCAAGTGTTTCTAGACTGGCATAAACATGGCAGCGAGAATCAGCCTAAACTCACTATAAAAAGGAATTTAAAAAACAAAACAAAAAAAACATGGAAATTCTTTACAATTCCTTCAGTCTCTGATGAACCCTGGAATGACCCTAACTACAATGACAGCTGGATATGGCATAAGGCTGGACACTTGGGAATGAGAGAATTGGTGACATTGGGTGAGCAAATGCAGACCCTTTAAAGCAATAACGCATGGCACCCATTCAATGGGTCCCAACTCTCCAGGTTGAAGGGAATTTTACTAGAGCTATAACATGTAAAGGAAACCTAGAGAATGGACACAGTGTGAATACGAAAGGTTTCTAAAACTCAACTAATAGTCCCTCTCCTGGTGCTCACGTTTGACTTTCAAACTGCTTTACTATCAATCTCCCAACGTAGAGTGACAGTACATTTAACCTCCTGGTTCGCACACGTTGCCAATTAGGCAGAGGATGAAAGGGAAGAGGGAGAACCATGAGAGAATAGCTGTTTGGCATTTGGACGGGCACATATCACTCTAATTTCCTGGCAGGAAGAATAATTAACCAAAGTCTCAGCCACCCACTGGGAACCAGTATAGGTACTGAACCAAAATATTGGTCTTGGGTTCATCTCACAAAAAACGAGTTGAAAAATGGAGCTCAGGGGCACAGCAATTCACAAACTGGCACAGTAATAAAGGACAACTATCATCCAAAAATCTGTTGACGGAAGGCATTGAGGCAGCTTGAAAGCGAGGCAGAATAGCAGGAAAGAGATTTCAAGAGGTATGTTGGAATCGCCTTTAAAGCACAGGAAGAGGGGCACAACTTCGACAATGATGTACTTGGCCAAATAGGGCATATGCGTTTTCTCCTGATTATATTTAGGAGATAACGCATATGCCCTTTTTGGCCAAGCAAGCAAGTGGACAATGCAAATCTGCACTACAAAGAAGTATCACTTCCCACCGGTCAAAAGGGACATCCACAAAATGTGTAAAAACCAGAAAGACAAGACAGGCTCTGGAGAACAGGGAGCCTTGTTATGCTGATGGGCGGTATGTAAATTGCCAACTCCCTCTCTGGAGGAGTGCATTGTGTTCCCTAAAACAAGTAAACAACAGAGCTACAGAGCCAAGGGCATTTCCAGTGTAGGGAATATACCTTGAGAAAACTGAAAATCAATAAGACAGAGCCACACCAAAATTTAGGGCTGCACTGCTTACAAGAACCTCAAGTTGGGTACACCTTAAATATCCCAGGAAATATAAAATTGGTTCAAAATATTGTGGTACTTACGTACGATGGAATATCCCTCAGCCATGAAATCAATGTCATAAGACCAGTAGCAGCAAAATGAGTGGATTCCGGTTCGACGATTCTAAGTGAAATAAGTCACACAGAAAAAGCAACTTATCATAAGATATCACTTATGAAGATGCTGTAAACATGGCTACACTTGGACTTAGCTAGGAAAGAGAACAGAGTCTCACATTTGGAAAACACTCTTATGCCTGCTTAAGGGGGAAGGAGAGGTGGGTGATGCATAAAACCAGAGTTTGATATAAGCACAGGTACCATTCCTAAAACCAACTATGGAATAGACAAGACCTACACCTTCCTCAGTGAAAGGGACTCAAAACCCCATATTTCCGGCAGAAGAATATATCTGACTAGTAAGAATCTTAAAACCTATGTATTGATATGTCTCTGTAAGGGAATCAAGTGTGTCTAGACTGGCATAAACGTGGCAGCGAGAATCAGCTGAAATCCACTATCAAAAGGAATTTCACAAACAAAACAAAAAAACAGGGAAATTCTTTACAATTCCTTCAGGGTCTCTGATGAAACCTGGAATAACCCTATCTACAAGGACAGCTGGATGTGGCATAAGGCTGGACACTTGGGACTGAGAGGATTGGTGAGATTGGGTGAGCAAATGCAGACCCTTTAAAGCAATAATGCATGGCACCCACTCCTTGGGTCCCAACTCTCCAGGTTGAAGGGAATATTACTACAGCTATAACATGTACGGGAAACCTAGAGAATGGACACACTGTGAATACGAACGGTTTCTAAAACTCAAATAATAGTCCCTCTCCTGGTGCTCAGGTGTGACTCTCCAACTGATTTACTATCAATCTCCCAACTTGGAGAGACAGCCCCTTTAACCTCCTGGTTCGCACACATTGCCAATTTGGCAGAGGATGAAAGGGAAGAGGGAGAACCAATGAGAGAGTAGCTGTTAGGCATTTGGACGGGCACATGTCACTCTAATTTCACGGGAGGAAGAAGAAGTAACCAAAGTCTCAGCCACCCACGGGGAACAAGTAGAGGTTCTGAACCAAAATTTTGCATTTGCGGTCAGCTCACAAAAAATGAGTTGAAAAATGGGGCTCAGGGCACAGCAATTCACAAACTGGAAGAGTAATAAAGGACAACTATCATCCAAAAATCTGTTTAGGGAAGGCAACGAGCTGGACTTGAAATCGAGGCAGAATAGCAGGAAACAGATTTCAAGAGGTATGTTGGAATCGCCTTTAAAGCACCAGAAGTGGGGCACAACTTCGACAATGATGCACTTGGCCAAAAAGGGCGTTTGCATTTTCTCCTGAATATATTCAGGAGAAAACGCATACGCCCTTTTTGGCCTAGCAAGCAAGCAGGCAATGCAAATCTGCACTACAAAGAAGTATCACTTCCCACCAGTCAAAAGGGACATCCGCAAAATGTGTAAAAACCAGAAAGGCAAGACAGGCCCTGGAGAACAGGGAGCATTTTTATGCTGAAGGGCAGGATGTAAATTGCCAACTGCCTCTCTGGTGGAGTGAACTGTGTTCCCTAAAACAAGTAAAGAACAGAGCTACAGAGCCAAGGGCACTTCCAGTCTAGGGAATATACCTTGGGAAAACTGAAAATCAATAAGACAGAGCCACCCCAACGTTTAGGGCTGCACTGCTTACAAGAACCTCAACTTGGGTACACCTTAAATATCCCAGGAAATATAAAAATGGTTCAAAAAATTGTGGAACTTACGTACGATGGAATATCCCTCAGCCATGAAATCAATGTCATAAGGCCAGTAGCAGCAAAATGAGTGGATTCAGGTTCGATGATTCTAAGTGAAATAAGTCACACAGAAAAAGCAACTTATCATAAGATATCACTTATGAAGATCCTGTAAACATGGCTACACTTGAACTGAGCTAGGAAAGAGAACATAGTCTCACATTTAGAAAACACTCTTATGCCTGCTTAAGGGGGAAGGAGAGGTGGGGTGATGCATAAAACCAGAGTTTGATATAAGCACAGGTACCGTTCCAAAAACCAACTATGGAATAGACAAGACCTACACCTTCCTCAGTGAAAGGGACTCAAAACCCCATATTTCCCGCAGAAGAATATATCTGACAAGTAAGAATCTTAAAACCTATGTATTGATATGTCTCTGTAAGGGAATCAAGAGTGTCTAGACTGGCATAAGCATGGCAGCGAGAATCAGCTCAAACCCACTATAAAAAGGAATTTCAAAAACAAAACAAAGAAACAGGCAAATTCATTCCAATTCCTTCAGGGTCTCTGATGAAACCTGGAATGACCCTATCTACAATGACAGCTGGATGTTACATAAGGCTGGACACGTGGCACTGAGAGGATTGGTGAGATTGGGTGAGCAAATGCAGACCCTTCAAAGCAATAATGCATGGCACACATTACATGCGTCCCAACTCTCCAAGTTGAAGGGGATATTACTACAACTATAACATGTACCGGAAACCTAGAGAATGGACACACTGTGAACAAGAAACGTTTCTAAAACTCAACTAATACTCCGTCTCCTGGTGCTCATGTTTGACACTGCAACTGCTTTACTATCAATCTCCCAACTTAGAGACAGCACATTTAACCCCCTTGTTGGCACACGTTGCCAATTTGGCACAGGATGAAAGGGAAGAGGGAGAACCAATGAGAGAGTAGCTGTTTGGCATTTGGACGGGCACATGTCACTCTAATTTCCCGGCAGGAAGAAGAATTAACCAAAGTCTCAGCCACCGACCGGGAACCCATATACGTCCTGAACCAAAATATTGGTCTTGCGTTCAGCTCACAAAAAACGAGTTGCAAAATGGGGCTCAGGGGCACAACAATTCACAAACTGGCAGAGTAATAAAGGACAACTATCATCCAAAAATCTGTTGAGGGAAGGCAGCGAGGTAGACTTGAAAGCTAGGCAGAATAGCAGGAAACAGATTTCAAGAGGTACGTTGGAATCGCCTTTAAAGCACAGGAAAAGGGGCACAACTTCGACAATGATGCACTTGGCCAAAAAGGGCGTATGCATTTTCTCCTGAATATATTTAGGAGAGAACTCATATGCCCGTTTTGGCCAAGCAAGCAAGCGGACAATGCAAATCTGCAATACAAAGAAGTATCTCTTCCCACCGGTACAAAAGGGACATCCACAAAATGTGTAAAAACCAGAAAGGCAAGACAGGCCCTGGAGAACAGGGAGCCTTGTTATGCTGATGGGCGGGATATAAATTGCCAACTGCCTCTCTGGAGGAGTGCATTGGGTTCCCTAAAACAAGTAAACAACAGATCTACAGAGCCAAGGGCACTTCCAGTCTAGGGAATGTACCTTGGGAAAACTGAAAATCAATAAGACACAGCCACCTCAAAATTTAGGGCTGCACTGCTTACAAGAACCTCAACTTGGGTACACCTTAAATATCCCAGGAAATATAAAAATGGCTCAAAAAATTGTGGTACTTATGTACGATGGAATATCCGTCAGGCATGAAATCAATGTCATAAGACCAGTAGAAACAAAATGAGTGGATTCTGTTATGATGATTCTAAGTGAAATAAGACACACAGAAAAAGAAATTTATCATAAGATATCACTTATGAAGATCCTGTAACATGGCTACACTTGAACTGAGTTAGGAAAGAGAACAGAGTCTCACATTTAGAAAACACACTTATGCCTGCTAGAGTTGGAAGGAGAGGTGGGGTGATGCATAAAACCAGAGTTTGATATAAGCACAGGTACTGTTCCAAAAACCAACTATGGAATACAGAAGACCTACAAGTTCCTCACTGAAACGGACTCAAAACCCCATATTTCCGGCAGAGGAATATATCTGACTAGTAAGAATCTTAAAACCTATGTATTGATATGTCTCCGTAAGGGAATCAAGTGTTTCTAGACTGGCATAAACATGGCAGCGAGAATCAGCTCAAACCCACTATCAAAAGGAATTTCAAAAACAAAACAAAGAAAACAGGGAAATTCTTTACAATTACTTCAGGGTCTCTGATGAAACCTGGAATGACCCTATCTACAACGACCGCTGGATGTGGCATAAGGCTGGACACTTGGGACTGAGAGGATTGGTGAGATGGGGTGAGCAAATGCAGACCTTGTAAACCAATAATGCATGGCACCCATTCCATGGGTCCCAACTCTGCGGGTTGAAGGGAATATTAATACAGCTATAACATATACAGGAAACCTAGAGAATGGACACACTGTGAATACAAAAGGTTTCTAAAACTCAACGAATAGTCCCTCTCCTGGTTTTCCAGTTTGACTTTCTAACTGCTTTACTAACAATCTCCCAACTTGGAGAGACACCACTTTTAACCTCCAGGTACACACACGTTGCCAATTTGGCAGAGGATGAAAGGAAAGGGGGAGAACCAATGACAGAGTAGCTGTTAGGCATTTAGATGGGCACATGTCACTCTAATTTCACGTGAGGAAGAAGAATTAACCAAAGTCTCAGCCACCCACGGGGAACAAGTAGAGGTCCTGAACCAAAATTTTGGACTTGCGGTCAGCTCACAAACAATGAGTTGAAAAATGGGGCTCAGGGCACAGCAATTCACAAACTGGAAGAGTAATAAAGGACAACTATCATCCAAAAATCTGTTGAGGGAAGGCATCGAGGCGGAGTTGAAATCGAGGCAGAATAGCAGGAAACAGATTTCAAGAGGTATGTTGGAATCGCCTTTAAAGCACAAGAAGTGGGGCACAACTTCGACAATGATGCACTTGGCGAAAAAGGGCGTTTGCATTTTCTGCTGAATATTTTCAGGAGAAAATGCATACGACCTTTTTGGCCAAGCAAGCAAGCAGGCAATGCAAATCTGCACTACAAAGAAGTATCACTTCCCACCGGTCAAATGGGACATCCGCAAAATGTGTAAAAACCAGAAAGGCAAGACAGGCCCTGGAGAACAGGGAGCATTGTTATGCTGATGGGCAGTATGTAAATTGCCAACTGCCTCTCTGTTGGAGTGAATTGTGTTCCGTAAAACAAGTAAACAACAGAGCTACAGAGCCAAGGGCACTTCCAGTCTAGGGAATATACCTTGGGAAAACTGAAAATCAATAAGACAGAGCCACCCCAACGTTTAGGGCTGCACTGCTTACAAGAACCTCAACATGGGTACACCTTAAATATCCCAGGAAATATAAAAATGGTTCAAAAAATTGTGGTACTTACGTACGATGGAATATCCCTCAGCCATGAAATCAATGTCATAAGACCAGTAGCAGCAAAATGAGTGGAATGAGGTTCGATGATTCTAAGTGAAATAAGTCACACAGAAAAAGCAAGTTATCATAAGATATCACTTACGAAGATCCTGTAAACATGGCTACACTTGAACTGAGCTAGGAAAGAGAACAGAGTCTCACATTTGGAAAACACTCTTATGCCTGCTTAAGGGGGAAGGAGAGGTGGGGTGATGCATAAAACCAGAGTTTGATATAAGCACAGGTACCGTTCCAAAAACCAACTATGGAATAGACAAAACCTACACCTTCCTCAGTGAAAGGGACTCAAAACCCCATATTTCCCGCAGAAGAATATATCTGACTAGTAAGAATCTTAAAACCTATGTATTGATATGTCTCTGTAAGGGAATCAAGTGTCTAGACTGGCATAAACATGGCAGCGAGAATCAGCTGAAATCCACTATCAAAAGGAATTTCACAAACAAAACAAAAAAACAGGCAAATTCTTTACAATTCCTTCAGGGTCTCTGATGAAATCTGGAATGACCCTATCTACAACGACCGCTGGATGTGGCATAAGGCTGGACACTTGGGACTTAGAGGATTGGTGAGATTGGGTGAGCAAATGCAGACCTTGTAAACCAATAATGCATGGCACCCATTCCATGGGTCCCAACTCTGCGGGTTGAAGGGAATATTAATACAGCTATAACATGTACAGGAAACCTAGAGAATGGACACACTGTGAATACAAAAGGTTTCTAAAACTCAACGAATAGTCCCTCTCCTGGTGTTCCGGTTTGACTTTCCCACTGCTTTACTATCAATCTCCCAAATTGAAGAGACACCCCTTTTAACCTCCAGGTACACACACGTTGCCAATTTGGCCGAGGATGAAAGGAATGGGGGAGAACCAATGACAGAGTAGCTGTTAGGCATTTAGAAGGGCATATGTCACTCTAATTTCACGGTAGGAAGAAGAATTAACCAAAGTCTCAGCCTCCCACGGGGAACAAGTAGAGGTCCTGAACCAAAATTTTGGACGTGCGGTCAGCTCACAAAAAATAAGTTGAAAAATGGGGCTCAGGGCACAGCAATTCACAAACTGGAAGAGTAATAAAGGACAACTATCATCCAAAAATCTGTTGAGGGAAGGGAACGAGGCGGAGTTGAAATCGAGGCAGAATAGCAGGAAACAGATTTCAAGAGGTACGTTGGAATCGCCTTTAAAGCACAGGAAGAGTGGAACAACTTCGACAATGATGCACTTGGCCAAAAAGGGCGTATGCGTTTTCTCTTGAATATATTCAGGAGAAAACGCTTACGCCCTTTTTGGCCAAGCAGGCAAGCGGGCAATGCAAATCTGCACTACAAAGAATTATCACTTCCCACCGGTCAAAAGGGACATCCGCAAAATGTGTAAAAACCAGAAAGGCAAGACAGGCCCTGGAGAACAGGGAGCCTTTTTATGCTGATGGGCGGGATGTAAATTGCCAACTGCCTCTATGGAGGAGTGCATTGTGTTCCCTAAAACAAGTAAAGAACAGAGCTACAGGGCCAAGGGCACTACCAGTCTAGGGAATATACCTTGGGAAAACTGAAAATCAATAAGACAGAGCCACCCCAAAATTTACGGCTGCACTGCTCACAATAACCACAACTTCGGTACACCTTAAATATCCCAGGAAATATAAAAATAGTTCAAAAAATTGTGGTACTTACGTACGACGGAATATCCCTCAGCCATGAAATCAATGTCATAAGGCCAGTAGCAACAAAATGAGTGGATTCTGTTATGATGATTCTAAGTGAAATAAGACACAGAAAAAGAAATTTATCATAAGATATCACTTATGAAGAACCTGTAAACATGGCTACACTTGAACTTAGCTAGGAAAGAGAACAGAGTCTCACATTTGGAAAACACTCTTATGCCTGCTTAAGGAGGAAGGAGAGGTGGGGTGATGCATAAAACCAGAGTTTCATATAAGCACACCTACCATTCCGAAAACCAACTATGGAATAGACAAGACCTACACATTCCTCAGTGAAAGGGACTGAAAAGCCCATATTTCCCGCAGAAGAATATATCTGACTAGTAAAAATCTTAAAACCTATGTATTGATATGTCTCTGTAAGGGAATCAAGTGTGTCTAGACTGGCATAAACTTGGCAGCGAGAATCAGCTGAAACCCACTATCAAAAGGAATTTTACAAACAAAACAAAAAAACAGGGAAATTCTTTACAATTCCTTCAGGGTCTCTGATGAAACCTGGAATGACCCTATCTACAACGACAGCTGGATGTGGCATAAGGCTGGACACTTGGGACTGAGAGGATTGGTGAGATTGGGTGAGCAAATGCAGACCTTGTAAACCAATAATGCATGGCACCCATTCCATGGGTCCCAACTCTGCGGGTTGAAGGGAATATTAATACAGCTATAACATGTACAGGAAACCTAGAGAATGGACACACTGTGAATACAAAAGGTTTCTAAAACTCAACGAATAGTCCCTCTCCTGGTGTTCCGGTTTGACTTTCCAACTGCTTTACTATCAATCTCCCAACTTGGAGAGACACCACTTTTAACCTCCTGGTACACACACGTTGCCAATTTGGCAGAGGATGAAAGGAAAGGGGGAGAACCAATGACAGAGTAGCTGTTAGGCATTTAGACGGGCACATGTCACTCTAATTTCACGGTAGGAAGAAGAACTAACCAAAGTCTCAGCCTCCCACGGGTAAAAAGTAGAGGTCGTGAACCAAAATTTTGGACTTGCGGTCAGCTCACAAAAAATGAGTTGAAAAATGGGGCTCAGGGCACAGCAATTCACAAACTGGAAGAGTAATAAAGGACAACTATCATCCAAAAATCTGTTGAGGGAAGGCAACGAGGCGGACTTGAAATCGAGGCAGAATAGCAGGAAACAGATTTCAAGAGGTATGTTGGAATCGCCTTTAAAGCACCAGAAGTGGGGCACAACTTTGACAATGATGCACTTGGCCAAAAAGGGTGTTTGCATTTTCTCCTGAATATATTCAGGAGAAAACGCATACGCCCTTTTTGGCCTAGCAAGCAAGCAGGCAATGCAAATCTGCACTACAAAGAAGTATCACTTCCCACCGGTCAAAAGGGACATCCGCAAAATGTGTAAAAACCAGAAAGGCAAGACAGGCCCTGGAGAACAGGGAGCATTGTTATGCTGATGGGCAGGATGTAAATTGCCAACTGCCTCTCTGGTGGAGTGAACTGTGTTCCCTAAAACAAGTAAACAACAGAGCTACAGAGCCAAGGGCACTTCCAGTCTAGGGAATATACCTTGGGAAAACTGAAAATCAATAAGCCAGAGCCACCCCAACGTTTAGGGCTGCACTGCTTACAAGAACCTCAACTTGGGTACACCTTAAATATCCCAGGAAATATAAAAATGGTTCAAAAAATTGTGGTACTTACGTACGATGGAATATCCCTCAGCCATGAAATCAATGTCATAAGACCAGTAGCAGCAAAATGAGTGGATTCAGGTTCGATGATTCTAAGTGAAATAAGTCACACAGAAAAAGCAACTTATCATAAGATATCACTTATGAAGATCCTGTAAACATGGCTACACTTGAACTGAGCTAGGAAAGAGAACATAGTCTCACATTTAGAAAACACTCTTATGCCTGCTTAAGGGGAAGGAGAGGTGGGGTGATGCATAAAACCAGAGTTTGATATAAGCACAGGTACCGTTCCAAAAACCAACTATGGAATAGACAATACCTACACCTTCCTCAGTAAAAGGGACTCAAAACCCCATATTTCCCGCAGAAGAATATATCTGACAAGTAAGAATCTTAAAACCTATGTATTGATATGTCTCTGTAAGGGAATCAAGAGTGTCTAGACTGGCATAAGCATGGCAGCGAGAATCAGCTCAAACCCACTATAAAAAGGAATTTCAAAAACAAAACAAAAAAACAGGCAAATTCTTTCCAATTCCTTCAGGGTCTCTGATGAAACCTGGAATGACCCTATCTACAATGACAGCTGGATGTTACATAAGGCTGGACACGTGGCACTGAGAGGATTGGTGAGATTGGGTGAGCAAATGCAGACCCTTCAAAGCAATAATGCATGGCACACATTACATGCGTCCCAACTCTCCAAGTTGAAGGGGATATTACTACAACTATAACATGTACCGGAAACCTAGAGAATGGACACACTGTGAACAAGAAACGTTTCTAAAACTCAACTAATACTCCGTCTCCTGGTGCTCATGTTTGACACTGCAACTGCTTTACTATCAATCTCCCAACTTAGAGACAGCACATTTAACCCCCTTGTTGGCACACGTTGCCAATTTGGCACAAGATGAAAGGGAAGAGGGAGAACAAATGAGAGAGTAGCTGTTTGGCATTTGGACGGGCACATGTCACTGTAATTTCCCGGCAGGAAGAAGAATTAACCAAAGTCTCAGCCCCACACCGGGAACCAGCATAGGTCCTGAACCAAAATTTTGGACTTGCGGTCAGCTCACCAAAAACGAGTTGAAAAATGGAGCTCAGGGGCACAGCCATTCACAAACTGGCCGAGTAATAAAGGACAACTATCGTCCAAAAATCTGTTGAGGGAAGGCAACGAGGCGGACTTGAAAGCGAGGCAGAATAGCAGGAAACATATTTCAATAGGTACGTTGGAATCGCCTTTAAAGCACAGGAAGAGGGGCACAACTTCGACAATGATGCACATGGCCAAAAAGGGCGTATGCGTTTTCTCCTGAATATATTCAGGAGAAAACGCATATGCCCTTTTCGGCCAAGCAAGCAAGCGGGCAATGCAAATCTGCACTACAAAGAAGTATCACTTCCCACCGGTCAAAAGGGACATCCACAAAATGTGTAAGAACAAGAAAGGCAAGACAGGCCTTGGAGAACAGGGAGCCTTGTTATGCTGATGGGCGGGATGTAAATTGCCAACTGCCTCTCTGGAAGAGTGCATTGTGTTCCCTAAAACAAGTAAAGAACAGAGCTACAGAGCCAAGGCCACTTCCAGTCTAGGGAATATACCTTGGGAAAACTGAAAATCAATAAGACAGAGCCACCCCAAAATTCAGGGCTGCACTGCTTACAAGGACCTCAACTTGGGTACACCTTAAATATCCCAGGAAATATAAAAATGGTTCAAAAAATTGTGGTACTTACGTACCATGGAATATCCCTCAGCCATGAAATCAATGTCATAAGACCAGTAGCAGCAAAATGGGTGGATTCAGGTACGATGATTCTAAGTGAAATAAGTCACACAGAAAAAGAAACTTATCATAAGATATCACTTATGAAGATCCTGTAAACATGGCTACACTTGAACTGAGTTAGGAAAGAGAACAGTGTCTCACATTTAAAAAACACTCTTATGCCTGCTTAAGGCGGAAGGAGAGGTGGGGTGATGCATAAAACCAGAGTTTGATATAAGCACAGGTACCGTTCCAAAAACCAACTATGGAATAGACAAGACCTACACCTTCCTCAGTGAAAGGGACTCAAAACCCCATATTTCCCGCAGAGGAATATATCTGACTAGTAAGAATCTTAAAACCTATGTATTGATATGTCTCCGTAAGGGAATCAAGTGTGTCTAGACTGGCATAAACATGGCAGCGAGAATCAGTTCAAACCCACTATAAAAAGGAATTTCAAAAACAAAACAAAAAAACTGGGAAATTCTTTACAATTCCTTCAGGGTCAATGATGAAACCTGGAATGACCCTATTTACAATGACAGCTGGATGTGGCATAAGGAGGGACACTTGGGACTGAGTCGATTGGTGAGATTGGGTGAGCAAATGCAGACCCTTTAAAGCACAAATGCCTGGCACCCATTCCATGGGTCCCAACTCTCCAGGTTGAAGGGAATATTACTACAGCTATAACAAGTACGGGAAACCTAGAAAACGGACACACTTTGAATACGAAAGGTTTCTAAAACTCAACGAATAGTCCCTCTCCTGGTGCTCCGGTTTGACTTTCCATCTGCTTTACTATCCACCTCCCAACTTGGAGAGACAGACCCTTTAACCTCCTGGTTCGCACAGGTTGCCAATTTGGCAGAGGATGAAAGGGAAGAGGGAGAACCAATGAGAGAGTAGCTGTTAGGCATTTGGACGGGCACATATCACTGTAATTTCCCAGCAGGAAGAAGAAATAAACAAAGTCTCAGCCCCCCACCGGGAACCAGCATAAGTCCTGAACCATAATTTTGAACTTGCGGTCAGCTCACAAAAAACGAGTTGAAAAATGGTGCTCAAGGGCAGAGCAATTCACAAACTGGCAGAGTAATAAAGGACAACTATCGTCCAAAAATCTGTTAAGGGAAGGCAAGGAGGCGGACTTGAAAGCGATGCAGAATAGCAGGAAACAGATTTCAAGAGGTACGTTGGAATAGCCTTTAAAGCACAGGAAGAGGGGCACAACTTCGACAATGATGCACTTGGCCAAAAACGGCATATGCGTTTTCTCCTGAATACATTCAGGAGAAAACGCATAGGCCCTTTTTGGCCAAGCAAGCAAGCGGGCAATGCAAATCTGCACTACAAAGAAGTATCACTTCCCACCGGTCAAAGGGACATCCAGAAAATGTGTAAAAACCAGAAAGGCAAGACAGGCCCTGGAGAACAGGGAGCCTTGTTATGCTGATGGGCGGGATGTAAATTGCCAACTGCCTCTCTGGAGGAGTGCATTGTGTTCCCTAAAACAAGTAAACAACAGAGCTACAGAGCCAAGTCCACTTCCAGTCTAGGGAATATACCTTGGGAAAACTGAAAATCAATAAGACAGAGCCACTCCAAAATTTAGGGCAGCACTGCTTACAAGGACCTCAACTTGGGTACACCTTAAATATCCCAGAAAATATAAAAATGGTGCAAAAACATGTGGTACTTACGTACGATGGAATATCCCTCAGCCATGAAATCAATGTCATAAGACAAGTAGCAGCAAAATGGGTAGATTCAGGTACGATGATTCTAAGTGAAATAAGTCACACAGAAAAAGAAACTTATCATAAGATATCACTTATGAAGATCCTGTAAACATGGCTACACTTGAACTGAGTTAGGAAAGAGAACAGAGTCTCACATTTAGAAAACACTCTTATGCCTGCTTAAGGGGGAAGGAGAGGTGGGGTGATGCATAAAACCAGAGTTTGATATAAGCACAGGTACCGTTCCAAAAACGAACTATGGAATAGACAAGACCTACACCTTCCTCAGGGAAAGGGACTGAAAACCCCATATTTCCTGCAGAGGAATATATCTGACTAGTAAGAATCTTAAAACTTATGTATTGATATGTCTCAATAAGGGAATCAAGTGTGTCAGACTGGCATAAACATGGCAGCGAGAATCAGCTCAAACCCACTATAAAAAGGAATTTCAAAAACAAAACAAAAAAACTGGGAAATTCTTTACAATTCCTTCAGGGTTTCTGATGAAAGCTGGAATGACCATATCTACAACGACAGCTGGATGTGGCATAAGGCTGGAAACTTGGGACTGAGAGGATTGGTGAGATTGGGTGAGCAAATGCAGACCCTTTAAAGCACAAATGCCTGACACCCATTCCATGGGTCCGAACTCTCCAGGTTGAAGGGAATATTACTACAGCTATAACATGTACAGGAATCCTAGAGAACGGACACACTGTGAATACGAATGATTTCTAAAACTCAACGAATAGTCCCTATCCTGGTGCTCGGGTTTGACTTTCCATCTGCTTTACTATCAACCTCCAAACTTGGAGAGACAGCCCGTTTAACCTCCTGGTTCGCACAGGTTGCCAATTTGGCAGAGGATGAAAGGGAAGAGGGAGAACCAATGAGAGAGTAGCTGTTAGGCATTTGGACGGGCACATATCACTCTAATTTCCCGGCAGGAAGAAGAATTAACCAAAGTCTCAGCCACCCACCGGGAACCAGCATAAATCCTGAACCAAAATTTTGGACTTGCGGTCAGCTCACAAAAAACGAGTTGAAAAATGGAGCTCAGGGGCACAGCAATTTACAAACTGGCAGAGCAATAACGGAGAACTATCGTCCAAAAATCTGTTGAGGGAAGACATCGAGGCGGACTTGAAAGCGAGGCAGAATAGCAGGAAACCGATTTCAAGAGGTACGTTGGAATCGCCTTTAAAGCACAGGAAGAGGGACACAACTTCGACAAAGATGCACTTGGCCAAAAAGGGCGTATGCGTTTTCTCCTGAATATATTCAGGAGAAAACGCGTACGCCCTTTTTGGCCAAGCAAGGAAGCGGGCAATGCAAATCTGCACTACAAAGAAGTATCACTTCCCACCGGTCAAAAGGGACATCCACAAAATTTGTAAAAACCAGAAAGGCAAGACAGGCCCTGGAGAACAGGGAGCCTTGTTATGCTGATGTGCGGGATGTAAATTGCCAACTGCTTCTCTGGAGGAGTGCATTGTGTTCCCTAAAACAAGTAAACAACAGAGCTACAGAGCCAAGGGCACTTCCAGTCTAGGGAATATACCTTGGGAAAATTGAAAATCAATAAGACAGAGCCACCCCAAAATTTAGGGCTGCACTGCATACAAGGACCTCAACTTGGGTACACCTTAAGTATCCAAGGAAATATAAAAATGGTTCAAAAAATTGTGGTACTTACGTACGATGGAATATCCCTCAGCCATGAAATCAATGTCATAAGACCAGTAGCAGCAAAATGGGTGGATTCATGTACGATGATTCTAAGTGAAATAAGTCACACAGAAAAAGAAACTTATCATAAGATATCACTTATGAAGATCCTGTAAACATGGCTACACGTGAACTGAGTTAGGATAGAGAACAGAGTCTCAAATTTAGAAAACACTCTTATGCCTGCTTAAGGGGGAAGGAGAGGTGGGGTGATGCATAAAACCAGAGTTTGATATAAGCACAGGTACCGTTCCAAAAACCAACTATGGAATACACAAGTCCTATACCTTCCTCAGTGAAAGGGACTCAAAACCCCATATTTCCCGCAGAGGAATATATCTGACTAGTAAAAATCTTAAAACCTATGTATTGATATGTTTCCGTAAGGGAATCAAGTGTGTCTAGACTGGCATAAACATGGCAGCGAGAATCAGCTCAAACCCACTATAAAAAGGAATTTCAAAAACAAAACAAAAAAACTGGGAAATTCTTTACAATTCCTTCAGGGTCTCTGATGAAACCTGGAATGACCCTTTCTACAACGACAGCTGGAGGTGGCATAAGGCTGGACACTTGGGACTGAGAGGATTGGTGAGATTGGGTGAGGAAATGCAGTCCTTTTAAAGCAATAATGCCTGGCACCCATTCCATGGGTCCCAACTCTCCAGGTTGAAGGGAATATTACTACAGCTATAACATGTACGGGAAACCTAGAGAACGGACACACTGTGAATACGAAAGGTTTCTAAAACTAAACGAATAGACCCTCCCATGGTGCTCCGGTTTGACTTTCCATCTGCTTTACTATCAATCTCCCAACTTGGAGAGACAGCCCCTTTAACCTCCTGGTTCGCACAGGTTTCCAATTTGGCAGAGGATTAAAGGGAAGAGGGAGAACCAATGAGAGAGTAGCTGTTAGGCATTTGGACGGGCACATATCACTCTAACTTCCCGGCAGGAAGAAGAATTAACCAAAGTCTCAGCCCCGCA
Source organism: Hyperoodon ampullatus (assembly GCF_949752795.1). Classification (NCBI taxonomy): domain Eukaryota; kingdom Metazoa; phylum Chordata; class Mammalia; order Artiodactyla; family Ziphiidae; genus Hyperoodon; species Hyperoodon ampullatus. Next base: position 781,903 of record NW_027640917.1, on the reverse strand, counting down.
CTGGGAACCAGCATAGGTCCTGAACCAAAATTTTGGACTTGCTATCAGCTCACCGAAAACGAGTTGAAAAACGGAGCTCAGGGGCACAGCAATTCACAAATTGGCCGAGTAATAAAGGACAACTATCGTCCAAAAATCTGTTGAGGGAAGGCAACGAGGCGGACTTGAAAGCGAGGCAGAATAGCAGGAAACAGATTTCAAGAGGTATGTTGGAATCGCCTTTAAAGCACAGGAAGAGGGGCAAAACTTCGACAATGATGCACTTGGCCAAAAAGGGTGTATGCGTTTTCTCCTGAATATATTCAGGAGAAAACGCATACGGCATTTTTGACCAAGCAAGCAAGCGGACAATGCAAATCTGCACTACAAAGATGTATCACTTCCCACCGGTCAAAAGGGACAACCAGAAAATGTGTAAAAACTAGAAAGGCAAGACAGGCCATAGAGAACAGGGAGCCTTGTTATGCTGATGGGCGGGATGTAAATTGCCAACTGCCTCTCTGGAGGAGTACATTGTGTTCCCTAAAACAAGTAAAGAACAGAGCTACAGAGGCAAGGGCACTTCCAGTCTAGGGAATATACCTTGGGAAAACTGAAAATCAATAAGACAGAGCCACCCCAAAATTTAGGGCTGCACTGCTTACAAGGACCTCAACTTGGGTACACATTAAATATCCCAGGAAATATAAAAATGGTTCAAAAAATTGTGGTACTTACGTACGATGGAATATCCCTCAGCCATGAAATCAATGTCATAAGACCAGTAGCAGCAAAATGGGTGGTTTCAGGTACGATGATTGTAAGTGAAATTAAGTCACACAGAAAAAGAAACTTATCATAAGATATCACTTATGAAGATTCTGTAAACATGGCTACACTTGAACTGAGTTAGGAAAGAGAACAGTGTCTCACATTTAGAAAACACTCTTATGCCTGCTTAAGGGGGAAGGAGAGGTGGCGTGATGCATAAAACCAGAGTTTGATATAAGCACAGGTACCGTTCCAAAAACCAACTATGGAATAGACAAGACCTACACCTTCCTCAGTGAAAGGGTCTCATAACCCCATATTTCCTGCAGAGAAATATATCTGACTAGTAAGAATCTTAAAACCTATGTATTGATATGTCTCCGTAAGGGAATCAAGTGTGTCTAGACTGGCATAAACATGGCAGCGAGAATCAGCTCAAACCCATTATAAAAAGGAATTTCAAAAACAAAACGAAAAAACTGCATAATTCTTTAAAATTCCTTCAGGGTCTCTGATGAAACCTGGAATGACCCTATCTACAATGACAGCTGGATGTGGCATAAGGAGGGACACTTGACACTGATACGATTGGTGAGATTGGGTGAGCAAATGCAGACCCTTTAAAGTACAAATGCCTGGCACCCATTCCATGGTTCCCAACTCTCCAGGTTAGAGGGAATATTACTACAGTTATAACATGTAAGAGAAACCTAGAGAACGGACACACTGTGAATATGAAAGGTTTCTAAAACTCAACGAATAGTCCCTCTCCTGGAGCCCCAGTTTGACTTTCCATATGCTGTACTATCAACCTCCCAACTTGGAGAGACAGCCCCTTTAACCACCTGGTTTCCACAGGTTGCCAATTTGGCAGAGGATGAAAGGGAAGAGGGAGAATCAATGAGAGAGTAGTTGTTATTCGTTTGCACGGGCATATATCACTGTAATTTCCCCGCCGGAAGAAGAATTAACCAAGGTGTCAGCCACACACCGGGAACCAGTATAGGTCCTGAACCAAAATTTTGGGCTTGCGGTCAGCTCACAAAAAACGAGTTGAAAAATGGAGCTCAGGGGCACAGCAATTCACAAACTGACCGAGTAATAAAGGACAACTATCGTCCAAAAATCTGTTGAGGGTAGGCAACGAGGCAGACTTGAAAGCGAGGCAGAATAGCAGGAAACAGATTTCAAGAGGTACGTTGGAATCGCCTTTAAGGCACAGGAAGAGGGGCACAACTTCGACAATGATGCACTTGGCCAAAAAGGGTGTATGCGTTTTATCCTGAATATATTCAGGAGAAAACACATACGCCCTTTTTGGCCAAGCAAGCAAGCGGGCAATGCAAATCTGCACTACAAAGAAGTATCACTTCCCACCGGTCAAAAGGGACATCCACAAAATGTGTAAAAACCAAAAAGGCAAGACAGGCCCTGGAGAACAGGGAGCCTTGTTATGCTGATGTGCGGTATGTAAATTGCCAACTGCCTCTCTGGAAGAGTGCATTGTGTTCCCTAAAACAAGTAAAGAACAGAGCTACAGAGCCAAGGGCACTTCCAGTCTAGGGAATATACCTGGGGAAAACTGAAAATCAATAAGACAGAGCCACCCCAAAATTTAGGGCTGCACTGCTTACAAGGACCTCAACTTGGGTACACCTTAAATATCCCAGGAAATATAAAAATGGTTCAAAAAATTGTGGTACTTATGTACGATGGAATATCCCTCAGCCATGAAATCAATGTCATAAGACCAGTAGCAGCAAAATAGGTGGATTCAGGTACGATGATTCTAAGTGAAATAAGTCACACAGAAAAAGAAACTTATCATAAGATATCACTTATGAAGATCCTGTAAACATGGCTACACTTGAACAGAGTTAGGAAAGAGAACAGTGTCTCACATTTAGAAAACACTCTTATGCCTGATTAAGGGGGAAGGAGAGGTGGGGTGATGCTTAAAACAAGAGTTTGATATAAGCACATGTACCGTTCCAAAAACCAACTATGCAATAGACAAGACCTACACCTTCCTCAGTGAAAGGGACTCAAAACCCCATATTTACCGCAGAGGAATATATCTGACTAGTAAGAATCTTAAAACCTATGTATTGATATGTCTCCGTAAGGGAATCAAGTGTGTCTAGACTGGCATAAACATGGCAGCGAGAATCAGCTCAAACCCACGATAAAAAGGAATTTCAAAAACAAAACAAAAAAACTGGGAAATTCTTTACAATTCCTTCAGGGTCTCTGATGAAACCTGGAATGACCCTATCTACAACGACAGCTGGATGTGGCATAAGGAGGGACACTTGGGACTGAGAGGATTGGTGAGTTTGGATGAGCAAATGCAGGCCCTTTAAAGCAATAATGCATGGCACCCATTCCATGGGTCCCAACTCTCCAGGTTGAAGGGAATATTACTACAGTCATAACATGTACGGAAAACCTAGAGAACGGACACACTGTGAATATGAAAGGTTTCTAAAACTCAACGAATAGACCCTCCCATGGTGCTCCGGTTTGACTTTCCATCTGCTTTACTATCAATCTCCCAGCTTGGAGAGACAGCCCCTTTAACCTCCTGGTTCGCACAAGTTGCCAATTTGGCAGAGGATGAAAGGGAAGAGGGAGAACCAATGAGAGAGTAGCTGTTAGGCATTTTGACGGGCACATATCACTCTAACTTCCCGGCAGGAAGAAGAATTAACCAAAGTCTCAGCCCCGCACCGGGAACCAGCATAGGTCCTGAAACAAAATTTTGTACTTGCGTTCAGCTCACCAAAATCGAGTTGAAAAATGGAGCTCAGGGGCACAGCAATTCACAAACTGGCAGAGTAATAAAGGACAACTATCGTCCAAAAATCTGTTGAGGGAAGGCAACGAGGTGGACTTGAAAGCGAGGCAGAATATCAGGAAACAGATTTCAAGAGGTACGTTGGAATCGCCTTTAAAGCACACGAAGAGGGGCACAACTTCGACAATGATGCACTTGGCCAAAAAGGGCGTATGCGTTTTCCCCTTAATATATTCAGGAGAGAACGCATACACCCTTTTTGGCCAAGCAAGCAAGCGAGCAATGGAAATCTGCACTACAAAGAAGTATCACTTCCCACCGGTCAAAAGGGACATCCACAAAATGTGTAAAAACCAGAAAGGCAAGACAGGCCCTGGAGAACAGGAAGACTTGTTATGCTGATGGGCGGGATGTAAATTGCCAACTGCCCCACTGGAGGAGTACATTGTGTTCCCTAAAACAAGGAAAAGAACAGAGCTACAGAGCCAAGGGCACTTCCAGTCTAGGGAATATACCTTGAGTAAACTGAAAATCAATAAGACAGAGCCACCCCAAAATTTAGGGCTGCACTGCTTACAAGGACCTCAACTTGGGTACACCTTAAGTATCCCAGAAAATATAAACATGGTTCAAAAAATTGTGGTACTTACGTACGATGGAATATCCCTCAGCCATGAAATCAATGTCATAAGACAAGTAGCAGCAAAATGGGTGGATTCAGGTACGATGATTCTAAGTGAAATAAGTCACACAGAAAAAGAAACTTATCATAAGATATCACTTATGAAGATCCTGTAAACATGGCTACACTTGAACTGAGTTAGGAAAGAGAACAGTGTCTCACATTTAGAAAACACTCTTATACCTGCTTAAGGGGGAAGGAGAGGTGGGGTGATGCATAAAACCAGAGTTTGATATAAGCACAGGTACCGTTCCAAAAACCAACTATGGAATAGACAAGACCTACACCGTCCTCAGCGAAAGGGACTCAAAACCCCATATTTCCCGCAGAGGAAAATATCTGACTAGTAAGAATCTTAAAACCTATGTATTGATATGTCTCCGTAAGGGAATCAAGTGTGTCTAGACTGGCATAAACATGGCAGCGAGAATCAGCTCAAACCCACTATAAAAAGGAATTTCAAAAACAAAACAAAAAAACTGGGAAATTCTTTACAATTCATTCAGGGTCTCTGATGAAGGCTGGAATGACCCTATCTACAACGACAGCTGGATGTGGCATAAGGAGGGACACTTGGGACTGAGATGATTGGTGAGATTGGGTGAGCAAATGCAGACCCTTTAAAGCAATAATGCATGGCACCCATTCCATGGGTCCGAACTCTCCAGGTTGAAGGGAATATTACTACAGCTATAACATGTGCGGGAAACCTAGAGAACGGACACACTGTGAATACGAAAGGTTTCTAAAACTCAACGAATAGTCCCTCTCCTGGTGTTCCGGTTTGACTTTCCGTCTGCTTTACTATCAACCTCCCAACTTGGAGAGACAGCCCCTTTAACCTCTTGGTTCGCACAGGTTGCCAATTTGGCAGAGGATGAAAGGGAAGAGGGAGAACCAATGAGAGAGTAGCTGTTAGGCATTTGGACGGGCACATATCACTGTAATTTCCCGGCAGGAAGAAGAATTAACCAAATTCTCAGCCACCCACCGGGAACCAGTATAGGTCCTGAACCAAAATTTTGGACTTGCGGTCAGCTCACCAAAAACGAGTTGAAAAATGGAGCTCAGGGGCACAGCAATTCACAAACTGGCCGAGTAATAAAGGACAACTATCGTCCAAAAATCTGTTGAGGGAAGGCAACGAGGCGGACTTGAAAGCGAGGCAGAATAGCAGGAAACAGATTTCAAGAGGTACGTTGGAATCGCCTTTAAAGCACAGGAAGAGGGGCACAACTTCGACAATGATGCACTTGGCCATAAAGGGCGTATGCGTTTTCTCCTGAATATATTCAGGAGAAAACGCATACGCCCTTTTTGGCCAAGCAAGCAAGCGGGCAATGCAAATCTGCACTACAAAGAAGTATCACTTCGCATCGGTCAAAAGGGACATCCACAAAATGTGTAAGAACAAGAAAGGCAAGACAGGCCCTGGAGAACAGGGAGCCTTGTTATGCTGATGGGCGGGATGTAAATTGCCAACTGCCTCTCTGGAGGAGTGCATTCTGTTCCCTAAAACAAGTAAAGAACAGAGCTACAGAGCCAAGGGCACTACCAGTCTAGGGAATATACCTTGGGAAAACTGAAAATCAATAAGACAGAGCCACCCCAAAATTTAGGGCTGCACTGCATACAAGGACCTCAACTTGGATACACCTTAAGTAGCCCAGAAAATATAAACATGGTTCAAAAAATTGTGGTACTTACGTACGATGGAATATCCCTCAGCCATGAAATCAATGTCATAAGACCAGTAGCAGCAAAATGGGTGGATTCAGGTACGATGATTCTAAGTGAAATAAGTCACACAGAAAAAGAAACTTATCATAAGATATCACTTATGAAGATCCTGTAAACATGGCTACACTTGAACTGAGTTAGGAAAGAGAACAGTGTCTCACATTTAGAAAACACTCTTATACCTGCTTAAGGGGGAAGGAGAGGTGGGGTGATGCATAAAACCAGAGTTTGATATAAGCACAGGTACCGTTCCAAAAACCAACTATGGAATAGACAAGACCTACACCGTCCTCAGCGAAAGGGACTCAAAACCCCATATTTCCCACAGAGGAAAATATCTGACTAGTAAGAATCTTAAAACCTATGTATTGATATGTCTCCATAAGGGAATCAAGTGTGTCTAGACTGGCATAAACATGGCAGTGAGAATCAGCTCAAACCCACTATAAAAAGGAATTTCAAAAACAAAACAAAAAAACTGGGAAATTCTTTACAATTCCTTCAGGGTCTCTGATGAAAGCTGGAATGACCCTATCTACAACGACAGCTGGATGTGGCATAAGGAGGGACACTTGGGACTGAGACGATTGGTGAGACTGGGTGAGCAAATGCAGACCCTTTAAAGCAATAATGCATGGCACCCATTCCATGGGTCCGAACTCTCCAGGTTGAAGGGAATATTACTACAGCTATAACATGTGCGGGAAACATAGAGAACGGACACACTGTGAATACGAAAGGTTTCTAAAACTCAACGCATAGTCCCTCTCCTGGTGCTCCGGTTTGACTTTCCATCTGCTTTACTATCAACCTCCCAACTTGGATAGACAGCCCCTTTAACCTCTTGGTTCGCACAGGTTGCCAATTTGGCAGAGGATGAAAGGGAAGAGGGAGAACCAATGAGAGAGTAGCTGTTAGGCATTTGGACGGTCACATATCACTGTAATTTCCCTGCAGGAAGAAGAATTAACCAAATTCTCAGCCACCCACCGGGAACCAGTATAGGTCCTGAACCAAAATTTTGGACTTGCGGTCAGCTCACCAAAAACGAGTTGAAAAATGGAGCTCAGGGGCACAGCAATTCACAAACTGGCCGAGTAATAAAGGACAACTATCGTCCAAAAATCTGTTGAGGGAAGGCAACGAGGCGGACTTGAAAGCGAGGCAGAATAGCAGGAAACAGATTTCAAGAGGTACGTTGGAATCGCCTTTAAAGCACAGGAAGAGGGGCACAACTTCGACAATGATGCACTTGGCCAAAAAGGGCGTATGCGTTTTCTCCTGAATATATTCAGGAGAAAACGCATACGCCCTTTTTGGCCAAGCAAGCAAGCGGGCAATGCAAATCTGCACTACAAAGAAGTATCACTTCCCACCGGTCAAAAGGGACATCCACAAAATGTGTAAGAACAAGAAAGGCAAGACAGGCCCTGGAGAACAGGGAGCCTTGTTATGCTGATGGGCGGGATGTAAATTGCCAACTGCCTCTCTGGAGGAGTGCATTCTGTTCCCTAAAACAAGTAAAGAACAGAGCTACAGAGCCAAGGGCACTACCAGTCTAGGGAATATACCTTGGGAAAACTGAAAATCAATAAGACAGAGCCACCCCAAAATTTAGGGCTGCACTGCATACAAGGACCTCAACTTGGATACACCTTAAGTATCCCAGAAAATATAAACATGGTTCAAAAAATTGTGGTACTTACGTACGATGGAATATCCCTCAGCCATGAAATCAATGTCATAAGACCAGTAGCAGCAAAATGGGTGGATTCAGGTACGATGATTCTAAGTGAAATAAGTCACACAGAAAAAGAAACTTATGATAAGATATCACTTATGAAGATCCTGTAAACATGGCTACACTTGAACTGAGTTAGGAAAGAGAACAGTGTCTCACATTTAGAAAACACTCTTATACCTGCTTAAGGGGGAAGGAGAGGTGGGGTGATGCATAAAACCAGAGTTTGATATAAGCACAGGTACCGTTCCAAAATCCAACTATGGAATAGACAAGACCTACACCGTCCTCAGCGAAAGGGACTCAAAACCCCATATTTCCCACAGAGGAAAATATCTGACTAGTAAGAATCTTAAAACCTATGTATTGATATGTCTCCATAAGGGAATCAAGTGTGTCTAGACTGGCATAAACATGGCAGCGAGAATCAGCTCAAACCCACTATAAAAAGGAATTTCAAAAACAAAACAAAAAAACTGGGAAATTCTTTACAATTCCTTCAGGGTCTCTGATGAAAGCTGGAATGACCCTATCTACAACGACAGCTGGATGTGGCATAAGGAGGGACACTTGGGACTGAGAGGATTGGTGAGATTGGGTGAGCAAATGCAGACCCTTTAAAGCAATAATGCATGGCACCCATTCCATGGGTCCGAACTCTCCAGGTTGAAGGGAATATTACTACAGCTATAACATGTGCGGGAAACCTAGAGAACGGACACACTGTGAATACGAAAGGTTTCTAAAACTCAACGCATAGTCCCTCTCCTGGTGCTCCGGTTTGACTTTCCATCTGCTTTACTATCAACCTCCCAACTTGGAGAGACAGCCCCTTTAACCTCTTGGTTCGCACAGGTTGCCAATTTGGCAGAGGATGAAAGGGAAGAGGGAGAACCAATGAGAGAGTAGCTGTTAGGCATTTGGACGGGCACATATCACTGTAATTTCCCGGCAGGAAGAAGAATTAACCAAATTCTCAGCCACCCACCGGGAACCAGTATAGGTCCTGAACCAAAATTTTGGACTTGCGGTCAGCTCACCAAAAACGAGTTGAAAAATGGAGCTCAGGGGCACAGCAATTCACAAACTGGCCGAGTAATAAAGGACAACTATCGTCCAAAAATCTGTTGAGGGAAGGCAACGAGGCGGACTTGAAAGCGAGGCAGAAGAGCAGGAAACAGATTTCAAGAGGTACGTTGGAATCGCCTTTAAAGCACAGGAAGAGGGGCACAACTTCGACAATGATGCACTTGGCCAAAAAGGGCGTATGCGTTTTCTCCTGAATATATTCAGGAGAAAACGCATACGCCCTTTTTGGCCAAGCAAGCAAGCGGGCAATGCAAATCTGCACTACAAAGAAGTATCACTTCCCACCGGTCAAAAGGGACATCCACAAAATGTGTAAGAACAAGAAAGGCAAGACAGGCCCTGGAGAACAGGGAGCCTTGTTATGCTGATGGGCGGGATGTAAATTGCCAACTGCCTCTCTGGAGGAGTGCATTCTGTTCCCTAAAACAAGTAAAGAACAGAGCTACAGAGCCAAGGGCACTACCAGTCTAGGGAATATACCTTGGGAAAACTGAAAATCAATAAGACAGAGCCACCCCAAAATTTAGGGCTGCACTGCATACAAGGACCTCAACTTGGATACACCTTAAGTATCCCAGAAAATATAAACATGGTTCAAAAAATTGTGGTACTTACGTACGATGGAATATCCCTCAGCCATGAAATCAATGTCATAAGACCAGAAGCAGCAAAATGGGTGGATTCAGGTACGATGATTCTAAGTGAAATAAGTCACACAGAAAAAGAAACTTATGATAAGATATCACTTATGAAGATCCTGTAAACATGGCTACACTTGAACTGAGTTAGGAAAGAGAACAGTGTCTCACATTTAGAAAACACTCTTATACCTGCTTAAGGGGGAAGGAGAGGTGGGGTGATGCATAAAACCAGAGTTTGATATAAGCACAGGTACCGTTCCAAAAACCAACTATGGAATAGACAAGACCTACACCGTCCTCAGCGAAAGGGACTCAAAACACCATATTTCCCACAGAGGAAAATATCTGACTAGTAAGAATCTTAAAACCTATGTATTGATATGTCTCCATAAGGGAATCAAGTGTGTCTAGACTGGCATAAACATGGCAGCGAGAATCAGCTCAAACCCACTATAAAAAGGATTTTCAAAAACAAAACAAAAAAACTGGGAAATTCTTTACAATTCCTTCAGGGTCTCTGATGAAAGCTGGAATGACCCTATCTACAACGACAGCTGGATGTGGCATAAGGAGGGACACTTGGGACTGAGACGATTGGTGAGATTGGGTGAGCGAATGCAGACCCTTTAAAGCAATAATGCATGGCACCCATTCCATGGGTCCGAACTCTCCAGGTTGAAGGGAATATTACTACAGCTATAACATGTGCGGGAAACCTAGAGAACGGACACACTGTGAATACGAAAGGTTTCTAAAACTCAACGCATAGTCCCTCTCCTGGTGCTCCGGTTTGACTTTCCGTCTGCTTTACTATCAACCTCCCAAATTGGAGAGACAGCCCCTTTAACCTCTTGGTTCGCACAGGTTGCCAATTTGGCAGAGGATGAAAGGGAAGAGGGAGAACCAATGAGAGAGTAGCTGTTAGGCATTTGGACGGGCACATATCACTGTAATTTCCCGGCAGGAAGAAGAATTAACCAAATTCTCAGCCACCCACCGGGAACGAGTATAGGTCCTGAACCAAAATTTTGGACTTGCGGTCAGCTCACCAAAAACGAGTTGAAAAATGGAGCTCAGGGGCACAGCAATTCACAAACTGGCCGAGTATTAAAGGACAACTATCGTCCAAACATCTGTTGAGGGAAGGCAACGAGGCGGACTTGAAAGCGAGGCAGAATAGCAGGAAACAGATTTCAAGAGGTACGTTGGAATCTCCTTTAAAGCACAGGAAGAGGGGCACAACTTCGACAATGATGCACTTGGCCAAAAAGGGCGTATGCGTTTTCTCCTGAATATATTCAGGAGAAAACGCATACGCCCTTTTTGGCCAAGCAAGCAAGCGGGCAATGCAAATCTGCACTACAAAGAAGTATCACTTCCCACCGGTCAAAAGGGACATCCACAAAATGTGAAGAACAAGAAAGGCAAGACAGGCCCTGGAGAACAGGGAGCCTTGTTATGCTGATGGGCGGGATGTAAATTGCCAACTGCCTCTCTGGAGGAGTGCATTCTGTTCCCTAAAACAAGTAAAGAACAGAGCTACAGAGCCAAGGGCACTACCAGTCTAGGGAATATACCTTGGGAAAATTGAAAATCAATAAGAGAGAGCCACCCCAAAATTTAGGGCTGCACTGCATACAAGGACCTCAACTTGGATACACCTTAAGTATCCCAGAAAATATAAACATGGTTCAAAAAATTGTGGTATTACGTACGATGGAATATCCCTCAGCCATGAAATCAAAGTCATAAGACCAGTAGCAGCAAAATGGGTGGATTCAGGTACGATGATTCTAAGTGAAATAAGTCACACAGAAAAAGATACTTATCATAAGATATCACTTATGAAGATCCTGTAAACATGGCTACACTTGAACTGAGTTAGGAAAGAGAACAGTGTCTCACATTTAGAAAACACTCTTATGCCTGCTTAAAGGGGAAGGAGAGGTGGGGTGATGCATAAAGCCAGAGTTTGATATAAGCACAGGTACCGTTCCAAAAACCAACTATGGAATAGACAAGACCTACACCGTCCTCAGCGAAAGGGACTCAAAACCCCATATTTCCCGCAGAGGAAAGTATCTGACTAGTAAGAATCTTAAAACCTATGTATTGATATGTCTCCGTAAGGGAATCAAGTGTGTCTAGACTGGCATAAACATGGCAGCGAGAATCAGCTCAAACCCACTATAAAAAGGAATTTCAAAAACAAAACAAAAAAACTGGGAAATTCTTTACAATTCCTTCAGGGTCTCTGATGAAAGCTGGAATGACCCTATCTACAACGACAGCTGGATGTGGCATAAGGAGGGACACTTGGGACTGAGATGATTGGTGAGATTGGGTGAGCAAATGCAGACCCTTTAAAGCAATAATGCATGGCACCCATTCCATGGGTCCAAACTCTCCAGGTTGAAGGGAATATTACTACAGCTATAACATGAGCGGGAAACCTAGAGAACGGACACACTGTGAATACGAAACGTTTCTAAAACTCAAAGAATAAACCCTCTCCTGGTGCTCCGGTTTGACTTTCCGGCTGCTTTACTATCAACCTCCCAACTTGGAGAGACAGCCCCTTTAACCTCTTTGTTCGCACAGGTTGCCAATTTGGCAGAGGATGAAAGGGAAGAGGGAGAACCAATGAGAGAGTAGCTGTTAGGCATTTGGACGGGCACATATCACTGTAATTTCCCGGCAGGAAGAAGAATTAACCAAATTCTCAGCCACACACCGGGAACCAGTATAGGTCCTGAACCAAAATTTTGGACTTGCGGTCAGCTCTCCAAAAACGAGTTGAAAAATGGAGCTCAGGGACACAGCAATTCACAAACTGGCCGAGTAATAAAGGACACCTATCGTCCAAAAATCTGTTGACGGAAGGCAACGAGGCGGACTTGAAAGCGAGGCAGAATAGCAGGAAACAGATTTCAAGAGGTACGTTGGAATCGCCTTTAAAGCACAGGAAGAGGGGCACAACTTCGACAATGATGCACTTGGCCAAAGAGGGCGTATGCGTTTTCTCCGGAATATATTCAGGAGAAAACGCATACGCCCTTTTTGGCCAAGCAAGCAAGCGGGCAATGCAAATCTGCACTACAAAGAAGTTTCACTTCCCACCGGTCAAAAGGGACATCCACAAAATGTGTAAGAACAAGAAAGGCAAGACAGGCCCTGGAGAACAGGGAGCCTTGTTATGCTGATGGGCGGGATGTAAATTGCCAACTGCCTCTCTGGAGGAGTGCATTCTGTTCCCTAAAACAAGTAAAGAACAGAGCTACAGAGCCAAGGGCACTACCAGTCTAGGGAATATACCTTGGGAAAACTGAAAATCAATAAGACAGAGCGACCCCAAAATTTAGGGCTGCACTGCATACAAGGACCTCAACTTGGATACACCTTAAGTATCCCAGAAAATATAAACATGGTTCAAAAAATTGTGGTACTTACGTACGATGGAATACCCCTCAGCCATGAAATCAATGTCATAAGACCAGTAGCAGCAAAATGGGTGGATTCAAGTACGATGATTCTAAGTGAAATAAGTCACACAGAAAAAGAAACTTATCATAAGATATCACTTATGAAGATCCTGTAAACATGGCTACACTTGAACTGAGTTAGGAAAGAGAACAGTGTCTCACATTTAGAAAACACTCTTATACCTGCTTAAGGGGGAAGGAGAGGTGGGGTGATGCATAAAACCAGAGTTTGATATAAGCACAGGTACCGTTCCAAAAACCAACTATGGAATAGACAAGACCTACACCGTCCTCAGTGAAAGGGACTCAAAACCCCATATTTCCCGCAGAGGAATATATCTGACTAGTAAGAATCTTAAAACCTATGTATTGATATGTCTCCGTAAGGGAATCAAGTGTGTCTAGACTGGCATAAACATGGCAGCGAGAATCAGCTCAAACCCACTATAAAAAGGAATTTCAAAAACAAAACAAAAAAACTGGGAAATTCTTTACAATTCCTTCAGGGTCTCTGATGAAACCTGGAATGACCCTATCTACAACGACAGCTGGATGTGGCATAAGGAGGGACACTTGGGACTGAGACGATTGGTGAGATTGGGTGAGCAAATGCAGACCCTTTAAAGCAATAATGCATGGCACCCATTCCATGGGTCCGAACTCTCCAGGTTGAAGGGAATATTACTACAGCTATAACATGTGCGGGAAACCTAGAGAACGGACACACTGTGAATACGAAAGGTTTCTAAAACTCAACGAATAGTCCCTCTCCTGGTGTTCCGGTTTGACTTTCCGTCTGCTTTACTATCAACCTCCCAACTTGGAGAGACAGCCCCTTTAACCTCTTGGTTCGCACAGGTTGCCAATTTGGCAGAGGATGAAAGGGAAGAGGGAGAACCAATGAGAGAGTAGCTGTTAGGCATTTGGACGGGCACATATCACTGTAATTTCCCGGCAGGAAGAAGAATTAACCAAATTCTCAGCCACCCACCGGGAACCAGTATAGGTCCTGAACCAAAATTTTGGACTTGCGGTCAGCTCACCAAAAACGAGTTGAAAAATGGAGCTCAGGGGCACAGCAATTCACAAACTGGCCGAGTAATAAAGGACAACTATCGTCCAAAAATCTGTTGAGGGAAGGCAATTAGGCGGACTTGAAAGCGAGGCAGAATAGCAGGAAACAGATTTCAAGAGGTACGTTGGAATCGCCTTTAAAGCACAGGAAGAGGGGCACAACTTCGACAATGACGCACTTGGCCAAAAAGGGCGTATGCGTTTTCTCCTGAATATATTCAGGAGAAAACGCATACGCCCTTTTTGGCCAAGCAAGCAAGCGGGCAATGCAAATCTGCACTACAAAGAAGTATCACTTCCCACCGGTCAAAAGGGACATCCACAAAATGTGTAAGAACAAGAAAGGCAAGACAGGCCCTGGAGAACAGGGAGCCTTGTTATGCTGATGGGCGGGATGTAAATTGCCAACTGCCTCTCTGGAGGAGTGCATTCTGTTCCCTAAAACAAGTAAAGAACAGAGCTACAGAGCCAAGGGCACTACCAGTCTAGGGAATATACCTTGGGAAAACTGAAAATCAATAAGACAGAGCCACCCCAAAATTTAGGGCTGCACTGCATACAAGGACCTCAACTTGGATACACCTTAAGTATCCCAGAAAATATAAACATGGTTCAAAAAATTGTGGTACTTACGTACGATGGAATATCCCTCAGCCATGAAATCAATGTCATAAGACCAGTAGCAGCAAAATGGGTGGATTCAGGTACGATGATTCTAAGTGAAATAAGTCACACAGAAAAAGAAACTTATCATAAGATATCACTTATGAAGATCCTGTAAACATGGCTACACTTGAACTGAGTTAGGAAAGAGAACAGTGTCTCACATTTAGAAAACACTCTTATACCTGCTTAAGGGGGAAGGAGAGGTGGGGTGATGCATAAAACCAGAGTTTGATATAAGCACAGGTACCGTTCCAAAAACCAACTATGGAATAGACAAGACCTACACCGTCCTCAGTGAAAGGGACTCAAAACCCCATATTTCCCGCAGAGGAAAATATCTGACTAGTAAGAATCTTAAAACCTATGTATTGATATGTCTCCGTAAGGGAATCAAGTGTGTCTAGACTGGCATAAACATGGCAGCGAGAATCAGCTCAAACCCACTATAAATAGGAATTTCAAAAACAAAACAAAAAAACTGGGAAATTCTTTACAATTCCTTCAGGGTCTCTGATGAAAGCTGGAATGACCCTATCTACAACGACAGCTGGATGTGGCATAAGGAGGGACACTTGGGACTGAGACGATTGGTGAGATTGGGTGAGCAAATGCAGACCCTTTAAAGCAATAATGCATGGCACCCATTCCATGGGTCCGAACTCTCCAGCTTGAAGGGAATATTACTACAGCTATAACATGTGCGGGAAACCTAGAGAACGGACACACTGTGAATACGAAAGGTTTCTAAAACTCAACGAATAGTCCCTCTCCTGGTGCTCCGGTTTGACTTTCCGTCTGCTTTACTATCAACCTCCCAACTTGGAGAGACAGCCCCTTTAAACTCTTGGTTCGCACAGGTTGCCAATTTGGCAGAGGATGAAAGGGAAGAGGGAGAACCAATGAGAGAGTAGCTGTTAGGCATTTGGACGGGCACATATCACTGTAATTTCCCGGCAGGAAGAAGAATTAACCAAATTCTCAGCCACCCACCGGGAACCAGTATAGGTCCTGAACCAAAATTTTGGACTTGCGGTCAGCTCACCAAAAACGAGTTGAAAAATGGAGCTCAGGGGCACAGCAATTCACAAACTGGCCGAGTAATAAAGGACAACTATCGTCCAAAAATCTGTTGAGGGAAGGCAACGAGGCGGACTTGAAAGCGAGGCAGAAGAGCAGGAAACAGATTTCAAGAGGTACGTTGGAATCGCCTTTAAAGCACAGGAAGAGGGGCACAACTTCGACAATGACACACTTGGCCAAAAAGGGCGTATGCGTTTTCTCCTGAATATATTCAGGAGAAAACGCATACGCCCTTTTTGGCCAAGCAAGCAAGCGGGCAATGCAAATCTGCACTACAAAGAAGTATCACTTCCCACCGGTCAAAAGGGACATCCACAAAATGTGTAAGAACAAGAAAGGCAAGACAGGCCCTGGAGAACAGGGAGCCTTGTTATGCTGATGGGCGGGATGTAAATTGCCAACTGCCTCTCTGGAGGAGTGCATTCTGTTCCCTAAAACAAGTAAAGAACAGAGCTACAGAGCCAAGGGCACTACCAGTCTAGGGAATATACCTTGGGAAAACTGAAAATCAATAAGACAGAGCCACCCCGAAATTTAGGGCTGCACTGCATACAAGGACCTCAACTTGGATACACCTTAAGTATCCCAGAAAATATAAACATGGTTCAAAAAATTGTGGTACTTACGTACGATGGAATATCCCTCAGCCATGAAATCAATGTCATAAGACAAGTAGCAGCAAAATGGGTGGATTCAGGTACGATGATTCTAAGTGAAATAAGTCACACAGAAAAAGAAACTTATCATAAGATATCACTTATGAAGATCCTGTAAACATGGCTACACTTGAACTGAGTTAGGAAAGAGAACAGTGTCTCACATTTAGAAAACACTCTTATACCTGCTTAAGGGGGAAGGAGAGGTGGGGTGATGCATAAAACCAGAGTTTGATATAAGCACAGGTACCGTTCCAAAAACCAACTATGGAATAGACAAGACCTACACCGTCCTCAGTGAAAGGGACTCAAAACCCCATATTTCCCGCAGAGGAAAATATCTGACTAGTAAGAATCTTAAAACCTATGTATTGATATGTCTCCGTAAGGGAGTCAAGTGTGTCTAGACTGGCATAAACATGGCAGCGAGAATCAGCTCAAACCCACTATAAAAAGGAATTTCAAAAACAAAACAAAAAAACTGGGAAATTCTTTACAATTCCTTCAGGGTCTCTGATGAAAGCTGGAATGACCCTATCTACAACGACAGCTGGATGTGGCATAAGGAGGGACACTTGGGACTGAGACGATTGGTGAGATTGGGTGAGCAAATGCAGACCCTTTAAAGCAATAATGCATGGCACCCATTCCATGGGTCCGAACTCTCCAGGTTGAAGGGAATATTACTACAGCTATAACATGTGCGGGAAACCTAGAGAACGGACACACTGTGAATACGAAAGGTTTCTAAAACTCAACGAATTGTCCCTCTCCTGGTGCTCTGGTTTGACTTTCCACCTGCTTTACTATCAATCTCCCAAATTGGAGAGACAGCTCCTTTAACCTCCTGGTCCGCACAGGTTTCCAATTTGGCAGAGGATGAAAGGGAAGAGGGAGAACCAATGAGAGAGTAGCTGTTAGGCATTTGGACGGGCACATATCACTGTAATTTCCCGGCAGGAAGAAGAATTAACCAAAGTCTCAGCCACCCACCGGGAACCAGTATAGGTCGTGAACCAAAATTTTGGACTTGCGGTCACCTCACCAAAAACGAGTTAAAAATGGAGCTCAGGGGCACAGCAATTCACAAACTGGCCGAGTAATAAAGGACAACTATCGTCCAAAAATCTGTTGAGGGAAGGCAACGAGGCGGACTTGAAAGCGAGGCAGAATAGCAGGAAACAGATTTCAAGAGGTACGTTGGAATCGCCTTTAAAGCACAGGAAGAGGGGCACAACTTCGACAATGATGCACTTGGCCAAAAAGGGCGTATGAGTTTTCTCCTGAATATATTCAGGAGAAAACGCATACGCCCTTTTTGACCTACAAGCAATCGGGCAATGCAAATCTGCACTACAAAGAAGTATCACTTCCCACCGGTCAAAAGGGACATCCACAAAATGTGTAAAAACCAGAAAGGCAAGACAGGCCCTGGAGAACAGGGAGCCTTGTTATGCTGATGGGCGGGATGTAAATTGCCAACTGCCTCTCTGGAGGAGTTCATTGTGTTCCCTAAAACAAGTAAAGAACAGAGCTACAGAGCCAAGGGCACTTCCCGTCTAGGGAATATACCTTGGGAAAACTGAAAATCAATAAGACAGAGCCACCCCAAAATTTAGGGCTGCACTGCTTACAAGGACCTCAACTTGGGTACACCTTAAATATACCAGGAAATGTAAAAATGGTTCAAAAAATTGTGGTACTTACGTACGATAGAATATCCCTCAGCCATGAAATCAATGTCATAAGACAAGTAGCAGCAAAATGGGTGGATTCAGGTACGATGATTCTAAGTGAAATAAGTCACAGAGAAATAGAAACTTATCATAAGATATCACTTATGAAGATCCTGTAAACATGGCTACACTTGAACTGAGTTAGGAAAGAGAACAGTGTCTCACATTTAGAAAACACTCTTATGCCTGCTTAAGGGGGAAGGAGAGGTGGGGTGATGCATAAAACCAGAGTTTGATATAAGCACAGGTACCGCTCCAAAAACCAACTATGGAATAGACAAGACCTACACCGTCCTCAGTGAAAGGGACTCAAAACCCCATATTTCCCGCAGAGGAATATATCTGACTAGTAAGAATCTTAAAACCTATATATTGATATGTCTCCGTAAGGGAATCAAGTGTTTCTAGACTGGCATAAACATGGCAGCGAGAATCAGCTCAAACCCACTATAAAAAGGAATTTCAAAAACAAAACAAAAAAACTGGGAAATTCTTTACAATTCCTTCAGGGTCTCTGATGAAATCTGGAATGACCCTATCTACAACGACAGCTGGATGTGGCATAAGGCTGGACACTTGGGACTGAGAGGAATGGTGAGATTGGGTGAGCAAATGCAGACCCTTTAAAGCAATAATGCATGGCACCCATTCCATGGGTCCCAACTCTCCAGGTTGAAGGGAATATTACTACAGTTATAACATGTACGGGAAACCTAGAGAACGGACACACTGTGAATACGAAAGGTTTCTAAAACTCAACGAATTGTCCCTCTCCTGGTGCTCTGGTTTGACTTTCCACCTGCTTTACTATCAATCTCCCAAATTGGAGAGACAGCTCCTTTAACCTCCTGGTTCGCACAGGTTTCCAATTTGGCAGAGGATGAAAGGGAAGAGGGAGAACCAATGAGAGAGTAGCTGTTAGGCATTTGGACGGGCACATATCACTCTAACTTCCCGGCAGGAAGAAGAATTAACCAAAGTCTCAGGCCCCCACCGGGAACCAGCATATGTCCTGAACCAAAATTTTGTACTTGCGGTCAGCTCACAAAAAAAGAGTTGAAAAATGGAGCTTAGGGGCACAGCAATTCACAAACTGGCCGAGTAATAAAGGACAACTATCGTCCAAAAATCTGTTGAGCGAAGGCAACGAGGCGGACTTGAAAGCGAGGCAGAATAGCAGGAAACAGATTTCAAGAGGTACGTTGGAATCGCCTTTAAAGCACAGGAAGAGGGGCACAACTTCGACAATGATGCACTTGGCCAAAAAGGGCGTATGCGTTTTCTCCTGAATATATTCAGGAGAAAACTCATACGCACTTTTTGGCCAAGCAAGCAAACAGGCAATGAAAATCTGCACTACAAAGAAGTATCACTTCCCACCGGTCAAAATGGACATCCACAAATGTGTAAGAACAAGAAAGGCAAGACAGGCCCTGGAGAACAGGGAGCCTTGTTATGCTGATGGGCGGGATGTAAATTGCCAACTGCCTCTCTGGAGGAGTGCATTCTGTTCCCTAAAACAAGTAAAGAACAGAGCTACAGAGCCAAGGGCACTTCAAGTCTAGGGAATATACCTTGGGAAAACTGAAAATCAATAAGACAGAGCCACCCCAAAATTTAAGGCTGAACTGCTTACAAGGACCTCAACTTGGGTACACCTTAAATATCCCAGGAAATATAAAAATAGTTCAAAAATTGTGGTACTTACGTATGATGGAATATCCCTCAGCCATGAAATCAATGTCATAAGACCAGTAGCAGCAAAATGGGTGGTTTCAGGTACGATGATTCTAAGTGAAATAAGTCACACAGAAAAAGAAACTTATCATAAGATATCACTTATGAAGATCCTGTAAACATGGCTGCACTTGAACTGAGTTAGGCACGAGAACAGTGTCTCACATTTAGAAAACACTCTTATGCCTGCTTAAGGGGGAAGGAGAGGTGGGGTGATACATAAAAGAAGAGTTTGATATAAGCACAGGTACCGTTCCAAAAACCAACTATGGAATAGACAAGACCTACACCTTCCTCAGTGAAAGGGACTCAAAACACCATATTTCCCGCAGAGGAATATATCTGACTAGTAAGAATCTTAAAACCTATGTATTGATATGTCTCTATAAGGGAATCAAGTTTGTCTAGACTGGCATTAACAAGGCAGCGAGAATCAGCTCAAACCCACTATAAAAAGGAATTTCAAAAACAAAAGAAAAAACTGGGAAATTCTTTCCAATTCCTTCAGGGTCTCTGATGCAACCTGGAATAACACTATCTACAACGACAGCTGGATGTGGCATAAGGAGGGACACTTGGGACTGAGACGATTCGTGAGATTGGTTGAGCAAATGCAGACCCTTTAAAGCACAAATGCCTGGCACCCATTCCATGGTTCCGAACTCTCCAGGTTGAAGGGAATATTACTACAGCTATAACATGTACGGGAAACCTAGAGAACGGACACACTGTGAATATGAAAGGATTCTAAAACTCAACGAATAGTCCCTCTCCTGGTGCTCCGGTTTGACTTTCCATCTGCTTTACTATCATTCTCCCAAATTGGAGACACAGCCCCTTTAACATCCTGGTTCACACAGGTTGCCAATTTGGCAGAGGATGAAAGGGAAGAGGGAGAACCAATGAGAGAGTAGCTGTTAGGCATTTGGATGGGCACATATCACTCTAACTTCCCGGCAGAAAGAAGAATTAACCAAATTCTCAGCCACCCACCGGGAACCAGTATACGTCCTGAACCAAAATTTTGGACTTGCGGTCAGCTCACCAAAAACGAGTTGAAAAATGGAGCTCAGGGGCACAGCAATTCACAAACAGGCCGAGTAATAAAGGACAACTATCGTCCAAAAATCTGTTGAGGGAAGGCAACGAGGCAGACTTGAAAGCGAGGCAGAATAGCAGGAAACAGATTTCAAGAGGTACGTTGGAATCGCCTTTCAAGCACAGGAAGAGGGGCACAACTTCGACAATGATGCACTTGGCCAAAAAGGGCGTATGCGTTTTCTCCTGAATATATTCAGGCGAATACACATACGCCCTTTTTGGCCAAGCAAGCAATCGGGCAATGCAAATCTGCACTACAAAGAAGTATCACTTCCCACGGGTCAAAAGGGACATCCACAAAATGTGTAAAAACCAGAAAGGCAAGACAGGCCCTGGAGAACAGGGAGCCTTGTTATGCTGATGGGCGGGATGTAAATTGCCAACTGCCTCTCTGGAGGAGTGCATTGTGTTCCCTAAAACAAGTAAAGAACAGAGCTACAGAGCCAAGGGCACTACCAGCCTAGGGAATATACCTTGGGAAAACTGAAAATCAATAAGACAGAGCCACCCCAAAATTTAGGGCTGCACTGCTTACAATGACCTCAACTTGGGTACACCTTAAATATCCCAGGAAATATGAAAATGGTTCAAAAAATTGTGGTACTTACGTACGATGGAATATCCCTCAGCCATGAAATCAATGTCATAAGACCAGTAGCAGCAAAATGGGTGGATTCAGGTACGATGATTCTAAGTGACATAAGTCACAGAGAAAAAGAAACTTATCATAAGATATCACTTATGAAGATCCTATAAACATGGCTACACTTGAACTGAGTCAGGAAAGAGAACAGTGTCTCACATTTAGAAAACACTCTTATGCCTGTTTAAGGGGGAAGGAGAGGTGGGGTGATGCATAAAACCAGAGTTTGATATAAGCACAGGTACCGTTCCAAAAACCAACTATGGAATAGACAAGACCTACACCTTCCTCAGTGAAAGGGACTCAAAACCCCATATTTCCCGCAGAGGAATATATCTGACTAGTAAGAATCTTAAAACCTATGTATTGATATGTCTCCGTAAGGGAATCAAGTGTGTCTAGACTGGCATAAACAAGGCAGCGAGAATCAGCTCAAACCCACTATAAAAAGGAATTTCTAAAACAAAACAAAAAAACTGGGAAATTCTTTACAATTCTTTCAGGGTCTCTGATGAAACCTGGAATGACCCTATCTACAACAAGAGCTGGGTGTGGCATAAGGCTGGACACTTGGGACTGAGAGGAATGGTGAGATTGGGTGAGCAAATGCAGACCCTTTAAAGCAATAATGCATGGCACCCATTCCATGGGACCAAACTCTCCAGGTTGAAGGAAATATTACTACATTTATAACATGTACGGGAAACATAGAGAACGGACACACTGTGAATACGAAAGGTTTCTAAAACTCAACGAATAGTCCCTCTCTTGGTGCTCTGGTTTGACTTTCCATCTGCTTTACTATCAATCTCCCAAATTGGAGAGACAGCTCGTTTACCCTCCTGGTTCGCACAGGTTTCCAATTTGGCAGAGGATGAAAGGGAAGAGGGAGAACCAATGAGAGAGTAGCTGTTAGGCATTTGGACGGGCACATATCACTCTAACTTCCCGGCAGGAAGAAGAATTAACCAAAGTCTCAGCCCCCCACCGGGAACCAGCATATGTCCTGAACCAAAATTTTGGACTTGCGGTCAGCTCACAAAAAAAGAGTTGAAAAATGGAGCTCAGGGGCACAGCAATTCACAAACTGGCCGAGTAATAAAGGACAACTATCGTCCAAATATCTGTTGATGGAAGGCAACGAGGCGGACTTGAAAGCGAGGCAGAATAGCAGGAAACAGATTTCAAGAGGTACGTTGGAATCGCCTTTAAAGCACAGGAAGAGGGGCACAACTTCGACAATGATGCACTTGGCCAAAAAGGGCGTATGCGTTTTCTCCTGAATATATTCAGGAGAAAACGCATACGCCCTTTTGGCCAAGCAAGCAAGCGGGCAATGCAAATCTGCACCACAAAGAAGTATCACTTCCCACCGGTCAAAATGGACATCCACAAAATGTGTAAAAACCAGAAAGGCAAGACAGGTCCTGGAGAACAGGGAGCCTTGTTATGCTGATGGTCGGGATGTAAATTGCCAACTGCCTCTCTGGAGGAGTACATTGTGTTCCCTAAAACAATTAAAGAACAGAGCTACAGAGCCAAGTGCACTTCCAGTCTAGGGAATATACCTTGGGAAATCTGAAAATCAATAAGACAGAGCCACCCCAAAATTTAGGGCTGAACTGCTTACAACGACCTCAACATGGGTACACCTTAAATATCCCAGGAAATATAAAAATGGTTCAAAAAATTGTGGTACTTACGTACGATGGAATATCCCTCAGCCATGAAATCAATGTCATAAGACCAGTAGCAGCAAAATGGGTGGTTACAAGTACGATGATTCTAAGTGAAATAAGTCACACAGAGAAAGAAACTTATCATAAGATATCACTTATGAAGATCCTGTAAACATGGCTACACTTGAACTGAGTTAGGAAAGAGAACAGTGTCTCACATTTAGAAAACACTCTTATGCGTGCTTAAGGGGGAAGGAGAGGTGGGGTGATGCATAAAAGAAGAGTTTGATATAAGCACAGGTACCATTCCAAAAACCAACTATGGAATAGACAAGACCTACACCATCCTCAGTGAAAGGGACTCAAAACACCATATTTCCCGCAGAGGAATATATCTGACTAGTAAGAATCTTAAAACCTATGTATTGATATGTCTCCATAAGGGAATCAAATGTGTCTAGACTGGCATAAACATGGCAGCGAGAATCAGCTCAAACCAACTATAAAAAGGAATTTCAAAAACAAAACAAAAAAACTGGGAAATTCTTTTCAATTCCTTCATGGTCTCTGATGAAACCTGGAATGACCCTATCTACAAGGACAGCTGGATGTGGCATAAGGAGGGACACTTGGGACTGAGACGATTGGTGAGATTGGGTGAGCAAATGCAGACCCTTTAAAGCACAAATGCCTGGCACCCATTCCATGGGTCCAAACTCTCCAGGTTGAAGGGAATATTACTACAGCTATAACATGTACGGGAAACATAGAGAACACACACACTGTGAATACAAAAGGATTCTAAAACTCAACGAATAGTCCCTCTCCTGGTGCTCCAGTTTGACTTTCCATCTGCTTTATGATCAATCTCCCAACTTGGAGACACAGCCCCTTTAAACTCCTCGTTCACACAGGTTGCCAATTTGGCAGAGGATGAGAGGGAAGAGGGAGAACCAATGAGAGAGTAGCTGTTAGGCATTTGGATGGGCACATATCACTCTAACTTCCCGGCAGGAGGAAGAATTAACCAAAGTCCCAGCCACCCACCGGTTACCAGTAGAGGTCCTGAACCAAAATTTTGGACTTGCTGTCAGCTCACCAAAAACGAGTTGAAAAATGGAGCTCAGGGGCACAGCAATTCACAAACTGGCCGAGTAATAAAGGACAACTATCGTCCAAAAATCTGTTGAGGGAAGGCAATGAGGCGGACTTGAAAGCGAGGCAGAATAGCAGGAAACAGATTTCAAGAGGTACGTTGGAATCGCCTTTAAAGCACAGGAAGAGGGGCACAACTTCGACAATGATGCATTGGCCAAAAACGGCGTATGCATTTTCTCCAGAATATATTCAGGAGAAAACGCATACGCCCTTTTTGGCCAAGCAAGCAAGCGGGCAATGCAAGTCTGCACTACAAAGAAGTATCACTTCCCACCGGTCAAAAGGGACATCCACAAAATGTGTAAAAACCAGAAAGGCAAGACAGGCCCTGGAGAACAGGGAGCCTTGTTATGCTGATGAGCGGGATGTGAATTGCCAACTGCCTCTCTGGAGGAGTGCATTGTGTTCCCTAAAACAAGTAAAGAACAGAGCTACAGAGCCAAGGGCACTTCCAGTCTAGGGAATATACCTTGGGAAAACTGAAAATCAATAAGACAGAGCCACCCCAAAATTTAGGGCTGCACTGCTTACAAGGACCTCAACTTGGGTACACATTAAATATTCCAGGAAATATAAAAATGGTTCAAAAAACTGTGGTACTTTCGTATGATGGAATATCCCTCAGCCATGAAATCAATGTCATAAGACAAGTAGCAGCAAAATGGGTGGATTCAGGTACGATGATTCTAAGTGAAATAAGTCACACAGAAAAAGAAACTTATCATAAGATATCACTTATGAGGATCCTGTAAACATGGCTACACTTGAACTGAGTTAGGAAAGAGAACAGTGTCTCACATTTAGAAAACACTCTTATGCCTGCTTAAGGGGGAAGGAGAGGTGGGGTGATGCATAAAAGAAGAGTTTGATATAAGCACAGGTACCGTTCCAAAATCCAACTATGGAATAGACAAGACCTACACCTTCCTCAGTGAAAGGGACTCAAAACCCCATATTTCCCGCAGAGGAATATATCTGACAAGTAAGAATCTTAAAACCTATGTATTGATATGTCTCCGTAAGGGAATCAAGTGTGTCTAGACTGGCATAAACATGGCAGCGAGAATCAGCTCAAACCCACTATAAAAAGGAATTTCAAAAACAAAACAAAAAAACTGGGAAATTCTTTACAATTCCTTCAGGGTCTCTGATGAAACGTGGAATGACCCTATCTACAATGACAGCTGGATGTGGCATAAGGAGGGACACTTGGGACTGAGACGATTGGTGAGATTGGGTGAGCAAATGCAGACCCTTTAAAGCACAAATGCCTGTCATCCTTTCCATGGGTCCCAACTCTCCAGGTTGAAGGGAATATTACTACAGCTATAACATGTACGGGAAACCTAGAGAACGGACACACTGTGAATACGAAAGGTTTCTAAAGCTCAACGAATTGTCCCTCTCCTGGTGCTCCGGTTCGACTTTCCATCTGATTTACTATAAGTCTCCCAACTTGGAGACACAGCCCCTTTAACCTCCTGGTTCACACAGGTTGCCAATTTGGCAGAGGATTAAAGGGAAGAGGGAGAACCAATGAGAGAGTAGCTGTTAGGCATTTGGACCGGCACATATCACTGTAATTTCCCGGCAGGAAGAAGAATTAACCAAAGTCTCAGTCACCCACTGGGAACCAGTATAGGTCCTGGACCAAAATTTTGGACTTGCGGTCAGCTCACCAAAAACGAGTTGAAAAATGGAGCTCAGGGGCACAGCAATTCACAAACTGGCCGAGTAATAAAGGACAACTATCGTCCAAAAATCTGTTGAGGGAAGGCAACGAGGCGGACTTGAATGCGAGGCACAATAGCAGGAAACAGATTTCCAGAGGTACGTTGGAATCGCCTTTAAAGCACAGGCAGAGGGGCACAACTTCGACAATGATGCACTTGGCCAAAAAGGGCGTAT
This sequence comes from Hyperoodon ampullatus, assembly GCF_949752795.1. NCBI lineage: Eukaryota > Metazoa > Chordata > Mammalia > Artiodactyla > Ziphiidae > Hyperoodon > Hyperoodon ampullatus. The sequence continues at coordinate 755,543 of NW_027640917.1, read as the reverse complement.
GCGTTTTCTCCTGAATATATTCAGGAGAAAACGCATATGCCCTTTTTGGCCAAGCAAGCAAGAGGGCAATGCAAATCTGCACTACAAAGAAGTATCACTTCCCACCGGTCAAAAGGGACATTCACAAAATGTGTAAAAACCAGAAAGGCAAGACAGGCCCTGGAGAACAGGGAGCCTTGTTATGCTGATGGGCGGGATGTAAATTGCCAACTGCCTCTCTGGAGGAGTACATTGTGGTCCCTAAAACAAGTAAAGAACAGAGCTACAGAGCATGGGCACTTCAAGTCTAGGGAATATACCTTGGGAAAACTGAAAATCAATAAGACAGAGCCGCCCCAAAATTTAGGGCTGCACTGCTTACAAGGACCTCAACTTGGGTACACCTTAAATATCCCAGGAAATATAAAAATGGTTCAAAAAATTGTGGTACTTACGTACGATGGAATATCCCTCAGCGGTGAAATCAATGTCATAAGACCAGTAGCAGCAAAATGGGTGGATTCAGGTACGATGATTCTAAGTGAAATAAGTCACACAGAAAAAGAAACTTATCATAAGATATCACTTATGAAGATCCTGTAAACATGGCTACACTTGAACTGAGTTAGGAAAGACAATAGTGTCTCACATTTAGAAAACACTCTTATTCCTGCTTAAGGGGGAAGGAGAGGTGGGGTGATGCATAAAACCAGAGTTTGATATAAGCCCAGGTACCATTCCAAAAACCAACTATGGATTAGACAAGACCTACACCTTCCTCAGTGAAAGGGACTCAAAACCCCATATTTCCCGCAGAGGAATATATCTGACTAGTAAGAATCTTAAAACCTATGTATTGATATGTCTCCGTAAGGGAATCAAGTGTGTCTAGACTGGCATAAACATGGCAGTGAGAATCAGCTCAAACCCAGTATAAAATGGAATTTCAAAAACAAAACAAAACAACTGGGAAATTCTTTACAATTCTTTCAGAATCTCTGATGAAACCTGGAATGACCCTATCTACAACGACAGCTGGATGTGACATAAGGCTGGACACTTGGGACTGAGAGGATTGGAGAGATTGGGTGAGCAAATGCAGACCTTTTAAAGCAATAATGCATGGCACCCATTCCATGGGTCCCAACTCTCCAGGTTGAAGGGAATATTAGTACAGTTATAACATGTACGGGAAACCTAGAGAACGGACACACTGTGAATACGAAAGGTTTCTAAAACTCAACGAAAAGTCCCTCTCCTGGTGCTCCGGTTTGACTTTCCACCTGCTTTACTATCAACCTCCCAACTTGGAGAGACAGACCCTTTAACCTCCTGGTTCGCACAGGTTGCCAATTTGGCTGAGGATGAAAGGGAAGAGGGAGAACCAATGAGAGAGTAGCTGTTAGGCATTTGGACGGGCACATATCACTGTAATTTCCCGGCAGGAAGAAGAATTACCCAAAGTCTCAGCCACCCACCGGGAACCAGCATAGGTCCTGAACCAAAATTTTGGACTTGCGGTCAGCTCACCAAAAACGAGTTGAAAAATGGAGCTCAGGGGCACAGCAATTCACAAACTGGCCGAGTAATAAAGGACAACTATCGTCCAAAAATCTGTTGAGGGAAGGCAACGAGGCGGACTTGAAAGCGAGGCAGAATAGCAGGAAACAGATTTCAAGAGGTACGTTGGAATCACCTTTAAAGCACAGGAAGAGAGGCACAACTTCGACAATGATGCACTTGGCCAAAAAGGGCGTATGCGTTTTCTCCTGAATATATTCAGGCGAATACACATACGCCCTTTTTGGCCAAGCAAGCAAGCGGGCAATGCAAATCTGCACTACAAAGAAGTATCACTTCCCACGGGTCAAAAGGGACATCCACAAAATGTGTAAAAACCAGAAAGGCAAGACAGGCCCTGGAGAACAGGGAGCCTTGTTATGCTGATGGGCGGGATGTAAATTGCCAACTGCCTCTCTGGAGGAGTGCATTGTGTTCCCTAAAACAAGTAAAGAACAGAGCTACAGAGCCAAGGGCACTACCAGCCTAGGGAATATACCTTGGGAAAACTGAAAATCAATAAGACAGAGCCACCCCAAAATTTAGGGCTGCACTGCTTACAAGGACCTCAACTTGGGTACACCTTAAATATCCCAGGAAATATGAAAATGGTTCAAAAAATTGTGGTACTTACGTACGATGGAATATCCCTCAGCCATGAAATCAATGTCATAAGACCAGTAGCAGCAAAATGGGTGGATTCAGGTACGATGATTCTAAGTGAAATAAGTCACACAGAAAAAGAAACTTATCATAAGATATCACTTATGAAGATCCTGTAAACATGGCTACACTTGAACTGAGTCAGGAAAGAGAACAGTGTCTCACATTTAGAAAACACTCTTATGCCTGCTTAAGGGGGAAGGAGAGGTGGGGTGATGCATAAAACCAGAGTTTGATATAAGCACAGGTACCGTTCCAAAAACCAACTATGGAATAGACAAGACCTACACCTTCCTCAGTGAAAGGGACTCAAAACCCCATATTTCCCGCAGAGGAATATATCTGACTAGTAAGAATCTTAAAACCTATGTATTGATATGTCTCCGTAAGGGAATCAAGTGTGTCTAGACTGGCATAAACAAGGCAGCGAGAATCAGCTCAAACCCACTATAAAAAGGAATTTCTAAAACAAAACAAAAAAACTGGGAAATTCTTTAAAATTCTTTCAGGGTCTCTGATGAAACCTGGAATGACCCTATCTACAACAAGAGCTGGGTGTGGCATAAGGCTGGACACTTGGGACTGAGAGGAATGGTGAGATTGGGTGAGCAAATGCAGACCCTTTAAAGCAATAATGCATGGCACCCATTCCATGGGACCAAACTCTCCAGGTTGAAGGAAATATTACTACATTTATAACATGTACGGGAAACATAGAGAACGGACACACTGTGAATACGAAAGGTTTCTAAAACTCAACGAATAGTCCCTCTCTTGGTGCTCTGGTTTGACTTTCCATCTGCTTTACTATCAATCTCCCAAATTGGAGAGACAGCTCGTTTACCCTCCTGGTTCGCACAGGTTTCCAATTTGGCAGAGGATGAAAGGGAAGAGGGAGAACCAATGAGAGAGTAGCTGTTAGGCATTTGGACGGGCACATATCACTCTAACTTCCCGGCAGGAAGAAGAATTAACCAAAGTCTCAGCCCCCCACCGGGAACCAGCATATGTCCTGAACCAAAATTTTGGACTTGCGGTCAGCTCACAAAAAAAGAGTTGAAAAATGGAGCTCAGGGGCACAGCAATTCACAAACTGGCCGAGTAATAAAGGACAACTATCGTCCAAATATCTGTTGATGGAAGGCAACGAGGCGGACTTGAAAGCGAGGCAGAATAGCAGGAAACAGATTTCAAGAGGTACGTTGGAATCGCCTTTAAAGCACAGGAAGAGGGGCACAACTTCGACAATGATGCACTTGGCCAAAAAGGGCGTATGCGTTTTCTCCTGAATATATTCAGGAGAAAACGCATACGCCCTTTTTGGCCAAGCAAGCAAGCGGGCAATGCAAATCTGCACCACAAAGAAGTATCACTTCCCACAGGTCAAAATGGACATCCACAAAATGTGTAAAAACCAGAAAGGCAAGACAGGTCCTGGAGAACAGGGAGCCTTGTTATGCTGATGGTCGGGATGTAAATTGCCAACTGCCTCTCTGGAGGAGTACATTGTGTTCCCTAAAACAATTAAAGAACAGAGCTACAGAGCCAAGTGCACTTCCAGTCTAGGGAATATACCTTGGGAAATCTGAAAATCAATAAGACAGAGCCACCCCAAAATTTAGGGCTGAACTGCTTACAACGACCTCAACATGGGTACACCTTAAATATCCCAGGAAATATAAAAATGGTTCAAAAAATTGTGGTACTTACGTACGATGGAATATCCCTCAGCCATGAAATCAATGTCATAAGACCAGTAGCAGCAAAATGGGTGGTTACAAGTACGATGATTCTAAGTGAAATAAGTCACACAGAGAAAGAAACTTATCATAAGATATCACTTATGAAGATCCTGTAAACATGGCTACACTTGAACTGAGTTAGGAAAGAGAACAGTGTCTCACATTTAGAAAACACTCTTATGCCTGCTTAAGGGGGAAGGAGAGGTGGGGTGATGCATAAAAGAAGAGTTTGATATAAGCACAGGTACCATTCCAAAAACCAACTATGGAATAGACAAGACCTACACCGTCCTCAGTGAAAGGGACTCAAAACACCATATTTCCCGCAGAGGAATATATCTGACTAGTAAGAATCTTAAAACCTATGTATTGATATGTCTCCATAAGGGAATCAAATGTGTCTAGACTGGCATAAACATGGCAGCGAGAATCAGCTCAAACCCACTATAAAAAGGAATTTCAAAAACAAAACAAAAAAACTGGGAAATTCTTTTCAATTCCTTCATGGTCTCTGAGGAAACCTGGAATGACCCTATCTACAAGGACAGCTGGATGTGGCATAAGGAGGGACACTTGGGACTGAGACGATTGGTGAGATTGGGTGAGCAAATGCAGACCCTTTAAAGCACAAATGCCTGGCACCCATTCCATGGGTCCAAACTCTCCAGGTTGAAGGGAATATTACTACAGCTATAACATGTACGGGAAACATAGAGAACACACACACTGTGAATACGAAAGGATTCTAAAACTCAACGAATAGTCCCTCTCCTGGTGCTCCAGTTTGACTTTCCATCTGCTTTATGATCAATCTCCCAACTTGGAGACACAGCCCCTTTAAACTCCTCGTTCACACAGGTTGCCATTTTGGCAGAGGATGAGAGGGAAGAGGGAGAACCAATGAGAGAGTAGCTGTTAGGCATTTGGATGGGCACATATCACTCTAACTTCCCGGCAGGAGGAAGAATTAACCAAAGTCTCAGCCACCCACCGGTTACCAGTAGAGGTCCTGAACCAAAATTTTGGACTTGCTGTCAGCTCACCAAAAACGAGTTGAAAAATGGAGCTCAGGGGCACAGCAATTCACAAACTGGCCGAGTAATAAAGGACAACTATCGTCCAAAAATCTGTTGAGGGAAGGCAACGAGGTGGACTTGAATGCGAGGCACAATAGCAGGAAACAGATTTCCAGAGGTACGTTGGAATCGCCTTTAAAGCACAGGCAGAGGGGCACAACTTCGACAATGATGCACTTGGCCAAAAAGGGTGTATGCGTTTTCTCCTGAATATATTCAGGAGAAAACGCATATGCCCTTTTTGGCCAAGCAAGCAAGCGGGCAATGCAAATCTGCACTACAAAGAAGTATCACTTCCCACCGGTCAAAAGGGACATTCACAAAATGTGTAAAAACCAGAAAGGCAAGACAGGCCCTGGAGAACAGGGAGCCTTGTTATGCTGATGGGCGGGATGTAAATTGCCAACTGCCTCTCTGGAGGAGTACATTGTGGTCCCTAAAACAAGTAAAGAACAGAGCTACAGAGCATGGGCACTTCAAGTCTAGGGAATATACCTTGGGAAAACTGAAAATCAATAAGACAGAGCCGCCCCAAAATTTAGGGCTGCACTGCTTACAAGGACCTCAACTTGGGTACACCTTAAATATCCCAGGAAATATAAAAATGGTTCAAAAAATTGTGGTACTTACGTACGATGGAATATCCCTCAGCGGTGAAATCAATGTCATAAGACCAGTAGCAGCAAAATGGGTGGATTCAGGTACGATGATTCTAAGTGAAATATGTCACACAGAAAAAGAAACTTATCATAAGATATCACTTATGAAGATCCTGTAAACATGGCTACACTTGAACTGAGTTAGGAAAGAGAATAGTGTCTCACATTTAGAAAACACTCTTATGCCTGCTTAAGGGGGAAGGAGAGGTGGGGTGATGCATAAAACCAGAGTTTGATATAAGCCCAGGTACCATTCCAAAAACCAACTATGGATTAGACAAGACCTACACCTTCCTCAGTGAAAGGGACTCAAAACCCCATATTTCCCGCAGAGGAATATATCTGACTAGTAAGAATCTTAAAACCTATGTATTGATATGTCTCCATAAGGGAATCAAGTGTGTCTAGACTGGCATAAACATGGCAGTGAGAATCAGCTCAAACCCAGTATAAAATGGAATTTCAAAAACAAAACAAAACAACTGGGAAATTCTTTACAATTCTTTCAGAATCTCTGATGAAACCTGGAATGACCCTATCTACAACGACAGCTGGATGTGACATAAGGCTGGACACTTGGGACTGAGAGGATTGGAGAGATTGGGTGAGCAAATGCAGACTCTTTAAAGCAATAATGCATGGCACCCATTCCATGGGTCCCAACTCTCCAGGTTGAAGGGAATATTAGTACAGTTATAACATGTACGGGAAACCTAGAGAACGGACACACTGTGAATACGAAAGGTTTCTAAAACTCAACGAAAAGTCCCTCTCCTGGTGCTCCGGTTTGACTTTCCACCTGCTTTACTATCAACCTCCCAACTTGGAGAGACAGACCCTTTAACCTCCTGGTTCGCACAGGTTGCCAATTTGGCTGAGGATGAAAGGGAAGAGGGAGAACCAATGAGAGAGTAGCTGTTAGGCATTTGGACGGGCACATATCACTGTAATTTCCCGGCAGGAAGAAGAATTACCCAAAGTCTCAGCCCCCCACCGGGAACCAGCATAGGTCCTGAACCAAAATTTTGGACTTGCGGTCAGCTCACCAAAAACGAGTTGAAAAATGGAGCTCAGGGGCACAGCAATTCACAAACTGGCCGAGTAATAAAGGACAACTATCGTCCAAAAATCTGTTGAGGGAAGGCAACGAGGCGGACTTGAAAGCGAGGCAGAATAGCAGGAAACAGATTTCAAGAGGTACGTTGGAATCACCTTTAAAGCACAGGAAGAGAGGCACAACTTCGACAATGATGCACTTGGCCAAAAAGGGCGTATGCGTTTTCTCCTGAATATATTCAGGCGAATACACATACGCCCTTTTTGGCCAAGCAAGCAAGCGGGCAATGCAAATCTGCACTACAAAGAAGTATCACTTCCCACGGGTCAAAAGGGACATCCACAAAATGTGTAAAAACCAGAAAGGCAAGACAGGCCCTGGAGAACAGGGAGCCTTGTTATGCTGATGTGCGGGATGTAAATTGCCAACTGCCTCTCTGGAGGAGTGCATTGTGTTCCCTAAAACAAGTAAAGAACAGAGCTACAGAGCCAAGGGCACTACCAGCCTAGGGAATATACCTTGGGAAAACTGAAAATCAATAAGACAGAGCCACCCCAAAATTTAGGGCTGCACTGCTTACAAGGACCTCAACTTGGGTACACCTTAAATATCCCAGGAAATATGAAAATGGTTCAAAAAATTGTGGTACTTACGTACGATGGAATATCCCTCAGCCATGAAATCAATGTCATAAGACCAGTAGCAGCAAAATGGGTGGATTCAGGTACGATGATTCTAAGTGAAATAAGTCACACAGAAAAAGAAACTTATCATAAGATATCACTTATGAAGATCCTGTAAACATGGCTACACTTGAACTGAGTCAGGAAAGAGAACAGTGTCTCACATTTAGAAAACACTCTTATGCCTGCTTAAGGGGGAAGGAGAGGTGGGGTGATGCATAAAACCAGAGTTTGATATAAGCACAGGTACCGTTCCAAAAACCAACTATGGAATAGACAAGACCTACACCTTCCTCAGTGAAAGGGACTCAAAACCCCATATTTCCCGCAGAGGAATATATCTGACTAGTAAGAATCTTAAAACCTATGTATTGATATGTCTCCGTAAGGGAATCAAGTGTGTCTAGACTGGCATAAACAAGGCAGCGAGAATCAGCTCAAACCCACTATAAAAAGGAATTTCTAAAACAAAACAAAAAAACTGGGAAATTCTTTACAATTCTTTCAGGGTCTCTGATGAAACCTGGAATGACCCTATCTACAACAAGAGCTGGGTGTGGCATAAGGCTGGACACTTGGGACTGAGAGGAATGGTGAGATTGGGTGAGCAAATGCAGACCCTTTAAAGCAATAATGCATGGCACCCATTCCATGGGACCAAACTCTCCAGGTTGAAGGAAATATTACTACATTTATAACATGTACGGGAAACATAGAGAACGGACACACTGTGAATACGAAAGGTTTCTAAAACTCAACGAATAGTCCCTCTCTTGGTGCTCTGGTTTGACTTTCCATCTGCTTTACTATCAATCTCCCAAATTGGAGAGACAGCTCGTTTACCCTCCTGGTTCGCACAGGTTTCCAATTTGGCAGAGGATGAAAGGGAAGAGGGAGAACCAATGAGAGAGTAGCTGTTAGGCATTTGGACGGGCACATATCACTCTAACTTCCCGGCAGGAAGAAGAATTAACCAAAGTCTCAGCCCCCCACCGGGAACCAGCATATGTCCTGAACCAAAATTTTGGACTTGCGGTCAGCTCACAAAAAAAGAGTTGAAAAATGGAGCTCAGGGGCACAGCAATTCACAAACTGGCCGAGTAATAAAGGACAACTATCGTCCAAATATCTGTTGATGGAAGGCAACGAGGCGGACTTGAAAGCGAGGCAGAATAGCAGGAAACAGATTTCAAGAGGTACGTTGGAATCGCCTTTAAAGCACAGGAAGAGGGGCACAACTTCGACAATGATGCACTTGGCCAAAAAGGGCGTATGCGTTTTCTCCTGAATATATTCATGAGAAAACGCATACGCCCTTTTTGGCCAAGCAAGCAAGCGGGCAATGCAAATCTTCACCACAAAGAAGTATCACTTCCCACCGGTCAAAAGGGACATCCACAAAATGTGTAAAAACCAGAAAGGCAAGACAGGCCCTGGAGAACAGAGAGCCTTGTTATGCTGATGGTCGGGATGTAAATTGCCAACTGCCTCTCTGGAGGAGTACATTGTGTTCCCTAAAACAATTAAAGAACAGAGCTACAGAGCCAAGTGCACTTCCAGTCTAGGGAATATACCTTGGGAAATCTGAAAATCAATAAGACAGAGCCACCCCAAAATTTAGGGCTGAACTGCTTACAACGACCTCAACATGGGTACACCTTAAATATCCCAGGAAATATAAAAATGGTTCAAAAAATTGTGGTACTTACGTACGATGGAATATCCCTCAGCCATGAAATCAATGTCATAAGACCAGTAGCAGCAAAATGGGTGGTTACAAGTACGATGATTCTAAGTGAAATAAGTCACACAGAGAAAGAAACTTATCATAAGATATCACTTATGAAGATCCTGTAAACATGGCTACACTTGAACTGAGTTAGGAAAGAGAACAGTGTCTCACATTTAGAAAACACTCTTATGCCTGCTTAAGGGGGAAGGAGAGGTGGGGTGATGCATAAAAGAAGAGTTTGATATAAGCACAGGTACCATTCCAAAAACCAACTATGGAATAGACAAGACCTACACCGTCCTCAGTGAAAGGGACTCAAAACACCATATTTCCCGCAGAGGAATATATCTGACTAGTAAGAATCTTAAAACCTATGTATTGATATGTCTCCATAAGGGAATCAAATGTGTCTAGACTGGCATAAACATGGCAGCGAGAATCAGCTCAAACCCACTATAAAAAGGAATTTCAAAAACAAAACAAAAAAACTGGGAAATTCTTTTCAATTCCTTCATGGTCTCTGAGGAAACCTGGAATGACCCTATCTACAAGGACAGCTGGATGTGGCATAAGGAGGGACACTTGGGACTGAGACGATTGGTGAGATTGGGTGAGCAAATGCAGACCCTTTAAAGCACAAATGCCTGGCACCCATTCCATGGGTCCAAACTCTCCAGGTTGAAGGGAATATTACTACAGCTATAACATGTACGGGAAACATAGAGAACACACACACTGTGAATACGAAAGGATTCTAAAACTCAACGAATAGTCCCTCTCCTGGTGCTCCAGTTTGACTTTCCATCTGCTTTATGATCAATCTCCCAACTTGGAGACACAGCCCCTTTAAACTCCTCGTTCACACAGGTTGCCAATTTGGCAGAGGATGAGAGGGAAGAGGGAGAACCAATGAGAGAGTAGCTGTTAGGCATTTGGATGGGCACATATCACTCTAACTTCCCGGCAGGAGGAAGAATTAACCAAAGTCTCAGCCACCCACCGGTTACCAGTAGAGGTCCTGAACCAAAATTTTGGACTTGCTGTCAGCTCACCAAAAACGAGTTGAAAAATGGAGCTCAGGGGCACAGCAATTCACAAACTGGCCAAGTAATAAAGGACAACTATCGTCCAAAAATCTGTTGAGGGAAGGCGACGAGGCGGACTTGAAAGCGAGGCAGAATAGCAGGAAACAGATTTCAAGAGGTACGTTGGAATCGCCTTTAAAGCACAGGAAGAGGGGCACAACTTCGACAATGATGCATTGGCCAAAAACGGCGTATGCATTTTCTCCAGAATATATTCAGGAGAAAACGCATACGCCCTTTTTGGCCAAGCAAGCAAGCGGGCAATGCAAGTCTGCACTACAAAGAAGTATCACTTCCCACCGGTCAAAAGGGACATCCACAAAATGTGTAAAAACCAGAAAGGCAAGACAGGCCCTGGAGAACAGGGAGCCTTGTTATGCTGATGGGCGGGATGTGAATTGCCAACTGCCTCTCTGGAGGAGTGCATTGTGTTCCCTAAAACAAGTAAAGAACAGAGCTACAGAGCCAAGGGCACTTCCAGTCTAGGGAATATACCTTGGGAAAACTGAAAATCAATAAGACAGAACCACCCCAAAATTTAGGGCTGCACTGCTTACAAGGACCTCAACTTGGGTACACATTAAATATTCCAGGAAATATAAAAATGGTTCAAAAAATTGTGGTACTTACGTATGATGGAATATCCCTCAGCCATGAAATCAATGTCATAAGACATTTAGCAGCAAAATGGGTGGATTCAGGTACGATGATTCTAAGTGAAATAAGTCACACAGAAAAAGAAACTTATCATAAGATATCACTTATGAGGATCCTGTAAACATGGCTACACTTGAACTGAGTTAGGAAAGAGAACAGTGTCTCACATTTAGAAAACACTCTTATGCCTGCTTAAGGGGGAAGGAGAGGTGGGGTGATGCATAAAAGAAGAGTTTGATATAAGCACAGGTACCGTTCCAAAAACCAACTATTGAATAGACAAGACCTACACCTTCCTCAGTGAAAGGGACTCAAAACCCCATATTTCCCGCAGAGGAATATATCTGACAAGTAAGAATCTTAAAACCTATGTATTGATATGTCTCCGTAAGGGAATCAAGTGTGTCTAGACTGGCATAAACATGGCGGCGAGAATCAGCTCAAACCCACTATAAAAAGGAATTTCAAAAACAAAACAAAAAAACTGGGAAATTCTTTACAATTCCTTCAGGGTCTCTGATGAAACGTGGAATGACCCTATCTACAATGACAGCTGGATGTGGCATAAGGAGGGACACTTGGGACTGAGACGATTGGTGAGATTGGGTGAGCAAATGCAGACCCTTTAAAGCACAAATGCCTGTCATCCTTTCCATGGGTCCCAACTCTCCAGGTTGAAGGGAATATTACTACAGCTATAACATGTACGGGAAACCTAGAGAACGGACACACTGTGAATACGAAAGGTTTCTAAAGCTCAACGAATTGTCCCTCTCCTGGTGCTCCGGTTCGACTTTCCATCTGATTTACTATAAGTCTCCCAACTTGGAGAGACAGCCCCTTTAACCTCCTGGTTCACACAGGTTGCCAATTTGGCAGAGGATTAAAGGGAAGAGGGAGAACCAATGAGAGAGTAGCTGTTAGGCATTTGGACCGGCACATATCACTGTAATTTCCCGGCAGGAAGAAGAATTAACCAAAGTCTCAGTCACCCACTGGGAACCAGTATAGGTCCTGGACCAAAATTTTGGACTTGCGGTCAGCTCACCAAAAACGAGTTGAAAAATGGAGCTCAGGGGCACAGCAATTCACAAACTGGCCGAGTAATAAAGGACAACTATCGTCCAAAAATCTGTTGAGGGAAGGCAACGAGGCGGACTTGAATGCGAGGCACAATAGCAGGAAACAGATTTCCAGAGGTACGTTGGAATCGCCTTTAAAGCACAGGCAGAGGGGCACAACTTCGACAATGATGCACTTGGCCAAAAAGGGCGTATGCGTTTTCTCCTGAATATATTCAGGAGAAAACGCATACGCCCTTTTTGGCCAAGCAAGCAAGCGGGCAATGCAAATCTGCACTACAAAGAAGTATCACTTCCCACCGGTCAAAAGGGACATTCACAAAATGTGTAAAAACCAGAAAGGCAAGACAGGCCCTGGAGAACAGGGAGCCTTGTTATGCTGATGGGCGGGATGTAAATTGCCAACTGCCTCTCTGGAGGAGTACATTGTGGTCCCTAAAACAAGTAAAGAACAGAGCTACAGAGCATGGGCACTTCAAGTCTAGGGAATATACCTTGGGAAAACTGAAAATCAATAAGACAGAGCCGCCCCAAAATTTAGGGCTGCACTGCTTACAAGGACCTCAACTTGGGTACACCTTAAATATCCCAGGAAATATAAAAATGGTTCAAAAAATTGTGGTACTTACATACGATGGAATATCCCTCAGCGGTGAAATCAATGTCATAAGACCAGTAGCAGCAAAATGGGTGGATTCAGGTACGATGATTCTAAGTGAAATAAGTCACACAGAAAAAGAAACTTATCATAAGATATCACTTATGAAGATCCTGTAAACATGGCTACACTTGAACTGAGTTAGGAAAGAGAATAGTGTCTCACATTTAGAAAACACTCTTATGCCTGCTTAAGGGGGAAGGAGAGGTGGGGTGATGCATAAAACCAGAGTTTGATATAAGCCCAGGTACCATTCCAAAAACCAACTATGGATTAGACAAGACCTACACCTTCCTCAGTGAAAGGGACTCAAAACCCCATATTTCCCGCAGAGGAATATATCTGACTAGTAAGAATCTTAAAACCTATGTATTGATATGTCTCCGTAAGGGAATCAAGTGTGTCTAGACTGGCATAAACATGGCAGTGAGAATCAGCTCAAACCCAGTATAAAATGGAATTTCAAAAACAAAACAAAACAACTGGGATATTCTTTACAATTCTTTCAGAATCTCTGATGAAACCTGGAATGACCCTATCTACAACGACAGCTGGATGTGACATAAGGCTGGACACTTGGGACTGAGAGGATTGGAGAGATTGGGTGAGCAAATGCAGACCCTTTAAAGCAATAATGCATGGCACCCATTCCATGGGTCCCAACTCTCCAGGTTGAAGGGAATATTAGTACAGTTATAACATGTACGGGAAACCTAGAGAACGGACACACTGTGAATACGAAAGGTTTCTAAAACTCAACGAAAAGTCCCTCTCCTGGTGCTCCGGTTTGACTTTCCACCTGCTTTACTATCAACCTCCCAACTTGGAGAGACAGACCCTTTAACCTCCTGGTTCGCACAGGTTGCCAATTTGGCTGAGGATGAAAGGGAAGAGGGAGAACCAATGAGAGAGTAGCTGTTAGGCATTTGGACGGGCACATATCACTGTAATTTCCCGGCAGGAAGAAGAATTACCCAAAGTCTCAGCCCCCCACCGGGAACCAGCATAGGTCCTGAACCAAAATTTTGGACTTGCGGTCAGCTCACCAAAAACGAGTTGAAAAATGGAGGTCAGGGGCACAGCAATTCACAAACTGGCCGAGTAATAAAGGACAACTATCGTCCAAAAATCTGTTGAGGGAAGGCAACGAGGCGGACTTGAAAGCGAGGCAGAATAGCAGGAAACAGATTTCAAGAGGTACGTTGGAATCACCTTTAAAGCACAGGAAGAGAGGCACAACTTCGACAATGATGCACTTGGCCAAAAAGGGCGTATGCGTTTTCTCCTGAATATATTCAGGAGAAAACGCATACGCCCTTTTTGGCCAAGCAAGCAAGCGGGCAATGCAAATCTGCACTACAAAGAAGTATCACTTCCCACCGGTCAAAAGGGACATCCACAAAATGTGTAAAAACCGGAAAGGCAAGACAGGCCCTGGAGAACAGGGAGCCTTGTTATGCTGATGGGCGGGATGTAAATTGCCAACTGCCTCTCTGGAGGAGTGCATTGTGTTCCCTAAAACAAGTAAACAACAGAGCTACAGAGCCAAGGGTACTTCCAGTCTAGGGAATATACCTTGTGAAAACTGAAAATCAATAAGACAGAGCCACCCCAAAATTTAGGGCTGCACTGCTTACAAGGACCTCAACTTGGGTACACATTAAATATCCCAGGAAATATAAAAATGGTTCAAAAAATTGTGGAACTTACGTACGGTGGAATATCCCTCAGCCATGAAATCAATGTCATAAGACCAGTAGCAGCAAAATGGGTGGATTCAGGTACGATGATTCTAAGTGAAATAAGTCACACAGAAAAAGAAACTTATCATAAGATATCACTTATGAAGATCCTGTAAACATGGCTATACTTGAACTGAGTTAGGAAAGAGAACAGTGTCTCACATTTAGAAAACACTCTTATGCCTGCTTAAGTGGGAAGGAGAGGTGGGGTGATGCATAAAACCAGAGTTTGATATAAGCACAGGTACCATTCCAAAAACCAACTATGGAATAGACAAGACCTACACCTTCCTCGGTGAAAGGGACTCAAAACCCCATATTTCCCGCAGAGGAATATATCTGACTAGTAAGAATCTTAAAACCTATGTATTGATATGTCTCCGTAAGGGAATCAAGTGTGTCTAGACTGGCAAAAATATGGCAGCGAGAATCAGCTCAAAGCCACTATTAAAAGGAATTTCAATAATAAAAAAAAAAAAAAGTGGGAAATTCTTTACAATTCCTTCAGGGTCTCTGATGAAACCTGGAATGACCCTATCTACAACGACAGCTGGATGTGGCATAAGGCTGGACACTTGGGACTGAGAGGATTGGTGAGATTGGGTGAGCAAATGCAGACCCTTTAAAGCAATAATGCATGGCACACATTCCATGGGTCCCAACTCTCCAGGTTGAAGGGAATATTACTACAGATATAACATGTACGGGAATCCTAGAGAACGGACACACTGTGAATACGAAAGGTTTCTAAAACTCAACGAATAGTCCCTCTCCTGGTGCTCTGGTTTGACTTTCCATCTGCTTTACTATCAACCTCCCAACTTGGAGAGACAGCCCCTTTAACCTCCTGGTTCGCACAGGTTGCCAATTTGGCAGAGGATGAAAGGGAAGAGGGAGAACCAATGAGAGAGTAGCTGTTAGGCATTTGAACGGGCACATATCACTGTAATTTCCCGGAAGGAAGAAGAATTAACCAAAGTCTCAGCCCCCCACCGGGAACCAGTATAGGTCCTGAACCAAAATTTTGGATTGCGGTCAGCTCACCAAAAACGAGTTGAAAAATGGAGCTCAGGGGCACAGCAATTCCCAAACTGGCCGAGTAATAAAGGACAACTATCGTCCAAAAATCTGTTGAGGGAAGGCAACGAGGCGGACTTGAAAGCGAGGCAGAATAGCAGGAAACAGATTTCAAGAGGTACGTTGGAATCCCCTTTAAAGCACAGGAAGAGAGGCACAACTTCGACAATGATGCACTTGGCCAAAAAGGGCGTATGCATTTTCTCCTGAATATATTCAGGAGAAAACGCATACGCCCTTTTTGGCCAAGCAAGCAAGCGGGCAATGCAAATCTGCACTGCAAAGAAGTATCACTTCCCACCGGTCAAAAGGGACATCCACAAAATGTGTAAAAACCAGAAAGGCAAGACAGGCCCTGGAGAACAGGGAGCCTTGTTATGCTGATGGGCGGGATGTAAATTGCCAACTGCCTCTCTGGAGGAGTACATTGTGTTCCCTAATACAACTAAACAACAGAGCTACAGAGGCAAGGGCACTTCCAGTCTAGGGAATAAACCTTGGGAAACCTGAAGATCAATAAGACAGAGCCACCCCAAAATTTAGGGCTGCACTGCTTACAAGGACCTCAACTTGGGTACACCTTAAATATCCCAGGAAATATAAAAATGGTTCAAAAAATTGTGGTACTTACGTACGATGGAATATCCCTCAGCCATGAAATCAATGTCATAAGACCAGTAGCAGCAAAATGGGTGGATTCAGGTACGATGATTCTAAGTGAAATAAGTCACACAGAAAAAGAAACTTATCATAAGATATCACTTATGAAGATGCTGTAAACATGGCTACACTTGAAGTGAGTTAGGAAAGAGAACAGTGTCTCACATTTAGAAAACACTCTTATGCCTGCTTAAGGGGGAAGGAGAGGTGGGGTGATGCATAAAACCAGAGTTTGATATAAGCACAGGTACCATTCCAAAAACCAACTATGGAATAGACAAGACCTACACCTTCCTCAGTGAAAGGGACTCAAAACCCCATATTTCCCGCAGAGGAATATATCTGACTAGTAAGAATCTTAAAACCTATGTATTGATATGTCTCCGTAAGGGAATCAAGTGTGTCTAGACTGGCATAAACATGGCAGCGAGAATCAGCTCAAACCCACTATAAAAAGGAATTTCAAAAACAAAACAAAAAAACTGGGAAATTCTTTACAATTCCTTCAGGGTCTCTGATGAAACCTGGAATGACCCTATCTACAACGACAGCTGGATGTGGCATAAGGCTGGACACTTGGGAATGAGAGGATTGGTGAGATTGGGTGAACAAATGCAGACCCTTTAAAGCAATAATGCATGGCACACATTCCATGGGTCCCAACTCTCCAGGTTGAAGGGAATATTACTACAGTTATAACATGTACGGGAAACCTAGAGAACGGACACACTGTGAATACGAAATGTTTCTAAAACTCAACGAATAGTCCCTCTCCTGGTGCTCCGGTTTGACTTTCCTTCTGCTTTACTATCAACCTCCCAAATTGGAGAGACAGCCCCTTTAACCTCCTGGTTCGCACAGGCTGCCAATTTGGCAGAGGATGAAAGGGAAGAGGGAGAACCAATGAGAGAGTAGCTGTTAGGCATTTGGACGGGAACATATCACTGTAATTTCCCGGCAGGAAAAAGAATTAACCAAAGTCTCAGCCCCCCACCGGGAACCAGTATAGGTCCTGAACCAAAATTTTGGACTTGCGGTCAGCTCACCTAAAACGAGTTGAAAAATGGAGCTCAGGGGCACAGCAATTCACAAACTGGCCGAGTAATAAAGGACAACTATCGTCCAAAAATCTGTTGAGGGAAGGCAACGAGGCAGACTTGAAAGCGAGGCAGAATAGCAAGAAACAGATTTCAAGAGGTACGTTGGAATCGCCTTTAAAGCACAGGAAGAGGGGCACAACTTCGACAATGATGCACTTGGCCAAAAAGGGCGTATGCGTTTTCTCCTGAATATATTCAGGAGAAAACGCATACGCCCTTTTTGGCCAAGCAAGCAAGCGGGCAATGCAAATCTGCACTACAAAGAAGTATCACTTCCCACCGGTCAAAAGGGACATTCACAAAATGTGTAAAAACCAGAAAGGCAAGACAGGCCCTGGAGAACAGGGAGCCTTGTTATGCTGATGGGCGGGATGTAAATTGCCAACTGCCTCTCTGGAGGAGTACATTGTGGTCCCTAAAACAAGTAAAGAACAGAGCTACAGAGCATGGGCACTTCAAGTCTAGGGAATATACCTTGGGAAAACTGAAAATCAATAAGACAGAGCCGCCCCAAAATTTAGGGCTGCACTGCTTACAAGGACCTCAACTTGGGTACACCTTAAATATCCCAGGAAATATAAAAATGGTTCAAAAAATTGTGGTACTTACGTACGATGGAATATCCCTCAGCGGTGAAATCAATGTCATAAGACCAGTAGCAGCAAAATGGGTGGATTCAGGTACGATGATTCTAAGTGAAATAAGTCACACAGAAAAAGAAACTTATCATAAGATATCACTTATGAAGATCCTGTAAACATGGCTACACTTGAACTGAGTTAGGAAAGAGAATAGTGTCTCACATTTAGAAAACACTCTTATGCCTGCTTAAGGGGGAAGGAGAGGTGGGGTGATGCATAAAACCAGAGTTTGATATAAGCCCAGGTACCATTCCAAAAACCAACTATGGATTAGACAAGACCTACACCTTCCTCAGTGAAAGGGACTCAAAACCCCATATTTCCCGCAGAGGAATATATCTGACTAGTAAGAATCTTAAAACCTATGTATTGATATGTCTCCGTAAGGGAATCAAGTGTGTCTAGACTGGCATAAACATGGCAGTGAGAATCAGCTCAAACCCAGTATAAAATGGAATTTCAAAAACAAAACAAAACAACTGGGATATTCTTTACAATTCTTTCAGAATCTCTGATGAAACCTGGAATGACCCTATCTACAACGAGAGCTGGATGTGACATAAGGCTGGACACTTGGGACTGAGAGGATTGGAGAGATTGGGTGAGCAAATGCAGACCCTTTAAAGCAATAATGCATGGCACCCATTCCATGGGTCCCAACTCTCCAGGTTGAAGGGAATATTAGTACAGTTATAACATGTACGGGAAACCTAGAGAACGGACACACTGTGAATACGAAAGGTTTCTAAAACTCAACGAAAAGTCCCTCTCCTGGTGCTCCGGTTTGACTTTCCACCTGCTTTACTATCAACCTCCCAACTTGGAGAGACAGACCCTTTAACCTCCTGGTTCGCACAGGTTGCCAATTTGGCTGAGGATGAAAGGGAAGAGGGAGAACCAATGAGAGAGTAGCTGTTAGGCATTTGGACGGGCACATATCACTGTAATTTCCCGGCAGGAAGAAGAATTACCCAAAGTCTCAGCCCCCCACCGGGAACCAGCATAGGTCCTGAACCAAAATTTTGGACTTGCGGTCAGCTCACCAAAAACGAGTTGAAAAATGGAGGTCAGGGGCACAGCAATTCACAAACTGGCCGAGTAATAAAGGACAACTATCGTCCAAAAATCTGTTGAGGGAAGGCAACGAGGCGGACTTGAAAGCGAGGCAGAATAGCAGGAAACAGATTTCAAGAGGTACGTTGGAATCACCTTTAAAGCACAGGAAGAGAGGCACAACTTCGACAATGATGCACTTGGCCAAAAAGGGCGTATGCGTTTTCTCCTGAATATATTCAGGAGAAAACGCATACGCCCTTTTTGGCCAAGCAAGCAAGCGGGCAATGCAAATCTGCACTACAAAGAAGTATCACTTCCCACCGGTCAAAAGGGACATCCACAAAATGTGTAAAAACCGGAAAGGCAAGACAGGCCCTGGAGAACAGGGAGCCTTGTTATGCTGATGGGCGGGATGTAAATTGCCAACTGCCTCTCTGGAGGAGTGCATTGTGTTCCCTAAAACAAGTAAACAACAGAGCTACAGAGCCAAGGGTACTTCCAGTCTAGGGAATATACCTTGTGAAAACTGAAAATCAATAAGACAGAGCCACCCCAAAATTTAGGGCTGCACTGCTTACAAGGACCTCAACTTGGGTACACATTAAATATCCCAGGAAATATAAAAATGGTTCAAAAAATTGTGGAACTTACGTACGGTGGAATATCCCTCAGCCATGAAATCAATGTCATAAGACCAGTAGCAGCAAAATGGGTGGATTCAGGTACGATGATTCTAAGTGAAATAAGTCACACAGAAAAAGAAACTTATCATAAGATATCACTTATGAAGATCCTGTAAACATGGCTATACTTGAACTGAGTTAGGAAAGAGAACAGTGTCTCACATTTAGAAAACACTCTTATGCCTGCTTAAGTGGGAAGGAGAGGTGGGGTGATGCATAAAACCAGAGTTTGATATAAGCACAGGTACCATTCCAAAAACCAACTATGGAATAGACAAGACCTACACCTTCCTCGGTGAAAGGGACTCAAAACCCCATATTTCCCGCAGAGGAATATATCTGACTAGTAAGAATCTTAAAACCTATGTATTGATATGTCTCCGTAAGGGAATCAAGTGTGTCTAGACTGGCAAAAATATGGCAGCGAGAATCAGCTCAAAGCCACTATTAAAAGGAATTTCAATAATAAAAAAAAAAAAAGTGGGAAATTCTTTACAATTCCTTCAGGGTCTCTGATGAAACCTGGAATGACCCTATCTACAACGACAGCTGGATGTGGCATAAGGCTGGACACTTGGGACTGAGAGGATTGGTGAGATTGGGTGAGCAAATGCAGACCATTTAAAGCAATAATGCATGGCACACATTCCATGGGTCCCAACTCTCCAGGTTGAAGGGAATATTACTACAGATATAACATGTACGGGAATCCTAGAGAACGGACACACTGTGAATACGAAAGGTTTCTAAAACTCAACGAATAGTCCCTCTCCTGGTGCTCTGGTTTGACTTTCCATCTGCTTTACTATCAACCTCCCAACTTGGAGAGACAGCCCCTTTAACCTCCTGGTTCGCACAGGTTGCCAATTTGGCAGAGGATGAAAGGGAAGAGGGAGAACCAATGAGAGAGTAGCTGTTAGGCATTTGAACGGGCACATATCACTGTAATTTCCCGGAAGGAAGAAGAATTAACCAAAGTCTCAGCCCCCCACCGGGAACCAGTATAGGTCCTGAACCAAAATTTTGGATTGCGGTCAGCTCACCAAAAACGAGTTGAAAAATGGAGCTCAGGGGCACAGCAATTCACAAACTGGCCGAGTAATAAAGGACAACTATCGTCCAAAAATCTGTTGAGGGAAGGCAACGAGGCGGACTTGAAAGCGAGGCAGAATAGCAGGAAACAGATTTCAAGAGGTACGTTGGAATCCCCTTTAAAGCACAGGAAGAGAGGCACAACTTCGACAATGATGCACTTGGCCAAAAAGGGCGTATGCATTTTCTCCTGAATATATTCAGGAGAAAACGCATACGCCCTTTTTGGCCAAGCAAGCAAGCGGGCAATGCAAATCTGCACTGCAAAGAAGTATCACTTCCCACCGGTCAAAAGGGACATCCACAAAATGTGTAAAAACCAGAAAGGCAAGACAGGCCCTGGAGAACAGGGAGCCTTGTTATGCTGATGGGCGGGATGTAAATTGCCAACTGCCTCTCTGGAGGAGTACATTGTGTTCCCTAAAACAACTAAACAACAGAGCTACAGAGGCAAGGGCACTTCCAGTCTAGGGAATAAACCTTGGGAAACCTGAAGATCAATAAGACAGAGCCACCCCAAAATTTAGGGCTGCACTGCTTACAAGGACCTCAACTTGGGTACACCTTAAATATCCCAGGAAATATAAAAATGGTTCAAAAAATTGTGGTACTTACGTACGATGGAATATCCCTCAGCCATGAAATCAATGTCATAAGACCAGTAGCAGCAAAATGGGTGGATTCAGGTACGATGATTCTAAGTGAAATAAGTCACACAGAAAAAGAAACTTATCATAAGATATCACTTATGAAGATGCTGTAAACATGGCTACACTTGAAGTGAGTTAGGAAAGAGAACAGTGTCTCACATTTAGAAAACACTCTTATGCCTGCTTAAGGGGGAAGGAGAGGTGGGGTGATGCATAAAACCAGAGTTTGATATAAGCACAGGTACCATTCCAAAAACCAACTATGGAATAGACAAGACCTACACCTTCCTCAGTGAAAGGGACTCAAAACCCCATATTTCCCGCAGAGGAATATATCTGACTAGTAAGAATCTTAAAACCTATGTATTGATATGTCTCCGTAAGGGAATCAAGTGTGTCTAGACTGGCATAAACATGGCAGCGAGAATCAGCTCAAACCCACTATAAAAAGGAATTTCAAAAACAAAACAAAAAAACTGGGAAATTCTTTACAATTCCTTCAGGGTCTCTGATGAAACCTGGAATGACCCTATCTACAACGACAGCTGGATGTGGCATAAGGCTGGACACTTGGGAATGAGAGGATTGGTGAGATTGGGTGAACAAATGCAGAACCTTTAAAGCAATAATGCATGGCACACATTCCATGGGTCCCAACTCTCCAGGTTGAAGGGAATATTACTACAGTTATAACATGTACGGGAAACCTAGAGAACGGACACACTGTGAATACGAAATGTTTCTAAAACTCAACGAATAGTCCCTCTCCTGGTGCTCCGGTTTGACTTTCCTTCTGCTTTACTATCAACCTCCCAAATTGGAGAGACAGCCCCTTTAACCTCCTGGTTCGCACAGGCTGCCAATTTGGCAGAGGATGAAAGGGAAGAGGGAGAACCAATGAGAGAGTAGCTGTTAGGCATTTGGACGGGAACATATCACTGTAATTTCCCGGCAGGAAAAAGAATTAACCAAAGTCTCAGCCCCCCACCGGGAACCAGTATAGGTCCTGAACCAAAATTTTGGACTTGCGGTCAGCTCACCTAAAACGAGTTGAAAAATGGAGCTCAGGGGCACAGCAATTCACAAACTGGCCGAGTAATAAAGGACAACTATCGTCCAAAAATCTGTTGAGGGAAGGCAACGAGGCAGACTTGAAAGCGAGGCAGAATAGCAAGAAACAGATTTCAAGAGGTACGTTGGAATCGCCTTTAAAGCACAGGAAGAGGGGCACAACTTCGACAATGATGCACTTGGCCAAAAAGGGCGTATGCGTTTTCTCCTGAATATATTCAGGAGAAAAAGCATACGCCCTTTTTGGCCAAGCAAGCAAGCGGGCAATGCAAATTTGCACTACAAAGAAGTATCACTTCCCACCGGTCAAAAGGGACATCCACAAAATGTGTAAAAACCGGAAAGGCAAGACAGGCCCTGGAGAACAGGGAGCCTTGTTATGCTGATGGGTGGGATGTAAATTGCCAACTGCCTCTCTGGAGGAGTGCATTGTGTTCCCTAAAACAAGTAAACAACAGAGCTACAGAGCCAAGGGCACTTCCAGTCTAGGGAATATACCTTGGGAAAACTGAAAATCAAAAAGACACAGCCACGCTAAAATTTAGGGCTGCACTGCTTACAAGGACCTCCACTTGTGTACACCTTAAATATCCCAGGAAATATAAAAATGGTTCAAAAAATTGTGGTACTTACGTACGATGGAATATCCCTCAGCCATGAAATCAATGTCATAAGACCAGTAGCAGCAAAATGGGTGGATTCAGGTACGATGATTCTAAGTGAAATAAGTCACACAGAAAAAGAAACTTATCAGAAGATGTCACTTATGAAGATCCTGTAAACATGGCTACACTTGAACTGAGTTAGGAAAGAGAACAGTGTCTCACATTTAGAAAACACTCTTATGCCTGCTTAAGGGGGAAGGAGAGGTGGGGTGATGCATAAAACCAGAGCTTGATATAAGCACAGGTACCGTTCCAAAAACCAACTATGGAATAGACAAGACCTACACCTTCCTCAGTGAAAGGGACTCAAAACCCCATATTTCCCACAGAGGAATATATCTGACTAGTAAGAATCTTAAAACCTATGTATTGATATGTCTCCATAAGGGAATCAAGTGTGTCTAGACTGGCATAAATATGGCAGCGAGAATCAGCTCAAACCCACTATAAAAAGGAATTTCAAAAATAAAACAAAACAACTGGGAAATTCTTTACAATTCCTTCAGGGTCTCTGATGAAACCTGGAATGACCCTATCTACAACGACAGCTGGATGTGGCATAAGGCTGGACACTTGGGACTGAGAGGATTGGTGAGATTGGGTGAGCAAATGCAGACCCTTTAAAGCAATAATGCATGGAACACATTCCATGGGTCCCAACTCTCCAGGTTGAAGGGAATATTACTACAGCTATAACATGTACGGGAAACCTAGAGAACGGACACACAGTGAATACGAAATGTTTCTAAAACTCAACGAATAGTCCCTCTCCTGGTGCTCCAGTTTGACTTTCCATCTGCTTTACTCT
This sequence comes from Hyperoodon ampullatus, assembly GCF_949752795.1. Taxonomy (NCBI): domain Eukaryota; kingdom Metazoa; phylum Chordata; class Mammalia; order Artiodactyla; family Ziphiidae; genus Hyperoodon; species Hyperoodon ampullatus. The sequence goes on along the minus strand of NW_027640917.1, from coordinate 731,665 downwards.
CAACCTCCCAACTTGGAGAGACAGCCCCTTTAACCTCCTGGTTCGCACAGGTTGCCAATTTGGCAGAGGATGAAAGGGAAGAGGGAGAACCAATGAGAGAGTAGCTGTTAGGCATTTGGACGGGCACATATCACTGTAATTTCCCGGCAGGAAGAAGAATTAACCAAAGTCTCATCCCCCCACCGGGAACCAGCATAGGTCCTGAACCAAAATTTTGGACTTGCGGTCAGCTCACCTAAAACGAGTTGAAAAATGGAGCTCAGGGGCACAGCAATTCACAAACTGGCCGAGTAATAAAGGACAACTATCGTCCAATAATCTGTTGAGGGAAGGCAAAGAGGCGGACTTGAAAGCGAGGCAGAATAGCAGGAAACAGATTTCAAGAGGTACGTTGGAATCGCCTTTAAAGCACAGGAAGAGGGGCACAACTTCGACAATGATGCACTTGGCCAAAAAGGGCGTATGCGTTTTCTCCTGAATATATTCAGGAGAAAAAGCATACGCCCTTTTTGGCCAAGCAAGCAAGCGGGCAATGCAAATTTGCACTACAAAGAAGTATCACTTCCCACCGGTCAAAAGGGACATCCACAAAATGTGTAAAAACCGGAAAGGCAAGACAGGCCCTGGAGAACAGGGAGCCTTGTTATGCTGATGGGTGGGATGTAAATTGCCAACTGCCTCTCTGGAGGAGTGCATTGTGTTCCCTAAAACAAGTAAACAACAGAGCTACAGAGCCAAGGGCACTTCCAGTCTAGGGAATATACCTTGGGAAAACTGAAAATCAAAAAGACACAGCCACCCTAAAATTTAGTGCTGCACTGCTTACAAGGACCTCCACTTGGGTACACCTTAAATATCCCAGGAAATATAAAAATGGTTCAAAAAATTGTGGTACTTACGTACGATGGAATATCCCTCAGCCATGAAATCAATGTCATAAGACCAGTAGCAGCAAAATGGGTGGATTCAGGTACGATGATTCTAAGTGAAATAAGTCACACAGAAAAAGAAACTTATCAGAAGATGTCACTTATGAAGATCCTGTAAACATGGCTACACTTGAACTGAGTTAGGAAAGAGAACAGAGTCTCACATTTAGAAAACACTCTTATGCCTGCTTAAGGGGGAAGGAGAGGTGGGGTGATGCATAAAACCAGAGTTTGATATAAGCACAGGTACCGTTCCAAAAACCAACTATGGATTAGTCAAGACCTACACCTTCCTCAGTGAAAGGGACTCAAAACCCCATATTTCCCGCAGAGGAATATATCTGACTAGTAAGAATCTTAAAACCTATGTATTGATATGTCTCCATAAGGGAATCAAGTGTGTCTAGACTGGCATAAACATGTCAGCGAGAATCAGCTCAAACCCACTATAAAAAGGAATTTCAAAAACAAACAAAAAAACTGGGAAATTCTTTACAATTCCTTCAGGGTCTCTGATGAAACCTGGAATGGCCCTATCTACAATGACACCTGGATGTGGCATAAGGCTGGACACTTGGGACTGAGAGGATTGGTGAGATTGGGTGAGCAAATGCAGACCCTTTAAAGCACAAATGCCTGGCACCCATTCCATGGGTCCCAACTCTCCAGGTTGAAGGGAATATTACTACAGCTATAACATGTATGCGAAACCTAGAGAACAGACACACTGTGAATACTAAAGGTTTCTAAAACTCAACGAATATTCCCTCTCCTGGTGCTCTGGTTTGACTTTCCATCTGCTTTACTATAAATCTCCCAACTTGGAGAGACAGCCCCTTTAACCTCCTGGTTCGCACAGGTTTCCAATTTGGCAGTGGATGAAAGGGAAGAGGGAGAACCAATGAGAGAGTAGCTGTAAGGCATTTGGACGGGCACATATCCCTCTAACTTCCCGGCAGGAAGAAGAAGTAACCAAAGTCTCAGCCCCCCACCGGGAACCAGCATAGGTCCTGAACCAAAATTTTGGACTTGCGGTCAGCTCACCAAAAACGAGTTGAAAAATGGAGCTCAGGGGCACAGCAATTCACAAACTGGCAGAGTAATAAAGGACAACTATCGTCCAAAAATCTGTGAAGGCTAGGCATCGAGGCGGACTTGAAAGCGAGGCAGAATAGCAGGAAACAGATGTCAAGAGGTACGTTGGAATCGCCTATAAAGCAGAGAATGAGAGGCACAACTTCGAAAATGATGCACTTGGCCAAAAAATGCGTATGTGTTTTCCTCTGAATATATTCAGGAGAAAACGCATATGCCTTTTTTGGCCAAGCAAGCAAGCAGGCAATGCAAATCTGCACTACAAAGAAGTATCACTTCCCACCAGTCAAAAGGGACTTCCAGAAAATGTGTAAAAACCAGAAAGGCAAGAGAGGCCCTGTAGAACAGGGAGCCTTGATATGCTGATGGGCGGGATGTAAATTGCCAACTGCCTCTCTGGAGGAGTGCATTGTGTTCCCTAGAACAAGTAAACCACAGAGCTACAGAGCAAAGGTCACTTCCAGTCTAGGGAATATACTTTGGGAAAACTGAAAATCAATAAGACTGAGCCAGCCCAATATTTAGGGCTGCACTGCTTCAAGAACCTCATCTTGAGTACACCTTAAATATCCCAGGAAATATAAAAATGGTTCAAAAAATTGTGGTACTTACCTAAGATGGGATATCCCTCAGCCATGAAATCAATGTCATAAGACCAGTAGCAGCAAAATGAGTGGATTCAGGTACGATGATTCTAAGTGAAATAAGTCGCACAGAAAAAGAAACTTATCATAAGATATCACTCATGAAGATCCTGTAAACATGGCTACACTTGAACTGAGTTAGGAAAGGGAACAGAGTCCAACATTTAGAAAACACACTTATGCCTGCTTAAGGGGGAAGGAGAGGTCGGGTGATGCATAAAACCAGAGTTTGATATAAGCACAGGTTCCGTTCCAAAAACCAACTATGGAATAGACAAGACCTACACCTTCCTCAGTGAAAGGGACTCAAAACCACATATTTCCGACAGAGGAATATATCGGACTAGTAAGAATCTTAAAACCTATGTATTGATATGTCTCCGTAAGGGAATCAAGTGTGTCTAGACTGGCATAAACATGGCAGCGAGAATCAGCTCAAACCCACTATAAAAAGGAATTTCAAAAACAAACCAAAAAAAGTTGGAAATTCTTTACAATTCCTTCAGGGTCTCTGATGAAACCTGGAATGACCCTATCTACAACGACAGCTGGATGTGGCATAAGGCTGGACACTTGGGACTGAGAGGATTAGATAAAATGGGTGAGCAAATGCAGACCCTTTAAAGCACAAATACCTGGCACCCATTCCATGGGCCCCAACTCTCCAGGTTGTAGGGAATATTACTACAGCTATAACATGTACGGGAAACCTAGAGAACGGACACACTGTGAATACGAAAAGTTTCTAAAACTCAACGAATAGTCCCTCTCCTGGTGCTCCGGTTTCACTTTCCATCTGCTTTACTATCAACCTCCCAACTTGGAGAGACAGCCTATTTAACCTCCTGGTTCGCACAGGTTTCCAATTTGGCAGAGGATGAAAGGGAAGAGGGAGAACCAATGAGAGAGTAGCTGTTAGGCATTTGAACGGGCACATATCACTGTAATTTCCCGGCAGGAAGAAGAATTAACCAAAGTCTCAGCCACCCACCGCGAACCAGTATAGGTCCTGAAACAAAATTTTGGACTTGCGGTCAGCTCACCAAAAACGAGTTGAAAAATGGAGCTCAGGGGCACAGCAATTCACAAACTGGCCGAGTACTAAAGGACAACTATCGTCCAAAAATCTGTTGAGGGAAGGCAACGAGGCGGACTTGAAAGCGAGGCAGAATAGCAGGAAACAGATTTCAAGAGGTACGTTGGAATCGCCTTTAAAGCAGAGGAAGATGGGCACAAGTTCGACCATGATGCACTTGGTCAAAAAGGGCGTATGCGTTTTCTCCTGAATATATTCAGGAGAAAACGCATACGCCCTTTTTGGCCAAGCAAGCAAGCGGGCAATGCAAATCTGCACTACAAAGAAGTATCACTTCCCACCGGTCAAAAGGGACATCCACAAAATGTGTAAAAACCAGAAAGGCAAGACAGGCCCTGGAGAACAGGGAACCTTGCTATGCTGATGGGCGGGATGTAAATTGCCAACTGCCTCTCTGGAGGAGTGCATTGTGTTCCCTAAAACAAGTAAAGAACAGAGCTACAGAGCCAAGGGCACTTCCAGTCTAGGGAATATACCTTGGGAACACTGAAAATCAATAAGACAGTGCCACCCAAAAATTTAGGGCTGCACTGCTTACAAGGACCTCAACTTGGGTACACCTTAAATATCCCAGGAAATATAAAAATGGTTCAAAAAATTGTGGTACTTACCTACGATGGAATATCCCTCAGCCATGAACTCAATGTCATAAGACCAGTAGCAGCAAAATGGGTGGATTCAGGTACGATGATTCTAAGTGAAATAAGTCACACAGAAAAAGAAACTTATCATAATATATCACTTATGAAGATCCTGTAAACATGGCTACACTTGAACTGAGTTAGGAAAGAGAACAGGGTCTCACATTTAGAAAACACTCTTATGCCTGCTTAAGGGGGAAGGAGAGGTGGGGTGATGCATAAAACCAGAGTTTGATATAAGCACAGGTACCGTTCCAAAAACCAACTATGGAATAGACAAGACCTACACCTTCCTCAGTGAAAGGGACTCAAAACCCCATATTTCCCGCAGAGGAATATATCTGACTAGTAAGAATCTTAAAACCTATGTATTGATATGTATCCGTAAGGGAATCAAGTGTGTCTAGACTGGCATAAACATGGCAGCGAGAATCAGCTCAAACCCGCTATAAAAAGGAATTTTAAAAACAAAACAAAAAAACCTGGAAATTCTTTACAATTCCTTCAGGGTCTCTGATGAAACCTGGAATGACCCTATCTACAACGACAGCTGGATGTTGCATAAGGCTGGACACTTGGGACTGAGAGGATTGGTGAGATTGGGTGAGCAAATGCAGACCCTTAAAGCAATAATGCATGGCACCCATTCCATTCGTCCCAACTCTCCAGGTTGAAGGGAATATTACTACAGCTATAACATGTACGGGAAACCTAGAGAACGGACACACTGTAAATATGAAAGGTTTCTAAAACTCAACGAATAGTCCCTCTCCTGGTGCTCCAGTTTGACTTTCCGGCTGCTTTACTATCATCCTCCCAACTTGGAGAGACAGCCCCTTTAACCTCCTGGTTTGCACAGCTTTCCAATTTGGCGGAGGATGAAAGGGAAGAGGGAGAACCAATGAGAGAGTAGCTGTTAGGCATTTGAACGGGCACATATCACTGTAATTTCCCGGAAGGAAGAAGAATTAACCAACGTCTCAGCCACCCACCGGGAACCAGCATAGGTCCTGAACCAAAATTTTGGACTTGCGGTCAGCTCACCAAAAACGAGTTGAAAAATGGAGCTCAGGGGCACAGTAATTCACAAACTGGCCGAGTAATAAAGGACAACTATCGTCCAAAAATCTGATGAGGGAAGGCAACGAGGCGGACTTGAAAGCGAGGCAGAGTAGCAGGAAACAGATTTCAAGAGGTACGTTGGAATCGCCTTTAAAGCACAGGAAGAGGGGCACAACTTCGACAATGATGCACTTGGCCAAAAAGGGCGTATGCGTTTTCTCCTGAATATATTCAGGAGAAAACGCATATGCCCTTTTTGGCCAAGCAAGCAAGCGGGCAATGCAAATCTGCACTACAAAGAAGTATCACTTCCCACCGGTCAAAAGGGACATCCACAAAATGTGTAAAAACCAGAAAGGCAAGACAGGCCCTGGAGAACAGGGAGCCTTGTTATGCTGATGGTCGGGATGTAAATTGCCAACTGCCTCTCTGGAGGAGTGCATTGTGTTCCCTAAAACAAGTAAACAACAGAGCTACAGAGCCAAGGGCACTTCCAGTCTAGGGAATATACCTTGGGATAACTGAAAATCAATAAGACAGAGCCACCCCAAAATTTAGGGCTGCACTGCTTACAAGGACCTGAACTTGGGTACACCTTAAATATCCCAGGAAATATAAAAATGGTTCAGAAAATTGTGGTACTTATGTACGATGGAATATCCCTCAGCCATGAAATCAATGTCATAAGACCAGTAGCAGCAAAATGGGTGGATTCAGGTACGATGATTCTAAGTGAAATAAGTCACACAGAAAAAGAAACTTTTAATAAGATATCACTTATGAAGATCCTGTAAACATGGCTACACTTGAACTGAGTTAGGAAAGAGAACAGTGTCTCACATTTAGAAAACACTCTTATGCCTGCTTAAGGGGGAAGGAGAGGTGGGGTGATGCATAAAACCAGAGTTTGATATAAGCACAGGTACCGTTCCATAAAGCAACTATGGAATAGACAAGTCCTACACCTTCCTCAGTGAAAGAGACTCAAAACCCCATATTTCCCGCAGAGGAATATATCTCACTATTAAGAATCTTAAAACCTATGTATTGATATGTCTCCGTAAGGCAGTCAAATCTGTGTAGACTGGCATAAACATGGCATCGAGAATCAGCTCAAACCCACTATAAAAAGGAATTTCAAAAACAAAACAAAAAAAATGGGAAATTCTTTACAATTCCTTCAGGCTCTCTGATGAAACCTGGAATGACCCTATCTACAATGACAGCTGGATGTGGCATAAGGAGGGACACTTGGGACTGAGACGATTGGTGAGATTGGGTGAGCAAATGCAGTCCCTTTGAAGCACAAATGACTGGCACCCATTCCATGGGTCCCAACTCTCCAGGTTGAAGGGAATATTACTACAGCTATAACATGTACGGGAAACCTAGAGAACGGACACACTGTGAATACGAAAGGCTTCTAAAACTCAACGAATAGTCCCTCTCCTGGTGCCCCGGTTTGACCTTCCATCTGCTTTACTATCAACATCCCAACTTGGGGAGACAGACCATTTAACCTCCTGGTTCGCACAGGTTGCCAATTTGGCAGAGGATGAAAGGGAAGAGGGAGAACCAATGAGAGAGTAGCTGTTAGGCATTTGAACGGGCACATATCACTGTAATTTCCCGGCAGGAAGAAGAATTAACCAAAGTCTCAGCCACCCCCCGTGAACCAGCATAAGTCCTGAACCAAAATTTTGGACTTGCGGTCAGCTCACCAAAAACGAGTTGAAAAATGGAGCTCAGTGGCACAGCAATTCACAAACTGGCCGAGTAATAAAGGACAACTATCGTCCAAAAATTTGTTGAGGGAAGGCAACGAGGCGGACTTGAAAGCGAGGCAGAATAGCAGGAAACAGATTTCAAGAGGTACGTTGGAATCGCCTTTAAAGCACAGGAAGAGGGGCACAACTTCGACAATGATGCACTTGTCCATAAAGTGCGTATGCGTTTTCTCCTGAATATATTCAGGAGAAAACGCATACACCCTTTTTGGCCAAGCAAGCAAGCGGGCAATGCAAAACTGCACTACAAAGAAGTATCACTTCCCACCGGTCAAAAGGGACATCCACAAAATGTGTAAAAACCAGAAAGGCAAGACAGGCCCTGGAGAACAGGGAGCCTTGTTATGCTGATGGGCGGGATGTAAATTGCCAACTGCCTCTCTGGGGGAGTGTACTGTGTTCCCTAAAACAAGTAAAGAACAGAGCTACAGAGCCAAGGGCACTTCCAGTCTAGGGAATATACCTTGGGAAAACTGAAAATCAATAAGACAGAGCCACCCCAAAATTTAGGGTTGCACTGCTTACAAGGACCTCAACTTGGGTACACCTTAAATATCCCAGGAAATATAACAACGGTTCAAAAAACTGTGGTACTTACGTACGATGGAATATCCCTCAGCCATGAAATCAATGTCAAAAGACCAGTAGCAGCAAAATGGGTGGATTCAGGTACGATGATTCTAAGTGAAATAAGTCACACAGAAAAAGAAACTTATCATAAGATATCACTTATGAAGATCCTGTAAACATGGCTACACTTGAACTGAGTTAGGAAAGAGAACAGTGTCTCACATTTAGAAAACACTCTTATGCCTGCTTAAGGGGGAAGGAGAGGTGGGGTGATGCATAAAACCAGAGTTTGATATAAGCACAGGTACCGTTCCAAAAACCAACTATGGAATAGACAAGACCTACACCTTCCTCAGTGAAAGGGACTCAAAACCCCATATATCCCGCAGAGGAATATATCTGACTAGTAAGAATCTTAAAACCTATGTATTGATATGTCTCCGTAAGGGAATCAAGTGTGTCTAGACTGGCATAAACATGGCAGTGAGAATCAGCTCAAACCCACTATAAAAAGGAATTTCAAAAACAAAACAAAAAAATGGGAAATTCTTTACAATTCCTTCTGGGTCTGTGATGAAACCTGGAATGACCCTATCTACAACGACAGCTGGATGTGGCATAAGGCTGGACACTTGGGACAGAGAGGAATGGTGAGATTGGGTGAGCAAATGCAGACCCTTTAAAGCACAAATGCCTGGCACCCATTCCATGGGTCCCAACTCTCCAGGTTGAAGGGAATATTACTACAGCTATAACATGTACAGGAAACCTAGAGAACGGACACACTGTGAATACGAAAGGTTTCTAAAACTCAACGAATAGTCCCTCTCCTGGTGCTCCGGTTTGACTTTCCATCTGCTTTACTATCAATCTCCCAACTTGGAGAGACAGCCCCTTTAACCTCCTCTTTCGGACAGGTTTCCAATTTGGCAGAGGATGAAAGGGAAGAGGGAGAACCAATGAGAGAGTAGCTGTTAGGCATTTGTATGGGCACATATCACTGTAATTTCCCACAGGAAGAAGTATTAACCAAAGTCTCAGCCACCCACCGGGAACCAGCATAGGTCCTGAACCAAAATTTTGGACATGCGGTGAGCTCACAAAAAACGAGTTGAAAAATGGAGCTCAAGGGCACAGCAATTCACAAACTTGCAGAGAAATAAAGGAAAACTATCATCCAAAAATCTGTTGAGGGAAGGCAACGAGGTGGACGTGAATGCGAGGCAGAATAGCAGGAAACAGATTTCAAGAGGTACGTTGGAATCGCCTTTAAAGCACAGGAAGAGGGGCAGAACTTCGACAATGATGCAGTTGGCCCAAAAGGGCGTATGCGTTTTCTCCTGAATATATTCAGGAGAAAACGCATACGCCCTTCTTGGCCAAGCAAGCAAGCACGCGGGCAATGCAAATCTGCTCTACAAAGAAGTATCACTTCCCACCGGTCAAAAGGGACACACACAAAATGTGTAAAATCCAGAAAGGTAAGACAGGCCCTGGAGAACCGGGAGCCTTGTTATGCTGATGGGCGGGATGTAAATTGCCAACTGCCTCTCTGGAGGAGTGCATTGTGTTCCCTAAAACAAGTAAACAACAGAGCTACAGAGCCAAGGGCACTTCCAGTCTAGGGAATATACCTTGGGAAAATTGAAAATCAATAAGACAGAGCCACCCCAAAATTTAGGGCTGCAGTGCTTACAAGGACCTCAACTTGGGTACACCATAAATATCCCAGGAAATATAAAAATGGTTCAAAAAATTGTGGCACTTTCTTATGATGGAATATCTCTCAGCCATGAAATCAATGTCATAAGACCAGAAGCAGCAAAATGGGTGGATTCAGGTACCATTGTTATAAGAGAAATAAGTCACACAGAATCAGAAACTTATCATAATATATCACTTATGAAGATCCTGTAAACATGGCTACACTTGAACTGAGTTAGGAAAGAGAACAGTGTCTCACATTTAGAAAACACTCTTATGCCTGCTTAAGGGGGAAGGAGAGGTGGGGTGATGCATAAAACCAAAGTTTGATATAAGCACAGGTACCGTTCCAAAAACCAACTATGGAATAGTCAAGACCTATACCTTCCTCAGGGAAAGGTACTCAAAACACCATATTTCCCGCAGAGGAATATATCTGACAAGTTAGAATCTTAAAACCTATGTATTGATATGTCTCCGTAAGGGAATCAAGTGTGTCTAGACTGGCATAAACATGGCAGCGAGAATCAGCTCAAACCCACTATAAAAAGGAATTTCAAAAACAAAATAAAAAACTGGGAAAATCTTTACAATTCCTTCAGGGTCTCTGATGAAACCTGGAATGACGCTATATACAATGACAGCTGTATGTGGCATAAGGCTGGACACTTGGGACTGAGAGGATTGGTGAGATTGGGTGAGTAAATGCAGACCCTTTAAAGCAATAATGCATGGCACCCATTCCATGGGTCCCAACTCTCCTGGTTGAAGGGAATATTACTACAGTTATAACATGTACGGGAAACCTAGAGAACGGACACACTGTGAATACGAAAGGTTTCTAAAACTCAACGAATAGTCCCTCCCCTGATGCTCTGGTTTGACTTTCCATCTGCTTTACTATCAATCTCCCAAGTTGGAGAGACAGCCCATTTAACCTCCTGGTTCGTACAGGTTTCCAATTTGGCAGAGGATGAAAGGGAAGAGGGAGAACCAATGAGAGAGTAGCTGTTAGGTATTTGGACTGGCACATATCACTCTAACTTCCCGGCAGGAAGAAGAATTAACCAAAGTCTCAGCCCCCCACCGGGAACCAGCAGAGGTCCTGAACCAAAATTTTGGACTTGCGGTCAGCTCACCAAAAACGAGTTGAAAAATGGAGCTCAGGGGCACAGCAATTCACAAACTGGCCGAGTAAAAAAGGACAACTATCGTCCAAAAATCTTTTGAGGGAAGGCAATGAGGCAGACTTGAAAGCGAGGCAGAATAGCAGGAAACAGATTTCAACAGGTACGTTGGAATCGCCTTTAAAGCACAGGAAGAGGGGCACAACTTCGACAATGATGCACTTGGCCAAAAAGGGCGTATGCGTTTTCTCCTGAATATATTCAGGAGAAAACGCATACGCCCTTTTTGGCCAAGCAAGCAAGCGGGCAATGAAAATCTGCACTACAAAGAAGTATCACTTCCCACCGGTCAAAAGGGACATCCACAAAATGTGTAAAAACCAGAAAGGCAGGACAGGCCCTGGAGAACAGGGAGCCTTGTTATGCTGATGGGCGGGATGTAAATTGCCAACTGCCTCTCTGGAGGAGTGCATTGTGTTCCCTAAAACAAGTAAAGAACAGAGCTACAGAGCCAAGGGCACTTCCAGTCTAGGGAATATACCTTGGGAAAACTGAAAATCAATAAGACAGAGCCACCCCAAAATTTAGGGCTGCACTGCTTACAAGGACCTCAACTTGGGTACACCTTAAATATCCCAGGAAATATAAAAATGGTTCAAAAAATTGTGGTACTTACGTACGATGGAATATCCCTCAGCCATGAAATCAATGTCATAAGACCAGTAGCAGCAAAATGGGTGGATTCAGGTACGATGATTCTAAGTGAAATAAGTCACAGAGAAAAAGAAACTTATCATAAGATATCACTTATGAAGATCCTGTAAACATGGCTAAACTTGAACTGAGTTAGGAAAGAGAACAGAGTCTCACATTTAGAAAACACTCTTATGCCTGCTTAAGGGGGAAGGAGAGGTGGGGTGATGCATAAAACCAGAGTTTGATATAAGCACAGGTACCGTTCCAAAAACCAACTATGGAATAGACAAGACCTACACCTTCCTCAGTGAAAGGGACTCAAAACCCCATATTTCCCGCAGAGGAATATATCTGACTAGTAAGAATCTGAAAACCTATGTATTGATATGTCTCCATAAGGGAATCAAGTGTGTCTAGACTGGCATAAATATGGCAGCGAGAATCAGCTCAAACCCACTATAAAAAGGAATTTCAAAAATAAAACAAAACAACTGGGAAATTCTTTACAATTCCTTCAGGGTCTCTGATGAAACCTGGAATGACCCTACCAACAACGACAGCTGGATGTGGCATAAGGCTGGACACTTGGGACTGAGAGGATTGGTGAGATTGGGTGAGCAAATGCAGACCCTTTAAAGCAATAATGCATGGAACACATTCCATGGGTCCCAACTCTCCAGGTTGAAGGGAATATTACTACAGCTATAACATGTACGGGAAACCTAGAGAACGGACACACAGTGAATACGAAATGTTTCTAAAACTCAACGAATAGTCCCTCTCCTGGTGCTCCGGTTTGACTTTCCATCTGCTTTACTATCAACCTCCCAACTTGGAGAGACAGCCCCTTTAACCTCCTGGTTCGCACAGGTTGCCAATTTGGCAGAGGAAGAAAGGGAAGAGGGAGAACCAATGAGAGAGTAGCTGATAGGCATTTGGACGGGCACATATCACAATAATTTCCCGGCAGGAAGAAGAATTAACCAAAGTCTCAGACCCCCACCGGGAACCAGCATAGGTCCTGAACCAAAATTTTGGACTTGCGGTCAGCTCACCTAAAACGAGTTGAAAAATGGAGCTCAGGGGCACAGCAATTCACAAACTGGCCGAGTAATAAAGGACAACTATCGTCCAATAATCTGTTGAGGGAAGGCAACTAGGCGGACTTGAAAGCGAGGCAGAATAGCAGGAAACAGATTTCAAGAGGTACGTTGGAATCGCATTTAAAGCACAGGAAGAGGGGCACAACTTCGACAATGATGCACTTGGCCAAAAAGGGCGTATGCGTTTTCTCCTGAATATATTCAGGAGAAAACGCATACGCCCTTTTTGGCCAAGCAAGCAAGCGGGCAATGCAAATCTGCACTACAAAGAAGTATCACTTCCCACCGGTCAAAAGGGACATCCACAAATGTGTAAAAACCAGAAAGGCAAGACAGGCACTGGAGAACAGGGAGCCTTCTTATGCTGATGGGCGGGATGTAAATTGCCAACTGCCTCTCTGGAGGAGTACATTGTGTTCCCTAAAACAAGTAAAGAACAGAGCTACAGAGCCAAGGGCACTTCCAGTCTAGGGAATATACCTTGGGAAAACTGAATATCAATAAGACAGAGCAACCCCAAAATTTAGGGCTGCACTGCTTACAAGGACCTCAACTTGGGTACACCTTAAATATCCCAGGAAATATAAAAATGGTTCAAAAAATTGTGGTACTTACGTACGATGGAATATCCCTCAGCCATGAAATCAATGTCATAAGACCAGTAGCAGCAAAATGGGTGGATTCAGGTACGATGATTCTAAGTGAAATAAGTCACAGAGAAAAAGAAACTTATCATAAGATATCACTTATGAAGATCCTGTAAACATGGCTACACTTGAACTGAGTTAGGAAAGAGAACAGTGTCTCACATTTAGAAAACACTCTTATGCCTGCTTAAGGGGGAAGGAGAGGTGGGGTGATGCATAAAACCAGAGTTTGATATAAGCACAGGTACCATTCCAAAAACCAACTATGGAATAGACAAGACCTACACCTTCCTCAGTGAAAGGGACTCAAAACCCCATATTTGCCGCAGAGGAATATATCTGACTAGTAAGAATCTTAAAACCTATGTATTGATATGTCTCCGTAAGGGAATCAAGTGTGTCTAGACTGGCATAAACATGGCAGCGAGAATCAGCTCAAACCCACTATAAAAAGAAATTTCAAAAACAAAACAAAAAAACTGGTAAATTCTTTACAATTCCTTCAGGGTCTCTGATGAAACCTGGAATGACCCTATCTACAATGACAGCTGGATGTGGCATAAGGCTGGACACTTGGGACTGAGAGGATTGGTGAGATTGGGTGAACAAATGCAGACCATTTAAAGCAATAATGCATGGCACACATTCCATGGGTCCCAACTCTCCAGGTTGAAGGGAATATTACTACAGTTATAACATGTACGGGAAACCTAGAGAACGGACACACTGTGAATACGAAAGGTTTCTAAAACTCAACGAATAGTCCCTCTCCTGGTGCTCCGGTTTTACTTTCCATCTGCTTTACTATCAAGCTCCCACCTTGGAGAGACAGCCCCTTTAACCTCCTGGTTCGCACAGGTTGACAATTTGGCAGAGGATGAAAGGGAAGAGGGAGAACCAATGAGAGAGTAGCTGTTAGGCATTTGGACAGGCACATATCACTGTAATTTCCCGGCAGGAAGAAGAATTAACAAAAGTATCAGGCCCCCACAGGGAACCAGTATAGGTCCTGAACCAAAATTTTGGACTTGCGTTCAGCTCACCATAAACGAGTTGAAAAATGGAGCTCAGGGGCACAGCAATTCACAAACTGGCAGAGTAATAAAGGACAACTATCGTCCAAAAATCTGTGAAGGCTAGGCAACGAGGCGGACTTGAAGCGAGGCAGAATAGCAGGAAACAGATTTCAAGAGGTACGTTGGAATCGCCTATAAAGCAGAGAAAGAGAGGCACAACTTCGAAAATGATGCACTTGGCCAAAAAATGCGTATGTGTTTTCCTCTGAATATATTCAGGAGAAAACGCATATGCCTTTTTTGGCCAAGCAAGCAAGCGGGCAATGCAAATCTGCACTACAAAGAAGTATCACTTCCCACCAGTCAAAAGGGACTTCCAGAAAATGTGTAAAAACTAGAAAGACAAGAGAGGCCCTGTAGAACAGGGAGCCTTGATATGCTGATGGGCGGGATGTAAATTGCCAACTGCCTCTCTGGAGGAGTGCATTGTGTTCCCTAGAACAAGTAAACCACAGAGCTACAGAGCAAAGGTCACTTCCAGTCTAGGGAATATACTTTGGGAAAACTGAAAATCAATAAGACTGAGCCAGCCCAATATTTAGGGCTGCACTGCTTCAAGAACCTCATCTTGAGTACACCTTAAATATCCCAGGAAATATAAAAATGGTTCAAAAAATTGTGGTACTTACCTAAGATGGGATATCCCTCAGCCATGAAATCAATGTCATAAGACCAGTAGCAGCAAAATGAGTGGATTCAGGTACGATGATTCTAAGTGAAATAAGTCGCACAGAAAAAGAAACTTATCATAAGATATCACTCATGAAGATCCTGTAAACATGGCTACACTTGAACTGAGTTAGGAAAGGGAACAGAGTCCAACATTTAGAAAACACACTTATGCCTGCTTAAGGGGGAAGGAGAGGTCGGGTGATGCATAAAACCAGAGTTTGATATAAGCACAGGTTCCGTTCCAAAAACCAACTATGGAATAGACAAGACCTACACCTTCCTCAGTGAAAGGGACTCAAAACCTCATATTTCCCACAGAGGAATATATTGGACTAGTAAGAATCTTAAAACCTATGTATTGATATGTCTCCGTAAGGGAATCAAGTGTGTCTAGACTGGCATAAACATGGCAGCGAGAATCAGCTCAAACCCACTATAAAAAGGAATTTCAAAAACAAAACAAAAAAATGGGAAATTCTTTACAATTCCTTCAGGGTCTCTGATGAAACCTGGAATGACCCTATCTACAATGACAGCTGGATGTGGCATAATGCTGGACACTTGGGACTGCGAGAATTGGTGTGATTGGGCGAGCAAATGCAAACCCTTTAAAGCAATAATGCATGGCACCGATTCCATGGGTCCCAACTCTCCAGGTTGAAGGGAATATTACTACAGCTATAACATGTACAGGAAAACTAGAGAATTGACACACTGTGAATACGAAAGGTTTCTAAATCTCAACGAATAGTCCCTCGCTTGGTGCTCTGCTTTGACATTCCAACTGCTTTACTATCAATCTCCCAACTTGGAGAGACAGCGCCTTTAACTTCCTGGTTCGCACAGGTTGCCAATTTGGCAGAGGATGAAGGGGAAGAGGGAGAACCAATGAGAGAGTAGCTGTTAGGCATTTGGACGGGCACATATCACTGTAATTTCCCGGCAGGAAGAAGAATTAACCAAAGTATCAGCCACCCACTGGGAACCTGTATAGTTCCTGAACCAAAATTTTGGACTTGCGGTCAGCTCACAAAAAACGAGTTGAAAAATGGAGCTCAGGGTCACAGCAATTCACAAACTGGCAGAGTAATAAAGGACAACTATCGTCCGAAAATCGGTTGAGGGAAGGCAACGAGGCGGACTTGAAAGTGAGGCAGAATAGCAGCAAACAGATTTCAAGAAGTACGTTGGAATCGCCTTTAAAGCACAGGAAGAGGGGCACAACTTCGACAATGATGCACTTGGCCAAAAAGGGCGTATGCGTTTTCTCCTGAATATATTCAGGAGAAAACGCAAACGCCCTTTTTGGCCAAGCAAGCAAGCGGGCAATGCAAATCTGCACTACAAAGAAGTGTCACTTCCACCGGTCAAAAGGGATATCCACAAAATGTGTAAAAACCAGAAAGGCAAGACAGGCCCTGGAGATCAGGGAGCCTTGTTATGCTGATGGGCGGGATGTAAATTGCCAACTGCCTCTCTGGAGGAGTGCATTTTGTTCCCTAAAAGAAGTAAACAACAGAGCTACAGAGCCAAGGGCACTTCCAGTCTAGGGAATATACATTGGGAAAACTGAAACTCAAAAAGACACAGCCAACCCAAAATTTAGGGCTGCACTGCTTAGAGAAACCTCAACTTGGGTACAACATAAATATCCCAGGAAATATAAAAATGGTTCAAAAAATTGTGGTACTTACCTAAGATGGTATATCCCTCAGCCATTAAATCAATGTCATAAGACCCGTAGTAGCAAAATGAGTGGATTCAGGTACGATGATTCTAAGTGAAATTAGTCACACAGAAAAAGAAACTTATCATAAGATATCACTCATGAAGATCCTGTAAACATGGCTACACTTGAACTGAGTTAGGAAAGAGAACAGTGTCTCACATTTAGAAAACACTCTTATGCCTGTTTAAGGGGGAAGCAGAGTTGGGGTGATGCATAAAACCAGAGTTTGATATAAGCAGAGGTACCGTTCCAAAAACCAACTATGGAATAGACAAGACCTACACCTTCCTCAGTGAAAGGGACTCAAAACCCCATATTTCCCGCAGAGGAATATATCTGACTAGTAAGAATCTTAATACCTATGTATTGATATGTCTCCGTAAGGGAATCAAGTGTGTCTAGGCTGGCATAAACATGGAAGGGAGAATCAGCTCAAACCCACTATAAAAAGGAATTTCAAAAACAAACCAAAAAAACTTGGAAATTCTTTACAATTCCTTCAGGGTCTCTGATGAAACCTGGAATGACCCTATCTACAACGGCAGCTGGATGTGGCATAAGGCTGGACACTTGGGACTGAGAGGATTAGATAAAATGGGTGAGCAAATGCAGACCCTTTAAAGCACAAATACCTGGCACCCATTCCATGGGCCCCAACTCTCCAGGTTGTAGGGAATATTACTACAGCTATAACATGTACGGGAAACCTAGAGAACGGACACACTGTGAATACGAAAAGTTTCTAAAACTCAACGAATAGTCCCTCTCCTGGTGCTCCGGTTTCACTTTCCATCTGCTTTACTATCAACCTCCCAACTTGGAGAGACAGCCCCTTTAACCTCCTGGTTCGCACACGTTTCCAATTTGGCAGAGGATGAAAGGGAAGAGGGAGAACCAATGAGAGAGTAGCTGTTAGGCATTTTAAAGGGCACATATCACTGTAATTTCCCGGCAGGAAGAAGAATTAACCAAAGTCTCAGCCACCCACCGCGAACCAGTATAGGTCCTGAACCAAAATTTTGGACTTGCGGTCAGCTCACCAAAAACGAGTTGAAAAATGGAGCTCAGGTGCATAGCAATTCACAAACTGGCCGAGTACTAAAGGACAACTATCGTCCAAAAATCTGTTGAGGGAAGGCAACGAGGCGGACTTGAAAGCGAGGCAGAATAGCAGGAAACAGATTTCAAGAGGTACGTTGGAATCGCCTTTAAAGCAGAGGAAGATGGGCACAACTTCGACAATGATGCACTTGGCCAAAAAGGGCGTATGCGTTTTCTCCTGAATATATTCAGGAGAAAACGCATACGCCCTTTTTGGCCAAGCAAGCAAGCGGGCAATGCAAATCTGCACTACAAAGAAGTATCACTTCCCACCAGTCAAAAGGGACATCCACAAAATGTGTAAAAACCAGAAAGGCAAGACAGGCCCTGGAGAACAGGGAACCTTGCTATGCTGATGGGCGGGATGTAAATTGCCAACTGCCTCTCTGGAGGAGTGCATTGTGTTCCCTAAAACAAGTAAAGAACAGAGCTACAGAGCCAAGGGCACTTCCAGTCTAGGGAATATACCTTGGGAACACTGAAAATCAATAAGACAGTGCCACCCAAAAATTTAGGGCTGTACTGCTTACAAGGACCTCAACTTGGGTACACCTTAAATATCCCAGGAAATATAAAAATGGTTCAAAAAATTGTGGTACTTACCTACGATGGAATATCCCTCAGCCATGAACTCAATGTCATAAGACCAGTAGCAGCAAAATGTGTGGATTCAGGTACGATGATTCTAAGTGAAATAAGTCACACAGAAAAAGAAACTTATCATAATATATCACTTATGAAGATCCTGTAAACATGGCTACACTTGAAATGAGTTAGGAAAGAGAACAGTGTCTCACATTTAGAAAACACTCTTATGCCTGCTTAAGGGGGAAGGAGAGGTGGGGTGATGCATAAAACCAGAGTTTGATATAAGCACAGGTACCGTTCCAAAAACCAACTATGGAATAGACAAGACCTACACCTTCCTCAGTGAAAGGGACTCAAAACCCCATATTTCCCGCAGAGGAATATATCTGACTAGTAAGAATCTTAAAACCTATGTATTGATATGTATCCATAAGGGAATCAAGTGTGTCTAGACTGGCATAAACATGGCAGCGAGAATCAGCTCAAACCCACTATAAAAAGGAATTTTAAAAACAAAACAAAAAAACCTGGAAATTCTTTACAATTCCTTCAGGGTCTCTGATGAAACCTGGAATGACCCTATCTACAACGACAGCTGGATGTTGCATAAGGCTGGACACTTGGGACTGAGAGGATTGGTGAGATTGGGTGAGCAAATGCAGACCCTTAAAGCAATAATGCATGGCACCCATTCCATTCGTCCCAACTCTCCAGGTTGAAGGTAATATTACTACAGCTATAACATGTACGGGAAACCTAGAGAACGGACACACTGTGAATATGAAAGTTTTCTGAAACTCAACGAATAGTCCCTCTCCTGGTGCTCCAGTTTGACTTTCCGGCTGCTTTACTATCAACCTCCCAACTTGGAGAGACAGCCCCTTTAACCTCCTGGTTTGCACAGGTTGCCAATTTGGCAGAGGATGAAAGGGAAGAGGGAGAACCAATGAGAGAGTAGCTGTTAGGCATTTGAACGGGCACATATCACTGTAATTTCCCGGCAGGAAGAATAATTAACCAACGTCTCAGCCACCCACCGGGAACCAGCATAGGTCCTGAACCAAAATTTTGGACTTGCGGTCAGCTCACCAAAAACGAGTTGAAAAATGGAGCTCAGGGGCACAGTAATTCACAAACTGGCCGAGTAATAAAGGACAACTATCGTCCAAAAATCTGATGAGGGAAGGCAACGAGGCGGACTTGAAAGCGAGGCAGAATAGCAGGAAACAGATTTCAAGAGGTACGTTGGAATCGCCTTTAAAGCACAGGAAGAGGGGCACAACTTCGACAATGATGCACTTGGCCAAAAAGGGCGTATGCGTTTTCTCCTGAATATATTCAGGAGAAAACGCATACGCCCTTTTTGGCCAAGCAAGCAAGCGGGCAATGCAAATCTGCACTACAAAGAAGTATCACTTCCCACCGGTCAAAAGGGACATCCACAAAATGTGTAAAAACCAGAAAGGCAAGACAGGCCCTCGAGAACAGGGAGCCTTGTTATGCTGATGGGCGGGATGTAAATTGCCAACTGCCTCTCTGGAGGAGTGCATTGTGTTCCCTAAAACAAGTAAAGAACAGAGCTACAGAGCCAAGGGCACTTCCAGTCTAGGGAATATACCTTGGGAAAACTGAAAATCAATAAGACAGAGCCACCCCAAAATTTAGGGCTGCACTGCTTACAAGGACCTCAACTTGGGTACACCTTAAATATCCCAGGAAATATAAAAATGGTTCAAAAAATTGTGGTACTTATGTACGATGGAATATCCCTCAGCCATGAAATCAATGTCATAAGACCAGTAGCAGCAAAATGGGTGGATTCAGGTACGATGGTTCTAAGTGAAATAAGTCACACAGAAAAAGAAACTTATCATAAGATATCACTTATGAAGATCCTGTAAACATGGCTACACTTGAACTGAGTTAGGAAAGAGAACAGTGTCTCACATTTAGAAAACACTCTTATGCCTGCTTAAGGAGGAAGGAGAGGTGGGGTGATGCATAAAACCAGAGTTTGATATAAGCACAGGTACCGTTCCAAAAACCAACTATGGAATAGACAAGACCTACACCTTCCTCAGTGAAAGGGACTCAAAACTCCATATTTCCCGCAGAGGAATATATCTGACTAGTAAGAATCTTAAAACCTATGTATTGATATGTCTCCGTAAGGGAATCAAGTGTGTCTAGACTGGCATAAACATGGCAGCGAGAATCAGCTCAAACCCACTATAAAAAGGAATTTCAAAAACAAAACAAAAAAACTGGGAAATTCTTTACAATTCCTTCAGGGTCTCTGATGAAACCTGGAATGACCCTATCTACAATGACAGCTGGATGTGGCATAAGGAGGGACACTTGGGACTGAGACGATTGGTGAGATTGGGTGAGCAAATGCAGACCCTTTAAAGCACAAATGCCTGGCACCCATTCCTTGGGTCCCAACTCTCCAGTTTGAAGGGAATATTACTACAGCTATAACATGTACGGGAAACCTATAGAACGGACACACTGTGAATACGAAAGGTTTCTAAAACTCAACGAATAGTCCCTCTCCTGGCACTCCGGTTTGACTTTCCATCTGCTTTACTATCAACCTCCGAACTTGGAGAGACAGCCCCTTTAACCTCCTGGTTTGCACAGTTTGCCAATTTGGCAGAGGATGAAAGGGAAGAGGGAGAACCAATGAGAGAGTAGCTGTTAGGCATTTGAACGGGCACATATCACTGTAATTTACCGGCAGGAAGAAGAATTAACCAACGTCTCAGCCACCCACCGGGAACCAGCATAGGTCCTGAACCAAAATTTTGGACTTGCGGTCAGCTCACCAAAAACGGGTTGAAAAATGGAGCTCAGGCGCACAGCAATTCACAAACTGGCCGAGTAATAAAGGACAACTATCGTCCAAAAATCTCATGAGGGAAGGCAACGAGGCGGACTTGAAAGCGAGGCAGAATAGCAGGAAACTGATTTCAAGGGGTACGTTGGAATCGCCTTTAAAGCACAGGAAGAGGGGCACAACTTCGACAATGATGCACTTGGCCAAAAAGGGCGTATGCGTTTTCTCCTGAATATATTCAGGAGAAAACGCATACGCCCTTTTTGGCCAAGCAAGCAATCGGGCAATGCAAATCTGCACCACAAAGAAGTATCACTTCCCACCGGTCAAAAGGGACATCCACAAAATTTGTAAAAACCAGAAAGGCAAGACAGGCCCTGGAGAACAAGGAGCCTTGTTATGCTGATGGGCGGGATGTAAATTGCCAACTGCCTCTCTGGAGGAGTGCATTGTGTTCCCTAAAACAAGTAAACAACAGAGCTACAGAGCCAAGGGCACTTCCAGTCTAGGGAATATACCTTGGGATAAATGAAAATCAATAAGACAGAGCCACCCCAAAATTTACGGCTGCACTGCTTACAAGGATCTCAACTTGGGTACACCTTAAATATCCCAGGAAATATAAAAATCATTCAAAAAATTGTGGTACTTATGTACGATGGAATATCCCTCAGCCATGAAATCAATGTCATAAGACCAGTAGCAGCAAAATGGGTGGATTCAGGTACGATGATTCTAAGTGAAATAAGTCACACAGAAAAAGAAACTTTTAATAAGATATCACTTATGAAGATCCTGTAAACATGGCTACACTTGAACTGAGTTAGGAAAGAGAACAGTGTCTCACATTTAGAAAACACTCTTATGCCTGCTTAAGGGGGAAGGAGAGGTGGGGTGATGCATAAAACCAGAGTTTGATATAAGCACAGGTACCGTTCCATAAACCAACTATGGAATAGACAAGTCCTACACCTTCCTCAGTGAAAGGGACTCAAAACCCCATATTTCCCGCAGAGGAATATATCTCACTAGTAAGAATCTTAAAACCTATGTATTGATATGTCTCCGTAAGGGAGTCAAATCTGTCTAGACTGGCATAAACATGGCAGCGAGAATCAGCTCAAACCCACTATAAAAAGGAATTTCAAAAACAAAACAAAAAAACTGGGAAATTCTTTACAATTCCTTCAGGGTCTCTGATGAAACCTGGAATGACCCTATCTACAATGACAGCTGGATGTGGCATAAGGAGGGACACTTGGGACTGAGACGATTGGTGAGATTGGGTGAGCAAATGCAGACCCTTTGAAGCACAAATGACTGGCACCCATTCCATGGGTCCCAACTCTCCAGGTTGAAGGGAATATTACTACAGCTATAACATGTAGGGGAAACCTAGAGAACGGACACACTGTGAATACGAAAGGTTTCTAAAACTCAACGAATAGTCCCTCTCCTGGTGCTCCGGTTTGACTTTGCATCTGCTTTACTATCAACATCCCAACTTGGGGAGACAGACCATTTAACCTCCTAGTTTGCACAGGTTGCCAATTTGGCAGAGGATGAAAGGGAAGAGGGAGAACCAATGAGAGAGCAGCTGTTAGGCATTTGAACGGGCACATATCACTGTAATTTCCCGGCAGGAAGAAGAATTAACCAAAGTCTCAGCCACCCACCGGGAAGCAGCATAGGTCTTGAACCAAAATTTTGGACTTACGGTCAGCTCACCAAAAACGAGTTGAAAAATGGAGCTCAGGTGCACAGCAATTCACAAACTGGCCGAGTAATAAAGGACAACTATCGTCCAATAATCTGTTGAGGGAAGGCAACGAGGCGGACTTGAAAGCGAGGCAGAATAGCAGGAAACAGATTTCAAGAGGTACGTTGGAATCGCCTTTAAAGCACAGGAAGAGGGGCACAACTTCGACAATGATGCACTTGGCCAAAAAGGGCGTATGCGTTTTCTCCTGAATATATTCAGGAGAATACGCATACGCCCTTTTTGGCCAAGCAAGCAAGCGGGCAATGCAAATCTGCACTACAAAGAAGTATCACTTCCCACCGGTCAAAAAGGACATCCACAAAATGTGTAAAAACCAGAAAGGCAAGACAGGCCCTGGAGAACAGGGAGCCTTGTTATGCTGATGGGCAGGATGTAAATTGCCAACTGCCTCTCTGGAGGAGTGCATTGTGTTCCCTAAAACAAGTAAAGAACAGAGCTACAGAGCCAAGGGCACTTCCATTCTAGGGAATATACCTTGGGAAAACTGAAAATCAATAAGACAGAGCCACCCCAAAATTTAGGGCTGCACTGCTTACAAGGACCTCAAATTGGGTACACCTTAAATATCCCAGGAAATATAAAAATGGTTCAAAAAATTGTGGTACTTACCTACGATGGAATATCCCTCAGTCATGAAATCAATGTCATAAGACCAGTAGCAGCAAAATGGGTGGATTCAGGTACGATGATTCTAAGTGAAATAAGTCACACAGAAAAAGAAACTTATCATAAGATATCACTTATGAAGATCCTGTAAACATGGCTACACTTGAACTGAGTTAGGAAAGAGAACAGTGTCTCACATTTAGAAAACACTCTTATGCCTGCTTAAGGGGGAAGGAGAGGTGGGGTGATGCATAAAACCAGAGTTTGATATAAGCACAAGTACCGTTCCAAAAACCATCTATGGAATAGACAAGACCTACACCTTCCTCAGTGAAAGGGACTCAAAACTCCATATTTCCCGCAGAGGAATATATCTGACTAGTAAGAATCTTAAAACATATGTATTGATATGTCTCCGTAAGGGAATCAAGTGTGTCTAGACTGGCATAAACATGGCAGCAAAAATCAGCTCAAACCCACTATAAAAAGGAATTTCAAAAACAAAACAAAAAAACTGGGAAATTCTTTACAATTCCTTCAGGGTCTCTGATGAAACCTGGAATGACCCTATCTACAATGACAGCTGGATGTGGCATAAGGAAGGACACTTGGGACTGAGAGGATTGCTGAGATTTGGAGAGCAAATGCAGACCCTTTAAATCACAATTGCCTGGCACCCATTCCAAGGGTCCCAACTCTCCAGGTTGAAGGGAATATTACTACAGCTATATCATGTACGGGAAACCTAGAGAACGGACACACTGTGAATACGAAAGGCTTCTAAAACTCAACGAATAGTCCCTCTCCTGGTGCTCCGGTTTGACTTTCCATCTGCTTTACTATCAACCTCCCAACTTGGAGAGACAGCCCCTTTAACCTCCTGGTTCGCACAGGTTGCCAATTTGGCAGAGGATGAAAGGGAAGAGGGAGAACCAATGAGAGAGTCGCTGTTAGGCATTTGAACGGGCACATATCACTGTAATTTCCCGGCAGGAAGAAGAATTAACCAAAGTCTCAGCCACCCCCCGTGAACCAGCATAAGTCCTGAACCAAAATTTTAGACTTGCGGTCAGCTCACCAAAAACGAGTTGAAAAATGGAGCTCAGTGGCACAGCAATTCACAAACTGGCCGAGTAATAAAGGACAACTATCGTCCAAAAGTCTGATGAGGGAAGGCAACGAGGCAGACTTGAAAGCGAGGCAGAATAGCAGGAAACAGATTTCAACAGGTACGTTGGAATCGCCTTTAAAGCACAGGAAGAGGGGCACAACTTCGATAATGATGCACTTGGCTAAAAAGGGCGTATGCGTTTTCTCCTGAATATATTCAGGAGAAAACTCATAGGCCCTTTTTGGCCAAGCAAGCAAGCGGGCAATGCAAATCTGCACTACAAAGAAGTATCACTTCCCACCGGTGAAAAGGGACATCAACAAAAAGTGTAAAAACCAGAAAGGCAAGACAGGCCTTGGAGAACAGGGAGCCTTGCTATGCTGATGGGCGGGATGTAAATTGCCAACTGCCTCTCTGGAGGAGTGCATTGTGTTCCCTAAAACAAGTAAAGAACAGAGCTACAGAGCCAAGGGCACTTCCAGTCTAGGGAATATACCTTGGGAAAACTGAAAATCAATAAGTCAGAGCCACCCCAAAATTTAGGGCTGCACTGCTTACAAGGACCTCAACTTGGGTACACCTTATATATCCCAGGAAATATAAAAATGGTTCAAAAAATTGTGGTACTTACTTACGATGGAATATCCGTCAGGCGTGAAATCAATGTCATAAGACCAGTAGCAGCAAAATGGGTGGATTCAGGTACGATGGTTCTAAGTGAAATAAGTCACACAGAAAAAGAAACTTATCATAAGATATCACTTATGAAGATCCTGTAAACATGGCTTCACTTGAACTGAGTTAGGAAAGAGAACAGTGTCTCACATTTAGAAAACACTCTTATGCCTGCTTAAGGGGGAAGGAGAGGTGGGGTGATGCATAAAACCAGAGTTTGATATAAGCACAGGTACCGTTCCAAAAACCAACTATGGAATAGACAAAACCTACACCTTCTTCAGTGAAAGGGACTCAAAACCCAGTATTTCCCGCACAGGAATATATCTGACTAGTAAGAATCTTAAAACCTATGTATTGATATGTCTCCATAAGGGAATCAAGTGTGTCTAGACAGGCATAAACATGGCAGTGAGAATGAGCTCAAACCCACTATAAAAAGGAATTTCAAAAACAAAACAAAAAAACTGGGAAATTCTTTACAATTCCTTCCGGGTCTCCGATGAAACCTGTAATGACCCTATCTACAACGACAGCTGGATGTGGCATAAGGCTGGACACTTGGGACTGAGACGATTGGTGAGATTGTGTGAGCAAATGCAGACCCTTTAAAGCAATAATGCATGGCACCCATTCCATGGGTCCCAACTCTCCAGGTTGAAGGGAATATTACTACAGTTATAACATGTACGGGAAACCTAGAGAACGGACACACTGTGAATACGAAAGGTTTCTAAAACTCAACGAATAGTCCCTCTCCTGGTGCGCCGGTTTGACTTTCCATCTGCTTTACTATCAATCTCCCAACTTGGAGTGACAGCCCCTTTAACCTCCTCTTTCGGACAGGTTTCCAATTTGGCAGAGGATGAAAGGGAAGAGGGAGAACCAATGAGAGAGTAGCTGTTAGGCATTTGTACGGGCACATATCACTGTAATTTCCTACAGGAAGAAGTATTAACCAAAGTCTCAGCCACCCACCGGGAACCAGCATAGGTCCTGAACCAAAATTTTGGACATGCGGTCAGCTCACAAAAAACGAGTTGAAAAATGGAGCTCAAGGGCACAGCAATTCACAAACTTGCAGAGAAATAAAGGACAACTATCATCCAAAAATCTGTTGAGGGAAGGCAACGAGGCGGACGTGAAAGCGAGGCAGAATAGCAGGAAACAGATTTCAAGAGGTACGTTGGAATCGCCTTTAAAGCACAGGAAGAGGGGCAGAACTTCGACAATGATGCAGTTGGCCAAAAGGGGCGTATGCGTTTTCTCCTGAATATATTCAGGAGAAAACGCATACGCCCTTTTTGGCCAAGCAAGCAAGTGGGCAAGGCAAATCTGCACTACAAAGAAGTATCACTTCCCACCGGTCAGAACGGACATCCACAAAATGTGTAAAAACCAGAAAGGCAAGACAGGCCCTGGAGAACAGGGAGCCTTGCAATGCTGATGGGAGGGATGTAAATTGCCTACTGCCTCTCTGGAGGAGTACATTGTTTTCCGTAAAACAAGTAAAGAACAGAGCTACAGAGCCAAGGGCACTTCCCGTCTAGGGAATATAACTTGGGAAAACTGAAAATCAATAAGACAGACCCACCCCAAAATTTAGGGCTGCACTGCTTACAAGGACCTCAACTTGGGTACACCTTAAATATCCCAGGAAATATAAAAATGGTTCAAAAAATTGTGGTAATTACGAACGATGGAATATCCCTCAGCCATGAAATCAATGTCATAAGACCAGTAGCAGCAAAATGGGTGGATTCAGGTACGATGATTCTAAGTGAAATAAGTCACACAGAAAAAGAAATTTATCATAAGATATCACTTTTGATGATCCTGTAAACATGGCTACACTTGAACTGAGTTAGGATAGAGAACAGTGTCTCACATTTAGAAAACACTCTTATGCCTGCTTAAGGGGGAAGGAGAGGTGGGGTGATGCATAAAAACAGAGTTTGATATAAGCACAGGTACCGTTCCAAAAACCAACTATGGAATAGACAAGACCTACACCTTCCTCAGTGAAAGGGAGTCAAAACACCATATTTCCCGCAGAGGAATATATCTGACTAGTAAGAATCTTAAAACCTATGTATTGATATGTCTCCATAAGGGAATCAAGTGTTTCTAGACTGGCATAAACATGGCAGCGAGAATCAGCACAAACCCACTATAAAAAGGAATTTCAAAAACAAAACAAAAAAACTGGGAAATTCTTTACGATTCCTTCAGGGTCTCTGATGAAACCTGGAATGACCCTATCTACAATGACAGCTGGATGTGGCATAAGGAGGGACACTTGGGACTGAGACGACTGGTGAGATTGGGAGAGCAAATGCAGACCCTTTAAAGCAATAATGCATGGCACCCATTCCATGGGTCCCAACTCTCCAGGTTGAAGGGAATATTACTACAGCAATAACATGTACGGGAAACCTAGAGAACGGACACACTGTGAATACGAAAGGTTTCTAAAACTCAACGAATAGTCCCTCTCCTAGTGCTCCGGTTTGACTTT
Organism: Hyperoodon ampullatus; assembly: GCF_949752795.1. Taxonomy (NCBI): domain Eukaryota; kingdom Metazoa; phylum Chordata; class Mammalia; order Artiodactyla; family Ziphiidae; genus Hyperoodon; species Hyperoodon ampullatus. The sequence continues at coordinate 703,866 of NW_027640917.1, read as the reverse complement.
CCATCTGCTTTACTATCAACCTCCCAACTTGGAGAGACAGCCCCTTAAACCTCCTGGTTCGCACAGGTTGCCAATTTGGCAGAGGATGAAAGGGAAGAGGGAGAACCAATGAGAGAGTAGCTGTTAGGCATTTGAACGGGCACATATCACTGTAATTTCCCGGCAGGAAGAAGAATTAACCAAAGTCTCAGCCACCCACCGGGAACCAGCATAGGTCCAGAACCAAAATTTTGGACTTGCGGTCAACTCACCAAAAACGAGTTGAAAAATGGAGCTCAGGGGCACAGCAATTCACAAACTGGCTGAGTAATAAAGGACAACTATCGTCCAAAAATCAGTTGAAGGAAGGCAACGAGGCGGACTTGAAAGCGAGGCAGAATAGCAGGAAACAGATTTCAAGAGGTACGTTGGAATCGCCTTTAAAGCACAGGAAGAGGGGCACAACTTCGAGAATGATTCACGTGGCCAAAAAGAGCGTATGCCTTTTCTCCTGAATATATTCAGGAGAAAACGCATACGCCCTTTTTGGCCAAGCAAGCAAGCGGGCAATGCAAATCTGCACTACAAAGAAGTATCACTTCCCACCTGTCAGAAGGGACATCCACAAAATGTGTAAAAACCAGAAAGGCAAGACAGGCCCTGGAGAACAGGGAGCCTTGTTATGCTGATGGGCGGCATGTAAATTGCCAACTGCCTCTCTGGAGGAGTGCATTGTTTTCCCTAAAACAAGTAAACAACAGAGCTACAGAGCCAAGGGCACTTCCAGTCTAGGGAATATACCTTGGGAAAACTGAATATCAATAAGACAGAGCCACCCCAAAATTTAGGGCTGCACTGCTTTCAAGGACCTCAACTTGGGTACACCTTAAATATCCCAGGAAATATAAAAATGGTTCAAAAAATTGTGGTACTTACGTACGATGGAATATCCCTCAGCCATGAAATCAATGTCATAAGACCAGTAGCAGCAAAATGGGTGGATTCAGGTACGATGATTCTAAGTGAAATAAGTCACACAGAAAAAGAAACTTATCATAAGATATCACTTATGAAGATCCTGTAAACATGGCTACACTTGAACTGAGTTAGGAAAGAGAACAGTGTCTCACATTTAGAAAACACTCTTATGCCTGCTTAAGGGGGAAGGAGAGGTGGGGTGATGCATAAAACCAGAGTTTGATATAAGCACAGGTACCGTTCCAAAAACCAACTATGGAATAGACAAGACCTATACCTTCCTCAGTGAAAGGGACTCAAAACCCCATATTTCCCACAGAGGAAAATATCTGACTAGTAAGAATCTTAAAACCTATGTATTGATATGTCTCCGTAAGGGAATCAAGTGTGTCTACACTGGCATAAACATGGCAGCGAGAATCAGCTCAAACCCACTAAAAAAAGGAATTTCAATAACAAAACAAAAAAACTTGGAAATTCTTTACAATTCCTTCAGGGTCTCTGATGAAACCTGGAATGACCCTATCTACAACGACAGCTGGATGTGGCATAAGGCTGGACACTTGGGACTGAGAGGATTGGTGAGATTGGGTGAGCAAATGCAGACCATTTAAAGCAATAATGCATGGCACCCATTCCATGGGTCCCAACTCTCCAGGTTGAAGGGAATATTACTACAGTTATAACATGTACGGGAAACCTAGAGAACGGACACACTGTGAATACGAAAGGTTTCTAAAACTCAACGAATAGTCCCTCTCCTGGTGCTCCAGTTTGACTTTCCATCTGCTTTACTATCAATCTCCCAACTTGGAGTGACAGCCCCTTTAACCTCCTCTTTCGGACAGGTTTCCAATTTGGCAGAGGATGAAAGGGAAGAGGGAGAACCAATGAGAGAGTAGCTGTTAGGCATTTGTACGGGCACATATCACTGTAATTTCCCACAGGAAGAAGTATTAACCAAAGTCTCAGCCACCCACCGGGAACCAGCATAGGTCCTGAACCAAAATTTTGGACTTGCGGTCAGCTCACCAAAAATGAGTTGAAAAATGGAGCTCAGGGGCACAGCAATTCACAAACTGGCCAAGTAAAAAAGGACAACTATCGTACAAAAATCTGTTGAGGGAAGGCCACGAGGCGTACTTAAATGCGAGGCAGAATAGCGGGAAACAGATTTCAAGAGGTACGTTGGAATCGCCTTTAAAGCACAGGAAGAGGGGCACAACTTCGACAATGATGCACTTGGCCAAAAAGGGCGTATGCGTTTTCTCCTGAATATATTCAGGAGAAAACGCATACGCCCTTCTTGGCCAAGCAAGCAAGCAAGCGGGCAATGCAAATCTGCTCTACAAAGAAGTATCACTTCCCACCGGTCAAAAGGGACACACACAAAATGTGTAAAATCCAGAAAGGTAAGACAGGCCCTGGAGAACCGGGAACCATGTTATGCTGATGGGCGGGATGTAAATTGCCAACTGCCTCTCTGGAGGAGTGCATTGTGTTCCCTAAAACAAGTAAAGAACAGAGCTACAGAGCCAAGGGCACTTCCAGTCTAGGGAATATACCTTGGGAAAACTGAAAATCAATAAGACAGAGCCACCCCAAAATTTAGGGCTGCACTGCTTACAAGGACCTCAACTTGGGTACACCTTAAATATCCAAGGAAATATAAAAATGGTTCAAAAAATTGTGGTACTTACATACGATGGAATATCCCTCAGCCATGAAATCAATGTCATAAGACCAGTAGCAGCAAAATGGGTGGATTCAGGTACGATGATTCTAAGTGAAATAAGTCACAGAGAAAAAGAAACTTATCATAAGATATCACTTATGAAGATGCTGTAAACATGGCTACACTTGAACTGAGTTAGGAAAGAGAACAGTGTCTCACATTTAGAAATCACTCTTATGCCTGCTTAAGGGGGAAGGAGAGGTGGGGTGATGCATAAAACCAGAGTTTGATATAAGCACAGGTACCGTTCCAAAAACCAACTATGGAATAGACAAGACCTATACCTTCCTCAGTGAAAGGGACTCAAAACCCCATATTTCCCACAGAGGAATATATCTGACTAGTAAGAATCTTAAATCCTATGTATTGATATGTCTCCGTAAGGGAATCAAGTGTGTCTACACTGGCATAAACATGGCAGCGAGAATCAGCTCAAACCCACTATAAAAAGGAATTTCAAAAACAAAACAAAAAAACTGGGAAATTCTTTACAATTCCTTCAGGGTCTCTGATGAAACCTGGAATGACCCTATCTACAACGACAGCTGGATGTGGCATAAGGCTGGACACTTGGGACTGAGAGGATTGGTGAGATTGGGTGAGCAAATGCAGACCATTTAAAGCAATAATGCATGGCACCCATTCCATGGGTCCCAACTCTCCAGGTTGTAGGGAATATTACTGAAGTTATAACATGTACGGGAAACCTAGAGAACGGACACACTGTGAATACGAAAGGTTTCTAAAACTCAACGAATAGTCCCTCTCCTGGTGCTCCGGTTTGACTTTCCATCTGATTTACTATCAACCTCCCAACTTGGAGAGACAACCCCTTTAACCTCCTGGTTCGCACAGGTTGCCAATTTGGCAGAGGATGAAAGGAAAGAGGGAGAACCAATGAGAGAGTAGCTGTTAGGCATTTGGACGGGCACATATCACTGTAATTTCCCAGCAGGAAGAAGAATTAACCAAAGTCTCAGCCACCCACCGGGAACGAGTATACGTCCTGAACCAAAATTTTGGACTTGCGGTCAGCTCACCAAAAACGAGTTGAAAAATGGAGCTCAGGGGCACAGCAATTCACAAACTGGCCAAGTAAAAAAGGACAACTATCGTACAAAAATCTGTTGAGGGAAGGCCACGAGGCGGACTAGAATGCGAGGCAGAATAGCGGGAAACAGATTTCAAGAGGTACGTTGGAATCGCCTTTAAAGCACAGGAAGAGGGGCACAACTTCGACAATGATGCACTTGGCCAAAAAGGGCGTATGCGTTTTCTCCTGAATATATTCAGGAGAAAACGCATACGCCCTTCTTGGCCAAGCAAGCAAGCAAGCGGGCAATGCAAATCTGCTCTACAAAGAAGTATCACTTCCCACCGGTCAAAAGGGACACACACAAAATGTGTAAAATCCAGAAAGGTAAGACAGGCCCTGGAGAACCGGGAGCCATGTTATGCTGATGGGCGGGATGTAAATTGCCAACTGCCTCTCTGGAGGAGTGCATTGTGTTCCCTAAAACAAGTAAAGAACAGAGCTACAGAGCCAAGGGCACTTCCAGTCTAGGGAATATACCTTGGGAAAATTGAAAGTCAATAAGACAGAGCCACCCCAAAATTTAGGGCTGCAGTGCTTACAAGGACCTCAACTTGGGTACACCATAAATATCCCAGGAAATATAAAATTGGTTCAAAAAATTGGGGCACTTTCCTATGATGGAATATCTCTCAGCCATGAAATCAATGTCATAAGACCAGAAGCAGCAAAATTGGTGGATTCAGGTACGATTGTTATAAGAGAAATAAGTCACACAGATTCAGAAACTTATCATAAGATATCACTTATGAAGATCCTGTAAACATGGGTACACTTGAACTGAGTTAGGAAAGAGAACAGTGTCTCACATTTAGAAAACACTCTTATGCCTGCTTAAGGGGGAAGGAGAGGTGGGGTGATGCATAAAACCAGAATATGATATAAGCACAGGTACCGTTCCAAAAACCAACTATGGAATAGACAAAACCTACACCTTCCTCAGTGAAAGGGACTCAAAACCCAATATTTCCCGCAGAGGAATATATCTGACTAGTAAGAATCTTAAAACCTATGTATTGATATGTCTCCGTAAGGGAATCAAGTGTGTCTAGACTGGCATAAACATGGCAGCGAGAATCAGCTCAAACCCACTATAAAAAGGAATTTCAAATACAAAACAAAAAAACTGGGAAAATCTTTACAATTCCTTCAGGGTCTCTGATGAAACCTGGAATGACGCTATATACAATGATAGCTGGATGTGGCATAAGGCTGGACACTTGGGACTGAGAGGATTGGTGAGATTGGGTGAGTAAATGCAGACCCTTTAAAGCAATAATGCATGGCACCCATTCCATGGGTCCCAACTCTCCTGGTTGAAGGGAATATTACTACAGTTATAACATGTACGGGAAACCTAGAGAACGGACACACTGTGAATACGAAAGGTTTCTAAAACTCAACGAATAGTCCCTCCCCTGATGCTCCGGTTTTACTTTCCATCTGCTTTACTATCAATCTCCCAAGTTGGAGAGACAGCCCATTTAACCTCCTGGTTCGTACAGGTTTCCAATTTGGCAGAGGATGAAAGGGAAGAGGGAGAACCAATGAGAGAGTAGCTGTTAGGTATTTGGACGGGCACATATCACTCTAACTTCCCGGCAGGAAGAATAATTAACCAAAGTCTCAGCCCCCCACCGGGAAACAGCAGAGGTCCTGAACCAAAATTTTGGACTTGCGGTCAGCTCACCAAAAACGAGTTGAAAAATGGAGCTCAGGGGCACAGCAATTCACAAACTGGCCGAGTAAAAAAGGACAACTATCGTCCAAAAATCTTTTGAGGGAAGGCAACGAGGCAGACTTGAAAGCAAGGCAGAATAGCAGGAAACAGATTTCAACAGGTACGATGGAATCGCCTTTAAAGCACAGGAAGAGGGGCACAACTTCGACAATGATGCACTTGGCCAAAAAGGGCGTATGCGTTTTCTCCTGAATATATTCAGGAGAAAACTCATACGCCCTTTTTGGCCAAGCAAGCAAGCGGGCAATGCAAATCTGCACTACAAAGAAGTATCACTTCCCACCGGTGAAAAGGGACATCAACAAAAAGTGTAAAAACCAGAAAGGCAAGACAGGCCCTGGAGAACAGGGAGCCTTGCTATGCTGATGGGCGGGATGTAAATTGCCAACTGCCTCTCTGGAGGAGTGCATTGTGTTCCCTAAAACAAGTAAAGAACAGAGCTACAGAGCCAAGGGCACTTCCAGTCTAGGGAATATACCTTGGGAAAACTGAATATCAATAAGTCAGAGCCACCCCAAAATTTAGGGCTGCACTGCTTACAAGGACCTCAACTTGGGTACACCTTAAATATCCCAGGAAATATAAAAATGGTTCAAAAAATTGTGGTACTTACGTACGATGGAATATCCGTCAGGCATGAAATCAATGTCATAAGACCAGTAGCAGCAAAATGGGTGGATTCAGGTACGATGGTTCTAAGTGAAATAAGTCACACAGAAAAAGAAACTTATCATAAGATATCACTTATGAAGATCCTGTAAACATGGCTACACTTGAACTGAGTTAGGAAAGAGAACAGTGTCTCACATTTAGAAAACACTCTTATGCCTGCTTAAGGGGGAAGGAGAGGTGGGGTGATGCATAAAACCAGAATATGATATAAGCACAGGTACCGTTCCAAAAACCAACTATGGAATAGACAAAACCTACACCTTCCTCAGTGAAAGGGACTCAAAACCCAATATTTCCCGCAGAGGAATATATCTGACTAGTAAGAATCTTAAAACCTATGTATTGATATGTCTCCGTAAGGGAATCAAGTGTGTCTAGACTGGCATAAACATGGCAGCGAGAATGAGCTCAAACCCACGATAAAAAGGAATTTCAAAAACAAAACAAAAAAACTGGGAAATTCTTTACAATTCCTTCCGAGTCTCCGATGAAACCTGTAATGACCCTATCTACAACGACAGCTGGATGTGGCATAAGGCTGGACACTTGGGACTGAGAGGATTGGTGAGATTGGGTGAGCAAATGCAGACCCTTTAAAGCAATAATGCATGGCACCCATTCCATGGGTCCCAACTCTCCAGGTTGAAGGGAATATTACTACAGTTATAACATGTACGGGAAACCTAGAGAACGGACACACTGTGAATACGAAAGGTTTCTAAAACTCAACGAATAGTCCCTCTCCTGGTGCTCCGGTTTGACTTTCCATCTGCTTTACTATCAACCTCCCAACTTGGAGAGACAGCCCCTTTAACCTCCTGGTTCGCACATGTTGCCAATTTGGCAGAGGATGAAAGGGAAGAGGGAGAACCAATGAGAGAGTAGCTGTTAGGCATTTGGACGGGCACATATCACTGTAATTTCCCGGCAGGAAGAAGAATTAACCAAAGTCTCAGCCCCCCACCAGGAACCAGTATAGGTCCTGAAACAAAATTTTGTACTTGCGGTCAGCTCACCAAAAACGAGTTGAAAAATGGAGCTCAGGGGCACAGCAATTCACAAACTGGCTGAGTAATAAAGGACAACTATCGTCCAAAAATCTGTTGAGGGATGGCAACGAGGCGGACGTGAAAGCGAGGCAGAATAGCAGGAAACAGATTTCAAGAGGTACGTTGGAATTGCCTTTAAAGCACAGGAAGAGGGGCACAACTTCGACAATGATGCACTTGGCCAAAAAGGGCGTATGCGTTTTCTCCTGAATATATTCAGGAGAAAATGCATACGCCCTTTTTGGCCAAGCAAGCAAGCGGGCAATGCAAATCTGCACTACAAAGAAGTATCACTTCCCAGCGGTCAAAAGGGACATCCACAAAATGTGTAAAAACCGGAAAGGCAAGACAGGCCCTGGAGAACAGGGAGCCTTGTTATGCTGACGGGTGGTATGTAAATTGCCAACTGCCTCTCTGGAGGAGTGCATTGTGTTCCCTAAAAAAAGTAAACAACAGAGCTACAGAGCCAAGGGTACTTCCAGTCTATGGAATATACCTTGGGAAAACTGAAAATCAAAAAGACACAGCCACCCCAAAATTTAGGGCTGCACTGCTTACAAGGACCTCAACTTGGGTACACCTTAAATATCCCAGGAAATATAAAAATGGTTCAAAAAATTGTGGTACTTACGTACGATGGAATATCCCTCAGCCATAAAATCAATGTCATAAGACCAGTAGCAGCAAAATGGGTGGATTCAGGTACGATGATTCTAAGTGAAATAAGTCACACAGAAAAAGAAACTTATCATAAGATATCACTTATGAAGATCCTGTAAACATGGCTACACTTGAACTGAGTTAGGAAAGAGAACAGTGTCTCACATTTAGAAAACACTCTTATGCCTGCTTAAGGGGGAAGGAGAGGTGGGGTGATGCATAAAACCAGAGTTTGATATAAGCACAGGTACCATTCCAAAAACCAACTATGGAATAGACAAGACCTACACCTTCCTCAGGGAAAGGGACTCAAAACCCCATATTTCCCGCAGAGGAATATATCTGACTAGTAAGAATCTTAAAACCTATGTATTGATATGTCTCCGTAAGGGAATCAAGTGTGTCTAGACTGGCATAAATATGGCAGCGAGAACCAGCTGAAACCCACTATTAAAAGGAATTTCAAAAATAAAACAAAAAAAAACTGGGAAATTCTTTACAATTCCTTCAGGGTCTCTGATGAAACCTGGAATGACCCTATCTACAATGACAGCTGGATGTGGCATAAGGCTGGACACTTGGGACTGAGAGGATTGGTGAGATTTTGTGAGCAAATGCAGACCCTTTAAAGCAATAATGCATGGCACACATTCCATGGGTCCCAACTCTCCAGGTTGAAGGGAATATTATTACAGATATAACATGTACAGGAATCCTAGAAAACGGACACACTGTGAATACGAAAGGTTTCTAAAACTCAACGAATAGTCCCTCTCCTGGTGCTCCGGTTTGACTTTCCATCTGCTTTACTATCAACCTCCCAACTTGGAGAGACAGCCCCTTTAACCTCCTGGTTTGCACAGGTTGCCAATTTGGCAGAGGAAGAAAGGGAAGAGGGAGAACCAATGAGAGAGTAGCTGATAGGCATTTGGACGGGCACATATCACTATAATTTCCCGGCAGGAAGAAGAATTAACCAAAGTCTCAGACCCCCACCATGAACCAGTATAGGTCCTGAACCAAAATTTTGGACTTGCGGTCAGCTCACCAAAAACGAGTTGAAAAATGGAGCTCAGGGGCACAGCAATTCACAAACTGGCCTAGTAATAAAGGACAACTATCGTCCAAAAATCTGTTGAGGGAAGGCAACGAGGTGGACTTGAATGCGAGGCAGAATAGCAGGAAGCAGATTTCAAGAGGTACGTTGGAATCGCCTTTAAAGCACAGGAAGAGGGGCACAACTTCGACAATGATGCACTTGGCCAAAAAGGGCGTATGCGTTTTCTCCTGAATATATTCAGGAGAAAACGCATACGCCCTTCTTGGCCAAGCAAGCAAGCAAGCGGGCAATGCAAATCTGCTCTACAAAGAAGTATCACTTCCCACCGGTCAAAAGGGACACACACAAAATGTGTAAAATCCAGAAAGGTAAGACAGGCCCTGGAGAACCGGGAGCCATGTTATGCTGATGGGCGGGATGTAAATTGCCAACTGCCTCTCTGGAGGAGTGCATTGTGTTCCCTAAAACAAGTAAAGAACAGAGCTACAGAGCCAAGGGCACTTCCAGTCTAGGGAATATACCTTGGGAAAACTGAAAATCAATAAGACAGAGCCACCCCAAAATTTAGGGCTGCACTGCTTACAAGGACCTCAACTTGGGTACACCTTAAATATCCAAGGAAATATAAAAATGGTTCAAAAAATTGTGGTACTTACATACGATGGAATATCCCTCAGCCATGAAATCAATGTCATAAGACCAGTAGCAGCAAAATGGGTGGATTCAGGTACGATGATTCTAAGTGAAATAAGTCACAGAGAAAAAGAAACTTATCATAAGATATCACTTATGATGATGCTGTAAACATGGCTACACTTGAACTGAGTTAGGAAAGAGAACAGTGTCTCACATTTAGAAATCACTCTTATGCCTGCTTAAGGGGGAAGGAGAGGTGGGGTGATGCATAAAACCAGAGTTTGATATAAGCACAGGTACCGTTCCAAAAACCAACTATGGAATAGACAAGACCTATACCTTCCTCAGTGAAAGGGACTCAAAACCCCATATTTCCCACAGAGGAATATATCTGACTAGTAAGAATCTTAAAACCTATGTATTGATATGTCTCCGTAAGGGAATCAAGTGTGTCTACACTGGCATAAACATGGCAGCGAGAATCAGCTCAAACCCACTAAAAAAAGGAATTTCAATAACAAAACAAAAAAACTTGGAAATTCTTTACAATTCCTTCAGGGTCTCTGATGAAACCTGGAATGACCCTATCTACAACGACAGCTGGATGTGGCATAAGGCTGGACACTTGGGACTGAGAGGATTGGTGAGATTGGGTGAGCAAATGCAGACGCTTTAAAGCAATAATGCATGGCACCCATTCCATGGGTCCCCACTCTCCAGGTTGTAGTGAATATTACTGAAGTTATAACATGTACGGGAAACCTAGAGAACGGACACACTGTGAATACGAAAGGTTTCTAAAACTCAACGAATAGTCCCTCTCCTGGTGCTCCGGTTTGACTTTCCATCTGATTTACTATCAACCTCCCAACTTGGAGAGACAACCCCTTTAACCTCCTGGTTCGCACAGGTTGCCAATTTGGCAGAGGATGAAAGGAAAGAGGGAGAACCAATGAGAGAGTAGCTGTTAGGCATTTGGACGGGCACATATCACTGTAATTTCCCAGCAGGAAGAAGAATTAACCAAAGTCTCAGCCACCCACCGGGAACGAGTATACGTCCTGAACCAAAATTTTGGACTTGCGGTCAGCTCACCAAAAACGAGTTGAAAAATGGAGCTCAGGGGCACAGCAATTCACAAACTGGCCAAGTAAAAAAGGACAACTATCGTACAAAAATCTGTTGAGGGAAGGCCACGAGGCGGACTAGAATGCGAGGCAGAATAGCGGGAAACAGATTTCAAGAGGTACGTTGGAATCGCCTTTAAAGCACAGGAAGAGGGGCACAACTTCGACAATGATGCACTTGGCCAAAAAGGGCGTATGCGTTTTCTCCTGAATATATTCAGGAGAAAACGCATACGCCCTTCTTGGCCAAGCAAGCAAGCAAGCGGGCAATGCAAATCTGCTCTACAAAGAAGTATCACTTCCCACCGGTCAAAAGGGACACACACAAAATGTGTAAAATCCAGAAAGGTAAGACAGGCCCTGGAGAACCGGGAGCCATGTTATGCTGATGGGCGGGATGTAAATTGCCAACTGCCTCTCTGGAGGAGTGCATTGTGTTCCCTAAAACAAGTAAAGAACAGAGCTACAGAGCCAAGGGCACTTCCAGTCTAGGGAATATACCTTGGGAAAATTGAAAGTCAATAAGACAGAGCCACCCCAAAATTTAGGGCTGCAGTGCTTACAAGGACCTCAACTTGGGTACACCATAAATATCCCAGGAAATATAAAATTGGTTCAAAAAATTGGGGCACTTTCCTATGATGGAATATCTCTCAGCCATGAAATCAATGTCATAAGACCAGAAGCAGCAAAATTGGTGGATTCAGGTACGATTGTTATAAGAGAAATAAGTCACACAGATTCAGAAACTTATCATAAGATATCACTTATGAAGATCCTGTAAACATGGCTACACTTGAACTGAGTTAGGAAAGAGAACAGTGTCTCACATTTAGAAAACACTCTTATGCCTGCTTAAGGGGGAAGGAGAGGTGGGGTGATGCATAAAACCAGAGTTTGATATAAGCACAGGTACCGTTCCAAAAACCAACTATGGAATAGTCAAGACCTATACCTTCCTCAGGGAAAGGTACTCAAAACACCACATTTCCCGCAAAGGAATATATCTGACTAGTAAGAATCTTAAAACCTATGTATTGATATGTCTCCGTAAGGGAATCAAGTGTGTCTAGACTGGCATAAACATGGCAGCGAGAATCAGCTCAAACCCACTATAAAAAGGAATTTCAAATACAAAACAAAAAAACTGGGAAAATCTTTACAATTCCTTCAGGGTCTCTGATGAAACCTGGAATGACGCTATATACAATGACAGCTGGATGTGGCATAAGGCTGGACACTTGGGACTGAGAGGATTGGTGAGATTGGGTGAGTAAATGCAGACCCTTTAAAGCAATAATGCATGGCACCCATTCCATGGGTCCCAACTCTCCTGGTTGAAGGGAATATTACTACAGTTATAACATGTACGGGAAACCTAGAGAACGGACACACTGTGAATACGAAAGGTTTCTAAAACTCAACGAATAGTCCCTCCCCTGATGCTCCGGTTTGACTTTCCATCTGCTTTACTATCAATCTCCCAAGTTGGAGAGACAGCCCATTTAACCTCCTGGTTCGTACAGGTTTCCAATTTGGCAGAGGATGAAAGGGAAGAGGGAGAACCAATGAGAGAGTAGCTGTTAGGTATTTGGACGGGCACATATCACTCTAACTTCCCGGCAGGAAGAATAATTAACCAAAGTCTCAGCCCCCCACCGGGAACCAGCAGAGGTCCTGAACCAAAATTTTGGACTTGCGGTCAGCTCACCAAAAACGAGTTGAAAAATGGAGCTCAGGGGCACAGCAATTCACAAACTGGCCGAGTAAAAAAGGACAACTATCGTCCAAAAATCTTTTGAGGGAAGGCAACGAGGCAGACTTGAAATCGAGGCAGAATAGCAGGAAACAGATTTCAACAGGTACGATGGAATCGCCTTTAAAGCACAGGAAGAGGGGCACAACTTCGACAATGATGCACTTGGCCAAAAAGGGCGTATGCGTTTTCTCCTGAATATATTCAGGAGAAAACTCATACGCCCTTTTTGGCCAAGCAAGCAAGCGGGCAATGCAAATCTGCACTACAAAGAAGTATCACTTCCCACCGGTGAAAAGGGACATCAACAAAAAGTGTAAAAACCAGAAAGGCAAGACAGGCCCTGGAGAACAGGGAGCCTTGCTATGCTGATGGGCGGGATGTAAATTGCCAACTGCCTCTCTGGAGGAGTGCATTGTGTTCCCTAAAACAAGTAAAGAACAGAGCTACAGAGCCAAGGGCACTTCCAGTCTAGGGAATATACCTTGGGAAAACTGAAAATCAATAAGTCAGAGCCACCCCAAAATTTAGGGCTGCACTGCTTACAAGGACCTCAACTTGGGTACACCTTAAATATCCCAGGAAATATAAAAATGGTTCAAAAAATTGTGGTACTTACGTACGATGGAATATCCGTCAGGCATGAAATCAATGTCATAAGACCAGTAGCAGCAAAATGGGTGGATTCAGGTACGATGGTTCTAAGTGAAATAAGTCACACAGAAAAAGAAACTTATCATAAGATATCACTTATGAAGATCCTGTAAACATGGCTACACTTGAACTGAGTTAGGAAAGAGAACAGTGTCTCACATTTAGAAAACACTCTTATGCCTGCTTAAGGGGGAAGGAGAGGTGGGGTGATGCATAAAACCAGAATATGATATAAGCACAGGTACCGTTCCAAAAACCAACTATGGAATAGACAAAACCTACACCTTCCTCAGTGAAAGGGACTCAAAACCCAATATTTCCCGCAGAGGAATATATCTGACTAGTAAGAATCTTAAAACCTATGTATTGATATGTCTCCATAAGGGAATCAAGTGTGTCTAGACTGGCATAAACATGGCAGCGAGAATGAGCTCAAACCCACGATAAAAAGGAATTTCAAAAACAAAACAAAAAAACTGGGAAATTCTTTACAATTCCTTCCGAGTCTCCGATGAAACCTGTAATGACCCTATCTACAACGACAGCTGGATGTGGCATAAGGCTGGACACTTGGGACTGAGAGGATTGGTGAGATTGGGTGAGCAAATGCAGACCCTTTAAAGCAATAATGCATGGCACCCATTCCATGGGTCCCAACTCTCCAGGTTGAAGGGAATATTACTACAGTTATAACATGTACGGGAAACCTAGAGAACGGACACACTGTGAATACGAAAGGTTTCTAAAACTCAACGAATAGTCCCTCTCCTGGTGCTCCGGTTTGACTTTCCATCTGCTTTACTATCAACCTCCCAACTTGGAGAGACAGCCCCTTTAACCTCCTGGTTCGCACATGTTGCCAATTTGGCAGAGGATGAAAGGGAAGAGGGAGAACCAATGAGAGAGTAGCTGTTAGGCATTTGGACGGGCACATATCACTGTAATTTCCCGGCAGGAAGAAGAATTAACCAAAGTCTCAGCCCCCCACCAGGAACCAGTATAGGTCCTGAAACAAAATTTTGGACTTGCGGTCAGCTCACCAAAAACGAGTTGAAAAATGGAGCTCAGGGGCACAGCAATTCACAAACTGGCTGAGTAATAAAGGACAACTATCGTCCAAAAATCTGTTGAGGGATGGCAACGAGGCGGACGTGAAAGCAAGGCAGAATAGCAGGAAACAGATTTCAAGAGGTACGTTGGAATTGCCTTTAAAGCACAGGAAGAGGGGCACAACTTCGACAATGATGCACTTGGCCAAAAAGGGCGTATGCGTTTTCTCCTGAATATATTCAGGAGAAAATGCATACGCCCTTTTTGGCCAAGCAAGCAAGCGGGCAATGCAAATCTGCACTACAAAGAAGTATCACTTCCCAGCGGTCAAAAGGGACATCCACAAAATGTGTAAAAACCGGAAAGGCAAGACAGGCCCTGGAGAACAGGGAGCCTTGTTATGCTGATGGGTGGTATGTAAATTGCCAACTGCCTCTCTGGAGGAGTGCATTGTGTTCCCTAAAAAAAGTAAACAACAGAGCTACAGAGCCAAGGGTACTTCCAGTCTACGGAATATACCTTGGGAAAACTGAAAATCAAAAAGACACAGCCACCCCAAAATTTAGGGCTGCACTGCTTACAAGGACCTCAACTTGGGTACACCTTAAATATCCCAGGAAATATAAAAATGGTTCAAAAAATTGTGGTACTTACGTACGATGGAATATCCCTCAGCCATAAAATCAATGTCATAAGACCAGTAGCAGCAAAATGGGTGGATTCAGGTACGATGATTCTAAGTGAAATAAGTCACACAGAAAAAGAAACTTATCATAAGATATCACTTATGAAGATCCTGTAAACATGGCTACACTTGAACTGAGTTAGGAAAGAGAACAGTGTCTCACATTTAGAAAACACTCTTATGCCTGCTTAAGGGGGAAGGAGAGGTGGGGTGATGCATAAAACCAGAGTTTGATATAAGCACAGGTACCATTCCAAAAACCAACTATGGAATAGACAAGACCTACACCTTCCTCAGTGAAAGGGACTCAAAACCCCATATTTCCCGCAGAGGAATATATCTGACTAGTAAGAATCTTAAAACCTATGTATTGATATGTCTCCGTAAGGGAATCAAGTGTGTCTAGACTGGCATAAATATGGCAGCGAGAACCAGCTGAAACCCACTATTAAAAGGAATTTCAAAAATAAAACAAAAAAAAACTGGGAAATTCTTTACAATTCCTTCAGGGTCTCTGATGAAACCTGTAATGACCCTATCTACAATGACAGCTGGATGTGGCATAAGGCTGGACACTTGGGACTGAGAGGATTGGTGAGATTTGGTGAGCAAATGCAGACCCTTTAAAGCAATAATGCATGGCACACATTCCATGGGTCCCAACTCTCCAGGTTGAAGGGAATATTATTACAGATATAACATGTACAGGAATCCTAGAAAACGGACACACTGTGAAGACGAAAGGTTTCTAAAACTCAACGAATAGTCCCTCTCCTGGTGCTCCGGTTTGACTTTCCATCTGCTTTACTATCAACCTCCCAACTTGGAGAGACAGCCCCTTTAACCTCCTGGTTTGCACAGGTTGCCAATTTGGCAGAGGAAGAAAGGGAAGAGGGAGAACCAATGAGAGAGTAGCTGATAGGCATTTGGACGGGCACATATCACTATAATTTCCCGGCAGGAAGAAGAATTAACCAAAGTCTCAGACCCCCACCATGAACCAGTATAGGTCCTGAACCAAAATTTTGGACTTGCGGTCAGCTCACCAAAAACGAGTTGAAAAATGGAGCTCAGGGGCACAGCAATTCACAAACTGGCCTAGTAATAAAGGACAACTATCGTCCAAAAATCTGTTGAGGGAAGGCAACGAGGTGGACTTGAATGCGAGGCAGAATAGCAGGAAGCAGATTTCAAGAGGTACGTTGGAATCGCCTTTAAAGCACAGGAAGAGGGGCACAACTTCGACAATGATGCACTTGGCCAAGAAGGGCGTATGCGTTTTCTCCTGAATATATTCAGGAGAAAACGCATACGCCCTTCTTGGCCAAGCAAGCAAGCAAGCGGGCAATGCAAATCTGCTCTACAAAGAAGTATCACTTCCCACCGGTCAAAAGGGACACACACAAAATGTGTAAAATCCAGAAAGGTAAGACAGGCCCTGGAGAACCGGGAGCCATGTTATGCTGATGGGCGGGATGTAAATTGCCAACTGCCTCTCTGGAGGAGTGCATTGTGTTCCCTAAAACAAGTAAAGAACAGAGCTACAGAGCCAAGGGCACTTCCAGTCTAGGGAATATACCTTGGGAAAACTGAAAATCAATAAGACAGAGCCACCCCAAAATTTAGGGCTGCACTGCTTACAAGGACCTCAACTTGGGTACACCTTAAATATCCAAGGAAATATAAAAATGGTTCAAAAAATTGTGGTACTTACATACGATGGAATATCCCTCAGCCATGAAATCAATGTCATAAGACCAGTAGCAGCAAAATGGGTGGATTCAGGTACGATGATTCTAAGTGAAATAAGTCACAGAGAAAAAGAAACTTATCATAAGATATCACTTATGATGATGCTGTAAACATGGCTACACTTGAACTGAGTTAGGAAAGAGAACAGTGTCTCACATTTAGAAATCACTCTTATGCCTGCTTAAGGGGGAAGGAGAGGTGGGGTGATGCATAAAACCAGAGTTTGATATAAGCACAGGTACCGTTCCAAAAACCAACTATGGAATAGACAAGACCTATACCTTCCTCAGTGAAAGGGACTCAAAACCCCATATTTCCCACAGAGGAATATATCTGACTAGTAAGAATCTTAAAACCTATGTATTGATATGTCTCCGTAAGGGAATCAAGTGTGTCTACACTGGCATAAACATGGCAGCGAGAATCAGCTCAAACCCACTAAAAAAAGGAATTTCAATAACAAAACAAAAAAACTTGGAAATTCTTTACAATTCCTTCAGGGTCTCTGATGAAACCTGGAATGACCCTATCTACAACGACAGCTGGATGTGGCATAAGGCTGGACACTTGGGAGTGAGAGGATTGGTGAGATTGGGTGAGCAAATGCAGACCCTTTAAAGCAATAATGCATGGCACCCATTCCATGGGTCCCAACTCTCCAGGTTGTAGGGAATATTACTGAAGTTATAACATGTACGGGAAACCTAGAGAACGGACACACTGTGAATACGAAAGGTTTCTAAAACTCAACGAATAGTCCCTCTCCTGGTGCTCCGGTTTGACTTTCCATCTGATTTACTATCAACCTCCCAACTTGGAGAGACAACCCCTTTAACCTCCTGGTTCGCACAGGTTGCCAATTTGGCAGAGGATGAAAGGAAAGAGGGAGAACCAATGAGAGAGTAGCTGTTAGGCATTTGGACGGGCACATATCACTGTAATTTCCCAGCAGGAAGAAGAATTAACCAAAGTCTCAGCCACCCACCGGGAACGAGTATACGTCCTGAACCAAAATTTTGGACTTGCGGTCAGCTCACCAAAAACGAGTTGAAAAATGGAGCTCAGGGGCACAGCAATTCACAAACTGGCCAAGTAAAAAAGGACAACTATCGTACAAAAATCTGTTGAGGGAAGGCCACGAGGCGGACTAGAATGCGAGGCAGAATAGCGGGAAACAGATTTCAAGAGGTACGTTGGAATCGCCTTTAAAGCACAGGAAGAGGGGCACAACTTCGACAATGATGCACTTGGCCAAAAAGGGCGTATGCGTTTTCTCCTGAATATATTCAGGAGAAAACGCATACGCCCTTCTTGGCCAAGCAAGCAAGCAAGCGGGCAATGCAAATCTGCACTACAAAGAAGTATCACTTCCCACCGGTCAACAGGGACACACACAAAATGTGTAAAATCCAGAAAGGAAAGACAGGCCCTGGAGAACCGGGAGCCATGTTATGCTGATGGGCGGGATGTAAATTGCCAACTGCCTCTCTGGAGGAGTGCATTGTGTTCCCTAAAACAAGTAAAGAACAGAGCTACAGAGCCAAGGGCACTTCCAGTCTAGGGAATATACCTTGGGAAAATTGAAAGTCAATAAGACAGAGCCACCCCAAAATTTAGGGCTGCAGTGCTTACAAGGACCTCAACTTGGGTACACCATAAATATCCCAGGAAATATAAAATTGGTTCAAAAAATTGGGGCACTTTCCTATGATGGAATATCTCTCAGCCATGAAATCAATGTCATAAGACCAGAAGCAGCAAAATTGGTGGATTTAGGTACGATTGTTATAAGAGAAATAAGTCACACAGATTCAGAAACTTATCATAAGATATCACTTATGAAGATCCTGTAAACATGGCTACACTTGAACTGAGTTAGGAAAGAGAACAGTGTCTCACATTTAGAAAACACTCTTATGCCTGCTTAAGGGGGAAGGAGAGGTGGGGTGATGCATAAAACCAGAGTTTGATATAAGCACAGGTACCGTTCCAAAAACCAACTATGGAATAGTCAAGACCTATACCTTCCTCAGGGAAAGGTACTCAAAACACCACATTTCCCGCAAAGGAATATATCTGACTAGTAAGAATCTTAAAACCTATGTATTGATATGTCTCCGTAAGGGAATCAAGTGTGTCTAGACTGGCATAAACATGGCAGCGAGAATCAGCTCAAACCCACTATAAAAAGGAATTTCAAATACAAAACAAAAAAACTGGGAAAATCTTTACAATTCCTTCAGGGTCTCTGATGAAACCTGGAATGACGCTATATACAATGACAGCTGGATGTGGCATAAGGCTGGACACTTGGGACTGAGAGGATTGGTGAGATTCGGTGAGTAAATGCAGACCCTTTAAAGCAATAATGCATGGCACCCATTCCATGGGTCCCAACTCTCCTGGTTGAAGGGAATATTACTACAGTTATAACATGTACGGGAAACCTAGAGAACGGACACACTGTGAATACGAAAGGTTTCTAAAACTCAACGAATAGTCCCTCCCCTGATGCTCCGGTTTTACTTTCCATCTGCTTTACTATCAATCTCCCAAGTTGGAGAGACAGCCCATTTAACCTCCTGGTTCGTACAGGTTTCCAATTTGGCAGAGGATGAAAGGGAAGAGGGAGAACCAATGAGAGAGTAGCTGTTAGGTATTTGGACGGGCACATATCACTCTAACTTCCCGGCAGGAAGAATAATTAACCAAAGTCTCAGCCCCCCACCGGGAACCAGCAGAGGTCCTGAACCAAAATTTTGGACTTGCGGTCAGCTCACCAAAAACAAGTTGAAAAATGGAGCTCAGGGGCACAGCAATTCACAAACTGGCCGAGTAAAAAAGGACAACTATCGTCCAAAAATCTTTTGAGGGAAGGCAACGAGGCAGACTTGAAAGCGAGGCAGAATAGCAGGAAACAGATTTCAACAGGTACGATGGAATCGCCTTTAAAGCACAGGAAGAGGGGCACAACTTCGACAATGATGCACTTGGCCAAAAAGGGCGTATGCGTTTTCTCCTGAATATATTCAGGAGAAAACGCATACGCCCTTTTTGGCCAAGCAAGCAAGCGGGCAATGCAAATCTGCACTACAAAGAAGTATCACTTCCCACCGGTGAAAAGGGACATCAACAAAAAGTGTAAAAACCAGAAAGGCAAGACAGGCCCTGGAGAACAGGGAGCCTTGCTATGCTGATGGGCGGGATGTAAATTGCCAACTGCCTCTCTGGAGGAGTGCATTGTGTTCCCTAAAACAAGTAAAGAACAGAGCTACAGAGCCAAGGGCACTTCCAGTCTAGGGAATATACCTTGGGAAAACTGAAAATCAATAAGTCAGAGCCACCCCAAAATTTAGGGCTGCACTGCTTACAAGGACCTCAACTTGGGTACACCTTAAATATCCCAGGAAATATAAAAATGGTTCAAAAAATTGTGGTACTTACGTACGATGGAATATCCGTCAGGCAGGAAATCAATGTCATAAGACCAGTAGCAGCAAAATGGGTGGATTCAGGTACGATGGTTCTAAGTGAAATAAGTCACACAGAAAAAGAAACTTATCATAAGATATCACTTATGAAGATCCTGTAAACATGGCTACACTTGAACTGAGTTAGGAAAGAGAACAGTGTCTCACATTTAGAAAACACTCTTATGCCTGCTTAAGGGGGAAGGAGAGGTGGGGTGATGCATAAAACCAGAATATGATATAAGCACAGTTACCGTTCCAAAAACCAACTATGGAATAGACAAAACCTACACCTTCCTCAGTGAAAGGGACTCAAAACCCAATATTTCCCGCAGAGGAATATATCTGACTAGTAAGAATCTTAAAACCTATGTATTGATATGTCTCCATAAGGGAATCAAGTGTGTCTAGACTGGCATAAACATGGCAGCGAGAATGAGCTCAAACCCACGATAAAAAGGAATTTCAAAAACAAAACAAAAAAACTGGGAAATTCTTTACAATTCCTTCCGAGTCTCCGATGAAACCTGTAATGACCCTATCTACAACGACAGCTGGATGTGGCATAAGGCTGGACACTTGGGACTGAGAGGATTGGTGAGATTGGGTGAGCAAATGCAGACCCTTTAAAGCAATAATGCATGGCACCCATTCCATGGGTCCCAACTCTCCAGGTTGAAGGGAATATTACTACAGTTATAACATGTACGGGAAACCTAGAGAACGGACACACTGTGAATACGAAAGGTTTCTAAAACTCAACGAATAGTCCCTCTCCTGGTGCTCCGGTTTGACTTTCCATCTGCTTTACTATCAACCTCCCAACTTGGAGAGACAGCCCCTTTAACCTCCTGGTTCGCACATGTTGCCAATTTGGCAGAGGATGAAAGGGAAGAGGGAGAACCAATGAGAGAGTAGCTGTTAGGCATTTGGACGGGCACATATCACTGTAATTTCCCGGCAGGAAGAAGAATTAACCAAAGTCTCAGCCCCCCACCAGGAACCAGTATAGGTCCTGAAACAAAATTTTGGACTTGCGGTCAGCTCACCAAAAACGAGTTGAAAAATGGAGCTCAGGGGCACAGCAATTCACAAACTGGCCGAGTAATAAAGGACAACACTCGTCCAAAATCTGTTAAGGGAAGGCAACGAGGCGGACTTGAAAGCTAGGCAGAATAGCAGGAAATATATTTCAAGAGGTACGTTGGAATCGCATTTAAAGCACAGGAAGAGGGGCACAACTTCGACAATGATGCACATGGCCAAAAAGGGCGTATGCGTTTTCTCCTGAATATATTCAGGAGAAAACGCATACACCCTTTTTCGCCAAGCAAGCAAGCGGGCCATGCCAATCTGCACTACAAAGAAGTATCACTTCCCAACAGTCAAGAGGGACATCCACAAAATGTGTAAAATCCAGAAAGGTAAGACAGGCCCTGGAGAACAGGGACCCTTGTTATCCTGATGTGTGGGATATACACTGCCAACTGCCTCTCTGGAGGAGTGCATTGTGTTCGCTAAAACAAGTAAACAACAAAGCTACAGAGCCAAGGGCACTTCCAGTCTAGGGAATATACCTTGGGAAAACTGAAGATCAATAAGACAGAGCCACCCCAAAATTTAGGGCTGCAGTGCTTACAAGGACCTCAACTTGGGTACACCTTAAATATCCCAGGAAATACAAAAATGGTTCAAAAAATTGTGGCACTTACGTACGATGGAATATCCCTCAGCCATGAAATCAATGTCATAAGACCAGTAGCAGCAAAATGGGTGGATTCAGGTACGATGATTCTAAGTGAAATAAGTCACACAGAAAAAGAATCTTATCATAAGATATCACTTATGAAGATCCTGTAAACATGGCTACACTTGAACTGAGTTAGGAAAGAGAGCACTGTCTCACATTTAGAAAATACTCTGATGCCTGCTTAAGGTGGAAGGAGAGGTGGGGTGATGCATAAAACCAGAGTTTGATATAAGCACAGGTACCGTTCCAAAAACCAACTATGGAATAGACAAGACCTACACCTTCCTCAGTGAAAGGGACTCAAAACCCCATATTTCCCGCAGAGGAATATATCTGACTAGTAAGAATCTTAAAACCTATGTATTGGTATGTCTCCATAAGGGAGTCAAGTGTGTCTAGACTGGCATAAACATGGCAGCGAGAATCAGCTCAAGCCCACTATAAAAAGGAATTTCAAAAACAAAACAAAAAAACTGGGAAATTCTTTACAATTCCTTCAGGGTCTCTGATGAAACCTGAAATGACCCTATCTACAACGACAGCTGGATGTGGCATAAGGCTGGACACTTGGGACTGAGAGGATAGGTGAGATTCGGTGAGCAAATGCAGAACCTTTAAAGCACAAATGCCTGGCACCCATTCCATGGGACCCAACTCTCCTGGTTGAAGGGAATATTACTACAGCTATAACATGTACGGGAAACGTAGAGAACGGACACACTGTGAATACGAAAGGTTTCTAAAACTCAACGAATAGTCCCTCTCCTGGTCCTCCGGTTTGACTTTCCATCTGCTTTACTATCAACCTCCCAACTTGGAGAGACAGCCCCTTTAACCTCCTGGTTCGCACAGGTTTCCAATTTGGCAGAGGATGAAAGGGAAGAGGGAGAACCAATGAAAGAGTAGCTGTTAGGCATTTGGACGGGCACATATCACTCTAACTTCCAGGCAGGAAGAAGAATTAACCAAAGTCTCAGCCCCCCACCGGGAACCAGCATAGGTCCTGAACCAAAATGTTGGACTTGCGGTCAGCTCACCAAAAACGAGTTGAAAAATGGAGCTCAGGGGCACAGCAATTCACAAACTGGCCGAGTAATAAAGGACAACTATCGTCCAAAAATCTGTTGAGGGAAGGCAACGAGGCGGACTTGAAAGCGAGGCAGAATAGCAGGAAACAGATTTCAAGAGTTACGTTGGAATCGCCTTTAAAGCACAGGAAGAGGGGCACAACTTCGACAATGATGCACTTGGCCAAAAAGGGCGTATGCGTTTTCTCCTGAATATATTCAGGAGAAAACGCATACGCCCTTTATGGCCAAGCAAGCAAGCGGGCAATGCAAATCTGCACTACAAAGAAGTATCACTTCCCACCGGTCTAATGGGACATCCACAAAATGTGTAAAAACCAGAAAGGAAAGACAGGCCCTGGAGAACCGGGAGCCTTGTTATTCTGATGGGCAGGATATAAATTGCCAACTGTCTCTCTGGAGGAGTACATTGTGTTCCCTAAAACAAGTAAAGAACAGAGCTACAGAGCCAAGGGCACTTCCAGTCTAGGGAATATACCTTGGGAAAACAGAAAATCAATAAGACAGAGCCACCCCAAAATTTAGGGCTGCAGTGCTTACAAGGACCTCAACTTGGGTACACCTTAAATATCCCAGGAAATATATAAACGGTTCAAAAAATTGTGGTACTTACATACGATGGAATATCCCTCAGCCATGAAATCAATGTCATAAGACCAGTAGCAGCAAAATGGGTGGATTCAGGTACGATGATTCTAAGTGAAATAAGTCACACAGAAAAAGAATCTTATCATAAGATATCACTTATGAAGATCCTGTAAACATGGCTACACTTGAACTGAGTTAGGAAAGAGAGCACTGTCTCACATTTAGAAAATACTCTGATGCCTGCTTAAGGTGGAAGGAGAGGTGGGGTGATGCATAAAACCAGAGTTTGATATAAGCACAGGTACCGTTCCAAAAACCAACTATGGAATAGACAAGACCTACACCTTCCTCAGTGAAAGGGACTCAAAACCCCATATTTCCCGCAGAGGAATATATCTGACTAGTAAGAATCTTAAAACCTATGTATTGGTATGTCTCCATAAGGGAGTCAAGTGTGTCTAGACTGGCATAAACATGGCAGCGAGAATCAGCTCAAGCCCACTATAAAAAGGAATTTCAAAAACAAAACAAAAAAAACTGGGAAATTCTTTACAATTCCTTCAGGGTCTCTGATGAAACCTGAAATGACCCTATCTACAACGACAGCTGGATGTGGCATAAGTCTGGACACTTGGGACTGAGAGGATAGGTGAGATTCAGTGAGCAAATGCAGAACCTTTAAAGCACAAATGCCTGGCACCCATTCCATGGGTCACAACTCTCCAGGTTGAAGGGAATATTACTACAGCTATAACATGTACGGGAAACGTAGAGAACGGACACACTGTGAATACGAAAGGTTTCTAAAACTCAACGAATAGTCCCTCTCCTGGTCCTCCGGTTTGACTTTCCATCTGCTTTACTATCAACCTCCCAACTTGGAGAGACAGCCCCTTTAACCTCCTGGTTCGCACAGGTTTCCAATTTGGCAGAGGATGAAAGGGAAGAGGGAGAACCAATGAGAGAGTAGCTGTTAGGCATTTGGACGGGCACATATCACTCTAACTTCCAGGCAGGAAGAAGAATTAACCAAAGTCTCAGCCCCCCAACGGGAACCAGCATAGGTCCTGAACCAAAATGTTGGACTTGCGGTCAGCTCACCAAAAACAAGTTGAAAAATGGAGCTCAGGGGCACAGCAATTCACAAACTGGCCGAGTAATAAAGGACAACTATCGTCCAAAAATCTGTTAAGGGAAGGCAACGAGGCGGACTTGAAAGCGAGGCAGAATAGCAGGAAATATATTTCAAGAGGTACGTTGGAATCGCATTTAAAGCACAGGAAGAAGGGCAGAACTTCGACAATGATGCACTTGGCCAAAAAGGGCGTATGCGTTTTCTCCTGAATATATTCAGGAGAAAACGCATACGCCCTTTTTGGCCAAGCAAGCAAGCGGGCAATGCTAATCTGCACTACAAAGAAGTATCACTTCCCACCAGTCAAGAGGGACATCCACAAAATGTGTAAAAACCAGAAAGGTAAGACAGGCCCTGGAGAACAGGGAGCCTTTTTATCCTGATGGGCGGATGTACACTGCCAACTGCCTCTCTGGAGGAGTGCATTGTGTTCCCTAAAACAAGTAAACAACAGAGCTACAGAGCCAAAGGCACTTCCAGGCTAGGGAATATACCTTGGGAAAACTGAAAATCAATAAGACAGAGCCACCCCAAAATTTAGGGCTGCACTGCTTACAAGGACCTCAACTTGGGTACACCTTAAATATCCCAGGAAATATAAAAATGGTTCAAAAAATTGTGGTACTTACGTACGATGGAATATCCCTCAGCCATGAAATCTATGTCATAAGACCAGTAGCAGCAAAATGGGTGGATTCAGGTACGATGATTCTAAATGAAATAAGTCACACAGAAAAAGAAACTTATCATAAGATATCACTTATGAAGATCCTGTAAACATGGCTACACTTGAACTGAGTTAGGAAAGAGAACAGTGTCTCACATTTAGAAAACACTCTTATGCCTGCTTAAGGGGGAAGGAGATGTGGGGTGATGTATAAAACCAGAGTTTGATATAAGCACAGGTACCGTTCCAAAAACCAACTATGGAATAGACAAGACCTACACCTTCCTCAGTGAAAGGGACTCAAAACACCATATTTCCCGCAGAGGAATATATCTGACTAGTAAGAATCTTAAAACCTATGTATTGATATGTCTCCGTAAGGGAATCAAGTGTGTCTAGACTGGCATAAACATGGCAGCGCGAATCAGCTCAAACCCACTATAAAAAGGAATATCAAAAACAAAACAAAAAACTGGAAAATTCTTAACAATTCCTTAAGGGTCTCTGAAGAAACCTGGAAAGACCCTATCTACAACGACAGCTGGATATGGCATAAGTCTGGACACTTGGGACTGAGAGGATTGGTGAGATTGGGTGAGCAAATGCAGACCCTTTAAAGCACAAATGCCTGGCACCCATTCCATGGGTCACAACTCTCCAGGTTGAAGGGAATATTACTACAGCTATAACATGTACGGGAAACCTAGAGAACGGACCCACTGTGAATACGAAAGGATTCTAAAACTCAACGAATAGTCCCTCTCCTGGTGCTCCGGTTTGACTTTCCATCTGCTTTACTATCAATCTCCCAACTTGGAGAGACAGCCCATTTAACCTCCTGGTTCGCACAGGTTTCCAATTTGGCAGAGGATGAAAGGGAAGAGGGAGAACCAGTGAGAGAGTAGCTGTTAGGCATTTGGACGGGCACATATCACTCTAACTTCCCAGCAGGAAGAAGAATTAACCAAAGTCTCAGCCCCCCAACGGGAAACAGCATAGGTCTTGAACCAAAATTTTGGACTTGCGGTCAGCTCACAAAAAACGAGTTGAAAAATTGAGCTCAAGGGCACAGCAATTCACAAAATGGCAGAGTAATAAAGGAAAACTATCGTCCAAAATTTGTTAAGGGAAGGCAACGAGGCAGACTTTAAAGCGAGGCAGAATAGCAGGAAATAGATTTCAAGAGGTACGTTGGAATCGCCTTTAAAGCACAGGAAGAGGGGCACATCTTCGACAATGATGCACTTGGCCAAAAAGGGCGTATGCGTTTTCTCCTGAATATATTCAGGAGAAAACGCAACACCCTTTTGTGCCAAGCAAGCAAGCAGGCAATGCTAATCTGCACTACAAAGAAGTATCACTTCCCACCGGTCAAAAGGGACATCCACAAAATGTGTAAAAACCAGAAAGGTAAGACAGGCCCTGGAGAACAGGGAGCCTTGTTATGCTGATAGGCGGGATGTAAATTGCCAACTGCCTCTCTGGAGGAGTGCATTGTGATCCCTAAAACAAGTAAACAACAGAGCTACAGAGCCAAGGGCGCTTCCAGTCTAGGGAATATACCTTGGGAAAACTGAAAATCAATAAGACAGAGCCACCCCAATATTTATGGCTGCAGTGCTTACAAGGACCTCAACTTGGGTACACCTTAAATATCCCAGGAAATATAAAAATGGTTCAAAAAATTGTGGTACTTAGGTACGATAGAATAACCTTCAGCCATGAAATCAATGTCATAAGACCAGTAATAGCAAAATGGGTGGATTCAGGTACGATGATTCTAAGTGAAATAAGTCACACAGAAAAAGAAACTTATCATAAGATATCACTTATGAAGATCCTGTAAACATGGCTACACTTGAACTGAGTTAGGAAAGAGAACAGTGTCTCACATTTAGAAAACACTCTTATGCCTGCTTAAGGGGGAAGGAGAGGTGGGGTGATGCATAAAAGCAGAGTTTGATATAAGCACAGGTACCGTTCCAAAAACCAACTATGGAATAGACAAGACCTACACTTTCCTCAGTGAAGGGGAACCGAAGCATCTGTGAGTAACCGTAAGCTGAGCCCCAGGCCAGCTGCTGTTGAACTTTTCCCACCCTTCCCATGTAAAACACCTGAATATGTACAAGGCCTTGACAGCCTAGAGGAAGGGCCGTGGAGCCACACCAGCGACAGCACGCAGACCATCTTGGTGCCTGCAGGCCAGCCAGGATGGTCCTGGCCCTGGGCGCTCTTCTGGAAGCTTTCCATTGCCCTGCCTGAGATACCCCTACTGTCCCGGCCCCCACTGCTTTTTTCCTTCCTCACCTCGGTCCAGAGAGAAATTCCAGCGGAAGGTATGGGTGCCAAATCCTCTTCTTTACAGGTGGAAGCCTGGCAACTCCTTCAGAAAGTCCAACAGAGACCCACTCACACCGGGCCACCCACAAAGCCGTGGCCCCTCACTCCCTCCCACCAGCACAGCACCGAGACTGCTGACGAGGCAGAGAATATGGAGTCAGGCACAGCTTCAGGGTCTATTGCTGCCTGCAGCGCTGTTTATATTGACCTCAACCCAGGCACACCAGGGGAGGGCCGGCCGGCAGGGTCAGGCTACCCAGGTCAGCTAATTCTCAGCCCTCAGGGAATCACATTGTTGAAAATGGACCTCACTAAGGCAGAATAGAAGCCAAGGAATAAAAGGACACAATGACATTTGCAGCACCATAGGTGTGTCTAGAGGTAATCACGTGACTTGTAGTAAGTCAGAAAGTGAAAGACACATATCATATCATATCTCTTATAGGTGTGACCGAAAAATGGATACCAGGGCAGATATTTCCACGGAGAAGGGCAATCACAGATTCATTCAACAAACTTATGGTTCACCAATGGAAAGGTGTGAGGATTGGTTTCATTATGATATTGGGGTTAACAGACATATACAAACACAGGCGACATATAGAATCACCAAAGACCTACAGAATACCAAGAGAAGACTACTCAACATTCTGTCATAAGGTACATGGGAAAAGGATCCCAGGAAGAACAGACATATGTATATGTGTAAAAGAACCACATCTTCCACACCTACAACAAGCCAAACATTGTAATCAAATTTGCTGTAATAAAAAATAAAAAAATTAAATTAAAAACACGAACAAGAAGCAGTGAGACAAACTTGAGGGGCTTTCTCCTGGCACATTCCATTCCAAATTCCAATCTAGAACACGACTTCCATTGAGGCTCTGTTGCCCCAGTAACCAGATTTGGTAAGGGAGAACTGCTGCCACCTTGTGGCCGTTTCACACAACAGCAGCTTTAATCCCAGCGCTAATGGTCAGTTGATATTCAAAATCATTGCAGGCCTGTAAATGACACCTGCCCTGAAAACAAATCCTGGGGTCATATATCGACCAAAATATTCAAAGGACGTCCATATATCAAAACGACAGTTTCAAAAGACATATTTTACACACATTAGTCTTCTGCTTCTTTTTCTTTCTTTCTTTTTTTGTTAAAAAAACGGGAATGGCAAAAAGCATCCCTCAGAATGGGCGAAAATATTTGCAAACGAATCAATGGACAAAGGTTTAATCTCCAATATATATAAAGCGCTCATTCAGCTTAATATTAAAACAACAAACAACCCAATACAAAAATGGGCCGAAGATCTAAAGAGACGTTTCTTCAAAGAAGACACAGAGATGGCCAAGACGCACATGAAAAGCTGCTCAACATCACTAATTATTAGAGAAATGCAAATCAAAACTACAATGAGGTATCACCTCACACCTGTTAGAATCGGCATCATCAGAAAATCTACAAACAACGAATTCTGGGGAGGGTGTGGACAAATGGATCCCTCTTCCACTAGTGGTGGAAATGTAAATTGATACAGTCACGATGGAGAACAGTATGGAGTTTCCTTAAAAAAACTAGAAATAGAATTACCATATGATCCAGCAATCCCACTTCTGGGCATATACCCAGAGAAAACCATAAATCAAAAAGGCACATTCACCACAATGCTCATTTCAGCACTATTTATGATAGCCAGGTAATGGAAGCAACCTAAATACCCACAGACAGACGAATAGATAAAGATGTGGTACATATATAAAATGGAATATTACTCAGCCATAAGAAGGAATGAAACTGGGTCATTTGTAGAGACGTCGATGGATCTAGAGACTGTGATACAGAATGAAGTAAGTCAGAAAGAGAAAAACAAATATTGTATATTAATGTATATACGTGGAACCTAGAAAAATGGTACAGATGAACTGCTTTGCAGTGAAGAAATAGAGAAACAGAGGTAGAGAACACACGTATGGACACCAAGTGTGGGAAGCCATGGGGATGTGGTGTTGGGATGAGTTGGGAGACTGGGATTGACATGTATACATGTATATGCATAAAATACATAACTAATAATAACCTGCTGTATAAAAAAATAAATAAAATTAAATTTCAAAATTTTTAAAAATAAAATTTAAAAATAAAACAGAAAAAAGTTCTTCCCTTCACACAGATGTATTTATATGAATGAATTATTTCCATGCTTATATCTATAAATACATAAAAGAGGAATAAAATCTAACTTGAACCAAAAAAGAAAAATGAAAACCTGAACCCACGAGTTAGACAGAGGAAAACCCTATCAGGGCACTTGCTCCAGCCGTAAACAATTCTGAAATTGGTCAGAGGTGGGGAATCATCTCCCATACAGCCAGCAGCCCACCCCCCAAGCAAGGAGGGTCCTCATTGCAAAGCTGGGGGACCAAGCCAAGGCATCTGTGAGTAAACGTGAGCTGAGCCCCAGTCCTGCGGCAGCTGAACTCTTCCCACCCTTTCCAGGTAAAACACCTGAATATGTACAAGAACTTGCAAGCCTAGAGGAAGGGCTGTGGAGCCACACCAGCGACAGCACACAGGCCAACTTGGTGCCTGCAGGCCAGTCAGGATGGTCCTGGCCCCAGATGCTCTTCTGGAAGCTTTCCATTTCCCTGCCTGAGATACCCCTCCTGCCACGTCCCCCACTGCTTTTTTACTTCCTCACCTCTGCCTGGGGAGAAATTCCAGTGGCAGGTATCGGTGACACATCTTCTTCTTTAGCAGGTGGCAGCCTGACAACTCCTGCAGAAAGTCCAGCAGAGCCCCACTCACACCTGGCCACCCACAAAGCCACGGCCCCTCACTCCCTCCCACCAGCACAGCCCCGGCACTGCCTACGGGGCAGAGAATATGGCGTCAGTCACAGCTACAAGGGCTGTCGCTCACTGGAGAGCTGTTTATATTGCCCTCAACCCAGGCACACCTGTGGAGGGCTGGCAGGCAGTTTCAGGCTACCAAAATCAGCCAATCCTCAACCCTCAGGGGCTCACAGTTGCAGAAAATGAAACTTGCTAAACGGGCCAGGCCCTAGGAACAGGTGTGGGCTCTTGAGAGTCAGGATAGACAAGGGGCTGCAGCTACGGCTTGTTTTCTTATCATTTTATCTGGTCCATGAGTGGAAAACAACTTCAAGAAGACACTATCCTAATGAGAGGAACCCAGGAGTCAGGGAGAGGAGTGATGGTGGGTGGAGACAGAGGCCTGGTGCCCTGGCTGCAGTGGAAGTGTCTGGAAGACCAGGCAGAAAGAGCCTGCAGAGAGTGATAGCCATGGTCACAGACCTGTCAGAGCTGCTGTTTGGTAGTTCAAGTCCTGCTCTGAGGTATTCTGTGTCAGCTGTGAGTGACAGGTGAGCTGGGGGTTCTCTGCAAGGTGGGCTATGTGCACAGTTCCTGTATGTCCAGCCCTGCTGGGGTACCTGCCCAGGGGAGCTCCGTATCCTGGGAAGGGCCTGAGTAGGAGAGCCCCATGGGCGGCTGGGTAGCTGCAGAGGTGAGCTCCATACCCTGGGAGGGACTTGACCACGAGAGCCCCGTGGGCTGTGGGGTAGGGGTGCAACCCAGGTGACCTCCATATCCTGGGATTGGCCTGACCATGAGAGCCCCATGGGCTGCTGGAGACCTGGTAAAGGATATCAGGACAGTCAGTGAAGCCACCGAGGATATACATCCAGTAGCTCCTATTT
The DNA here is from genome assembly GCF_949752795.1 of Hyperoodon ampullatus. Classification (NCBI taxonomy): domain Eukaryota; kingdom Metazoa; phylum Chordata; class Mammalia; order Artiodactyla; family Ziphiidae; genus Hyperoodon; species Hyperoodon ampullatus. The sequence continues at coordinate 672,477 of NW_027640917.1, read as the reverse complement.
CCTACTCCCTGCTGGTCATTCTACCTTCCACCAGGCCATGGCATTCTGTATTAGACTTCAATGATGCCTTCTTCTGTATTCCATTCATCTCAGAGTCACAAGAATTTTTGGCTTGTGAGTGGCAGGACACAACATGCAACAAAAGCAGTAATGCTGGGCCGTCCTGCCCCAATGGTTCAAAAATCCCCACACCATCATTGGGGAAATGTCCTCTAAAGACCTAAAAGTTCAACCTCTGTAAAAGGGAACCCTCCTTCAATATGCAGATGACATTCTGATCGCCAGGCCTACTAAAGACGCCTCTGAACTACCTAGCCAAGAAAGGATAGAAGGTGTCCAAGAAAAACGCTCAAATATCCCAGGCTAAGGTGACATGCCTGGGCTTCATTCTCACAGATATTCGGAGAAACGCATCCCAGGATAGGGAAGAAGCCATTTGCAGCCTTACCTCTTCTACAACTAGAAGACAGCTTAGGGGTTCCTGGGGAGGCCAAGGTTTTCTGCATCTGGATCCCTAACTACAGTCTAATAGCTGGGCCTCTACATGAAACACTGACACGAAAAGATGATATCCTTTTGAATAGAATCCAGAAGCAGCCTTTCAAGAATGGAAAGAGCAGTCAATACAGACCCTTGCCCAGGAACTCCCTAATTTAGCTAAACCCTTTGACCTTTACATACCCGGTCAAAGGTTAATCGCCCTTGGAGCCTTAGTGCAAAAACTGGGACCACTTGAAATGGAGCAACACAAGAATGCCCTTCAGGTATGATAAACTATGGTCACCAAGGGCTTTGCCCACCGACTCATCAGGCCAGGATACTGGGGTATCTAAAAAGCTGGAAATCAGCAGCCCACAAGGCCAGCTCCCTCCTAAGGGAAAAGGACCCCACGTGGTGATCCTAACCACCCATCATGCCCTGAAGTTGCAGGGGTCGCTCTGTGGACACACTGACCTCGAGTGAGGAGGCCCTCCAACTCCAACCTCCAGAGAGATAAACGGGGGCAACGGGCCCCCAAGATGACTCGTGTGACCATCACTTGACCTGGAGTTTCTCTCAGAAAACGACAAGACTGTGCCCCGAAAGAGCAGACTACTGCTTGCAGGACTTACTGCACCCAGAGGGGAGCTAATAAGCTTGGCGGGGGAAACGTATATCACGCTTTCACCATAGAAAACCCTACAGACACCGCGGTGATGGTGGCCAATATGACCGGCTGGACTGCTGGCTACTTCTAAAGGCCGTTGACTCAGTGGACGTCATGGTCCTGGATCACCACTGACCCTGGACTGTCTGGGAGTTGCGTGGGCAGGGCTCTGACACATGGTGCTGTTTGTACATTAATTCAGGGACCTAATTAAAGAAAGCACAGACTACTGGTCAGAGCATCTAGTCTGGCAAAAACTGTCAGCCTAAGGTCGCCGAACATATGTGGGGTGGGGTGAAACCTGCCACCGCAGCATCTCTGCGCCTCTCTTTCCTGGACCCTTAAAGGTCATTAGAATCTGTAACACTTCCAATGCTGGTGCTCAGGCGGACGAGAAGTGAGGCAGGAGGCCTTGGGACAATCAACCTCACCAGGAGGCTGGTGGGGAGACGTTTTGCCCCTCCCCCCATGTATCAGGGCTCCCACCACAGCATGAAGCAGTTACAAAAGAGGGGTCTGCACCCTCAACACCCCAAGAATAAGGAACGGAACAAAAAGCAGAGGAGGTGTTCGTCTCCGGCAACGTTCATTAAAAATTCCTGGGAGATAAAAAGAGAATCTGGGCAATAAAATAAAGTCTAACCTGTTTTTCCTTTGTGCTTTGTCTAATTTCACGTGCTCCTAGGGTTCCGCATGCAGAGGTCCCACACCCGGCACTTCAGACCCGATTTCCTAGTGCAGAATGGCTGGGTTGACACCTCAGCTAGCGGGGTCCCATGCAGACTCCGCGGCATAGAGCCTGAGCTGCAGCCAATGCAGCCCTCGAGAGCTCCATCACCTCCCTCCCACTGACGCTGCCGGGGACCCTACACAGCAGCCCAGCCCACAGCCCATGGGGGAGTGCACGCTCTCACCTCTCCATTCTGTTTTCAAAATAATGTTTCCTTTGCTTCTGAACCAAACTCAGTCTTGATCTGTTGGCTCCAATGACACTGGGCACGGGGACTCCTGTTGGGGTCCACTCTGGAGGATCAGTAACAGAAATTGAGAACATTGTAACTTCAATGAACAGATGTGTGAGCCAAACTGTAGTTAACATAGAGCAGTGTATAATGCTCGGGTAAAATAAGATGTTTCTAAGACTTACATTTGATATTTCCATCACTTTCCTATAAGCAAGTTCAGTGAAGACGTCTGTCTTATTTGTCAGGTCAACATTAGAGAAATGAAGTGATTTATTTCCATGGATGTACATCGAATACTCTTGGCTGAAGCTTCAATCTTGTTTTGAATGCTTTTCCATTGAAAATGATACCTCTCTTTCAGATCCCCCGTTTCTGAGAAGTATAAAACCTAATAATTTATTATTACCAAAGGGGAAAGGTAAGAGAAGGGATAAATTAACAGTTTGGGATTAACACATACACACTGCTATGTATAAAAGAGATCATCAACAATGAACTACTGTATAGCACAGGGAACTACACTGAATATTTTGCAATAACCTATAAGGGGAAATAATCTGAAAAAGAATAGATATTTTTATTGACATCATCTATCAATGACAGATAAAATGTAACCTAAGCAAGGCCGATGGTGAGCGCTTCTGACCCTGAAGATTTCAGTCATCTAAAGTTTGGGCTCTGCCTATTTCCCAAGGCCCTTAAAGGACATACGTGTAGCCGTAGCTTAAAAATTCCCCAGTTTGGGGTTCGGGGAGGCACTGAATTGGAAAAATCCCTGGTGTTCTCCTTACATGCACGGGACCCTTCCTACAGCTAAAACATGCCTGTCACACCTAGAGGATGGTACACCATTTGATCGGAAAGAGTTTGGAAAAGGCACCTCATCTCCTCATCGCCTGGTGCTCGGGTTCAACCCTCCAGCATCTTTCCTAACAATCTCCTCACGTGGGGATATCAGCACCGTCAACATCCTGTTGCACACAGTTTGGAATTTGTCCAGAGGATGAAGCGGAAGGATGAGAAAAATTTAGAGACAAGTCTTAGGTGTTCGGACAGGCACATGCCACTCTAATTTCCAATCCAGAAGACAAATTCATCAAAGGCTAGAATTGCCCATGGAAACAGAATAGGGCTAGAGGAAATCCCGCTGTTTTGTGTCCAGTTTCCAAAAACACAAGTTGAAAAATGGAACTCAGGGGCACTAAAATTCATGAAACTGCAGAGTTGAAAATATCTATCGTCGAAAAATGTCTTGAGGTAAGTCACAGAAAAGGACTTGTAAGCAAGGGAGAGTGGCAGGAAACAGATTTGAAGAGGTAGAAAGGACTCCCCATTAAAGCACAAGAAAAGGGGCTGAACATCGCCAATGATGCAGTTGGCCAAAAAGGGTGTATGCATTTTTTCTGAATATATTCAAGTAAAGGCCATACACACTTTTTATCCAACCCAACAGGTGGGCACTGGAAATCAATATCACAAAATGTATCACTTCACATCAGTCAGAAGGGCCATCCACATAAAGTGTAAACACCAGAAATGCAGGACAGGGCGAGGAGAAAAGGGAGCCCTGTGAGGCTGATAGTGGAAATGTAATTTGCCAACGGCCACTCTGGAGAAGTGTATTGTGTTTGCTAAAACATCTAAAAAATGAGCTACAGAGCATAGGGCACTTGCACTCATGGGCGTGTACCTTGGGAAAAACAAAAATCGACAGAAAACAGGCACCCGAACGTTTACCACCTCTCTGTTAAAAAGGGCCTCAACTTGGATATAACCTAAATGTCCCTGGAAGGATAAAATGGATAAAAGAGATGGGGTACTTATGTAGAGTGGAATATTACTCATCCAGAAATCAATGAAATAAGGCCAGTTGTAACAACTCTGGAGGAGTTACATAAGATCATTCTAAGTGACATATGTCAGAAAGAAAAAGACACATATCATAAGATGTCACTTAAAGGTGGAATCAAAAATGGCTACACATGAAATAAATTACAAAACAGAAACATAGTCAAATATGTAGAAAATAGACATAAGGCTGCTAAATGGGAAAGGTGGGGAATGGTGAGGTATTATCCAGGAGGTTGAAATTAGCAAAGATACCATTCCAAGTACCAAATTGAATAACTGACAAGGCCTACACGGTACCTCAAAGAACTGCACTCAGCCCACTCAAGTCACTGGAAAATAATACATATGACTGGTAAGCATCTGAAAAAGAAGTTATTGTTGTCTCACAGTACATGAATCAAGTGGATGTACAGCAGCAAAAAACAGAGCTTTGAAAATCAGCTGTAACCAATATAAAAATAAATTTAAAACTATTTATAAAAACAGTGAGACAGACAAAAATTCTTACAACTTTTGTTGAAGGGCTACGATGTAACATGGATTGAACACATGTAGACCCACAGCAGGATGATTATATAAGGCTGGAAGCTACGCACGCTAAGAGATGTTAGAGAGGCTGGGTGAGGAAATGCAGACCTTTTAAAGTAATACTGCCTGGTACCCATTCCATGGGTCCCAAATCTGCAGGTTCAAGGGAGTCTTCTGACAGCGAAAACATGCCTGGGAAACCGAGATGAATGTACACCGTGTGCTCAGGAAAGGTGTCTAAAATGCACCTCATTTTTGATCTCCTGGTGCTGGGGTTCGCCATTCCAGCCACATTACTAACAATCTCCCCACTTGGAGAATCAGCACCTTTAACCTCCTGCTTCACACAGTTTGCAATTTGTGCAGAGGATAAATGGGAAGAGGGGGAACCAATGAGAGATTAGCTGTAGGACTTTTGACAGGCACATGTCACTCTAATTTCCCATTAGGAAGAAGAATGAACCAAAGGCTCAGCCTGCCTCCCCAGAACCAGAATAGGGCCAGAAGTAATCCAATGGTTTGGCGGCCAGCTCACAAAAAAAGCGAGTTGCAAAATGGAGCTCAGCAGCAGACAATTCAAAGACCTGCAAAGATATAAATGATAACCAACGTCCAAAAATATATTCAGGTAAGGTAACGAAGAGGATCTGAATGAGAGGCAGAATTGCAGGAAACATATTTCAAAAGGTAGATTGTACTCACATTTAAAGCATATGAAAAGCAGCAGAATTTCTAAAATGATGCGGTTGGGCAAAAGGGTGTATGCGTTTTTTTCGTGAATATCTTCAGGAAAAAAACACATGCAGAGTTTTTGGCCAACCAAGCAAGAGGGAAATGCAAATCCACACAACAAAGAAGTCTCAATTTCCACTGCTCAGAAAGGCCATCCAAAAAATGTGTACAAACCAGAAATGCAGGAGAGGCCATGGAAAACAGGGAGCCTAGTCACGCTGATGGGTGGGGTATAAATATCCAAGAGCCACTCTGAAGAAGTGTATGCTGTTTTTAAAACATCTAAAATACAAAGCCCCAGAGCAAGGGGATTTCAACTCATGGACATATAACTTGGGAAGACTAAATGTCAATAAGACACAGGCACCCCAAAGTTTAGGGCTGCTCTGCATACAAGAACCTCAACTTTGGTACACCTAAAATATACCAGGAAAAAGAGAAATGCATAAAGAACTTGTGGTAATTTTGCACAACGGAATATCACTCAGACGTGAAATCAATGTATATAAGGCCAGTAGCAGCATAATGAGTGGATTTACGTATGATGATTTTAAGGGAAATTAGTCACACAGAAAAAGAATCTTATCATAAGATATCACTTATAGAGGGAATGTCAATATCACAACACATGAACTGAATTAGGAAAGAGAACAGAGTCTCACATTTAGCAAAAATCTCTTATGCCTGCTTCAGGGGAAAGGAGAGGTGGGGTGATGCATAAAACCAGAGTTTGATATTAGCACAGGTACCATTCCATAAACCAAATACAGAATAGACAAGACCTACACCTTCCTCAGTGAACGGGACTCAACACCCCTATGCCCCACAGAGGAATATATCTGACTACTAAGAATCTTATAACCTATGTATTGATATGTCTCCGTAAGGGAATCAATTGTGTCTAGACTGGCATAAACACGTCAGTGAAAATCAGCTCAACCCCATTATAAAAATGAATTTCAAAAAAAACCCCCAAAAACAGCGAAATTCTTACACAATTCCTTCAGGGGTTCTGATGAAACCTGGAATGACCCTATCTGCAAAGACAGCTGGATGAGACATAAGGCTGGACACTTGGGACTGAGAGGACTGGTGAGATTGGGAGAGAAAATGCAGACCTTTTAAAGTAGTAATGCATGCCACCATTCCATGTGTCCCAAATCTCCAGGTAGAAGGGAATATCACTACAATTATAACATGTATGGGAAACCTAGAAAATGGACACCCTGTGATGGCGAAAGGTTTCTAAAACTCTCCTAATTTTTCCTCTCCTTGTGCTCCACTTTGGCATTCCAACTGCTTTACTATCAATCTCCCAACTTAGGAGAGTCAGCCCCTATAACCTCCTGGTTCGCACAGTTTGCTAATTGTGCAGAGGATGAAAGGGAAGAGGGAGAACCAATCAGAGAGTAGATGTAGGCATTTGGACGGGCACATGTCACTCTAATTTCCCGGCAGGAAGAAGAATTAACCAAAGCCTCAGCCACCCACAGGGAACCAATATAGCCACCCCTGGAACCAGTATAGGTCCTGAAGCAAAATTGTGGATTTGCGGCCAGCTCACAAAGATGGGATTTGAAAATTGGAGCTCAGGGGCACAGCAATTCACAAACCTGCAGACTTATAAAGTACTACTCTCTTCCAAAAATCTGTTGAGGGAAGGCAATGAAGCGGCCTTGAAAATGAGGCAGAATTGCACAAAATATATTTCAAGAGGTAAATTGGAATCGCCTTTAAAGCACAGGAAAAGCATCCCAACTTGGACAGAGATGCACTTGGCCAAAAAGGGCGTATGCCTTTTCTCCTGAATATATTCAGAAGAAAACGCATACACCCTTTTTGGCCAATCAAGCAAGCGCGCAATACAAATCCACGCTACAAAGAATTGTCACTTACCACTGGTCAAAAGGGACATCCGAATATCTGTAAAAACCAGAAAGGTTGGGCTTCCCTGGTGGCGCAGTGGTTGCGAGTCTGCCTGCCGATGCAGGGACACGGGTTCGTGCCCCGGTCTGGGAGGATCCCACGTGCCGTGGAGCGGCTGGTCCCGTGAGCCATGGCAACTGGGCCTGCGCGTCCGGAGCCTGTGCCCCGCAATGGGAGAGGCCACAGCAGTGAGAGGCCCGCATACAGAAAAAAAAAAAAAAAAAAAAAAAAAAACAGAAAGGCAAGAGAGAGATGGCAAGGGCATGAAGCAATGTGATCCCAATGGTCATGGAGGATTGTGATGACAAGCGCATGGAGAATTGTTATGACAAGATTATGTACCATTTTGTTGACAAAGGCAAGGAGCATTATGATGACAAGGTTCATGGAGCACTGTGATGACAAGCATCACGGAGCATAGTGATTACAGGGGTCATGGAGCATTGGGATGACAAGCGCATGGATCATTGTGATGACAATGGTCATGGAGCATTTTAATGACAAGAGTCCCGGATCATTGTGTTGTCAGGGTTCATGCAGCGTTGTGATGACAGTGGTCATGGAGCATTGTGATGACAGGGGTCATGGCGCATTGTGATGAGAAGGTCATGGAGCATTGGGCTGAAAATGTCCATGGAGTACCGTGATGACAGGGGTCATGGAGCATTGTGATGACAAGGTACTGGAGCACTGTGATGAGAAGACCATGGAGCCTTGTGATGACAAGTCTCATGGAGCATTCTGATGAAAAGTGCCATGGAGCATTGTGATTACAGGGGTCTTGGAGCATTGTGATGACAAGAGCATGGAGCATTGGGATGAGAAGGCCATGGAGCGTTCTGATGACATGCATCATGGAGCTTTGTGATGACAAGGACATGGAGCATTGTGATTACAGCGGTCTTGGAGCACTGTGATGAAAAGGGCATGGATCATTGTGATGAAAAAGGCATGGAGCCTTGTCATGACAGGGTTCAAGGAGCAAACTGACAACAAGTGTCAGGGAGCATTGTGATGACAAGGGTATTGAGTATTGTGATGACAAAGGTCATGGAGCACTGTGATGAGAAGACCATGGATAATTGTGATGACGAGCGTCATGGGGCGTTGTGATGATAAGTGTTATGGAACATATTGATCACAAGGATTTGGAGCATTGTGATGACAGAGGTCATGGAGCATTTTGGTTTCATTGTGATGACAATAGCGTGAATCATTATGATGATGGGCATGGTGCATTGTGATGACAGGGTTCATGGAGCATTGAGATGAAAAGGGGCATGGAGCATTGCGATTACAGGAGTCTTGGAGCATTGTGATGACAAAGGCATGGAACATCGTGAATGAGAAGGCCATGGAGCATTCTGTTGACATGCGTCATGGAGCTTTGTGATGACAAGGGCATGGAGCATTGTGATTACAGGGGTCTTGGAGCATTGTGATGACAAGGGTCATGGAGCCTTGTGATGACAAGGCTGTGGAACATTGTGATGTCAGGGGTCATGGAGCATTGTTATGACAGGGGTAATGGAGCATTGTGATGACAAGGGCATGGAGCATTGGTCTGAAAAGTTTCATGGATTATTGTGATGAGAGGGGGCAAGGAGCATTGTGATGACAAGGGCATGGAACACTGTGATACATGGGTCATGGAGGATTGTAATGAGAAGCGCATGGAGCATTGTGATAAGAATGGCATCGAGCATTGTGATGAAAAGCATCATGGAGCCTGTGATGACAAGGGCATGGAACAATGTGATGAGAGGGTTCATGGAGCATTGTGATGACAATGGCATGCAGCATTGTGATGACAAGGGTCATTGAGCTTTGTGATGACAAAGGTCATGGAGCATTTTGATGACAAGGGTGTGGTGCATTCTGTTGTGAAGGGCAGGGAGCATTGTGATGACAGGGGTTATGGAACATTGTGATGTCAGGGGAATGGAGCATTGTGATGATAAAGGCATGTAGCATTGTTGTGACAAGGGTCATGGAATATTGTGATGACAGGGGTGAGGGAGTATTGTGTTGACTAGTGATGGAACATTGTGATATCAGTGGTGAGAGAGCATTTTGATGAGAAGTGCATGGAGCAGTGTGATGACAAGGTTTATGGAGCATTGTGATGACAAAGATGTGGAGCATTGTGATGACAAGTGCATGGCACATTGTGATGCCATGGGTCATGGAGTATTGTGCTAACAAAGGCATTGATCATTGGGAGGACAAGGGTCACCAAGCATTGTGATGAAATGTTCATGGAGCTCTGTGGTGACAAAGGTCACAGAGCATTGTGATGACGAGGGCATGGACCATTGTAATGACAAAGGTCATGAAGCATTGTGATGACTGGAGTCATGGAGCATTGTGATGACAGGGGTCATAGAGCATTGTGATGAAAGGGCATGGAGCATTGTGATGACAGGGGCATGTTGCATTGGTTTGACAAGTTTCAGGGATTATTGTGATGACAGTGGGCATGGCGCATTGTGATGACAAGGGCATGGAGCATTGTGATGAGAAGGTCATGGAGTATTGTGAAGAAGGGTGTCAGGGAGCATTGTGATGACATATGTCGTGGTCCATTGCGATGACAATGGAATGGAGCATTGTGATGCCAAGTGTCATGGAGGATTGTGATGACAAAGGTAATGGAGCATTTTGATGACAAGCGCTTGGGGCATTGTGATGACAAGGGTCATGGAGCATTGTGATAACAAGGGCCATTGAGAATTTTGATGACATGTTCATGAAGCATTGTGATGACAATCACATGGAGCTTGCTGTGACAGGGATCATGGAGCAGAGCGATGAAAAGTGCATAGAGAATTGTGATGATAAAGCATGTAACACTGTGATGAAAAGCATCATGGAGCACAGTGATGCCAAGAACGTGGAGAATTGTTATGACAGGGGACATGGAGCATTGTGATGACCAGGGCATGGAGTATTGTGATGGCAAGACCGTGGAGCATTGTGATGAGAAGACCATGGATAATTGTGATGATGAGCGTCATGGAGCACTGTAATGACAAGGGGTATGGAGCATTGTGATGACAGGGGTCATGGAGCATTGTGATGACAAGGTTCATGGAGCATTCTGATGACAAGCTTGTGGAGTATTTTGATGACAATGACATGGAGCATTTTGATGAAAATGGCATGGGGCATTGTGATGAAAAAGACATGGAGCCTTTTCATGACAGTTTTCAGGGAGCATTCTGACGACAAGTGTCAGGGAGCATTGTGATGACAAAGGTCATGGAGAATTGTGACGACAAGGGCATGGAGTATTGTGATGACAAGCACATGGAGCTTGCTATGACGGGGTCATGGAGCATTGTGATGACAAGTGCATAGAGAATTGTGATGACAAAGCATGTAACACTGTGATGAGAAGTGTCATGGAGCATAGTGATGCCAAGATCGTGGAGAATTGTGATGACAGGGGACATGGAGCATTGTGATGACCAGGGCATGGAGCATTGCGATGGCAAGATCGTGGAGCACTGTGATGAGAAGACCATGGATAATTGTAATGACGAGGGTCATGGAGCACTGTAATGACAAGGGGTATAGAGCATTGTGATGACAGTGGTCATGGAGCATTGTGATGACCGGGGACATGGAGCATTGTGATGCCCAAGGCATGGAGCACTGTGATGGCAAGACCGTGGAGCATTGTGATGAGAAGACCATGGACAATTGTGATTACGAGTGTCATGGAGCACTGTAATGACAAGCAGTATGGAGCATTGTGATGACAGGGGTCATGGAGCATTGTGATGACTGGGGACATGGAGCATTGTGATGACCAGGGCATGGAGCATTGTGATGGCAAGACCGTGGAGCACTGTGATGAGAAAACCATGGATAATTGTGATGACGAACATCATGGAGCACTGTAATGACAAGGGGCATGGAGCATTGTGATGACAGGTGTCATGGAGCATTGTGATGACAGGGGTCATGGATCATTGAGATGACAAGGGTCACGGAGCATTCTGATGACAAGCTTGTGGAGTATTGTGATGACAATGGCATGAAGCATTGTGATGAAAAGGGCATGGATCATTGTGATGAAAAAGGCATGGAGACTTGTCATGACAGGGTTCAATGAGCATACTGATGACAAGTGTCAGGGAGCATTGTGATGACAAGTGTATTGAGAATTGTGATGACAAAGGTCATGGAGCATTGTGATGAGAAGTCCATGGATAATTGTGATGACCAGCGTCATGGGGCGTTGTGATGACAAGTGTTATGGAACATTGTGATCACAAGGGTTTGGAGCATTGTGATGAGAGAGGTCATGGAGAATTTTGATTTCATTGTGATGACAATAGCATGAAGCATTATGATGATGGGCATGGTGCATTGTGATGACAGGGTTCATGGAGCATTGAGATGAAAAGAGTCATGGATCATTGTAATAACAAGGGTCTTGGAGCATTGTGATGACAATGGCATGGAGTATTGTGATGAGAAGGCCATGGAGCATTCTGATGACATGCGTCAGGGAGCTTTGTGATGACATGGGCATGGAACATTGTGATTACAGGGGTCTTGGAGCATTGTGATGACAAGGGCCATGGAGTCTTGTGATGACAAGGCCGTAGAACATTGTGATGGCAGGGGTCATGCAGCATTGCTATGACAGGTGTAAGGGAGCATTGTGATGACAAGGGCATGGAGCATTGGTCTGAAAAGTTTCATGGATTATTGTGATGAGAGTGAGCATGGAGCATTGTGATGACAAGGGCACGGAACACAGTGATACATGTGTCATGGAGGATTGCAATGACAAGGGCATGGAGCATTGTGATGACAAGCGTCATGGAGCTTTGTGATGACAACAGCATGGAGCAATGTGATGAGAGGTTTCATGGAGCTTTGTGATGACAATGGCATGGAGCATTGTGATTCCAAGGGTCATGCAGCTTTGTGATGACAGAGGCCATGGAGCATTTTGATGACAAGGGCGTGGTGCATTGTGATGAGAAGGGCAGGGAGCATTGTGATGACAGGGTCATGGAGCAATTGGATGAAAAGGGTCATGGAACATTTTGATGACAGTGTTTATGGAACATTGTGATGTTAGGGGTCATGGAGCATTGTGATGTAAAGGGTCATGGAGCATTGTGATGTCAGGGGTCATGGAGCATTGTGATGATAAGAGCATGTAGCATTGTTGTGACAAGGGTCATGGAACATTGGGATGACAGGGTGGAGGGAGTATTGTGTTGACTAGTTATGGAACATTGTGATATCAGTGGTGAGAGAGCATTTTGATGAGAGGTGCATGGAGCATTGTGATGACAAGGCTGTGGAGCATTGTGATGAGAAACGCAGGGCACATTGTGATGACATGGGTCATGGAACATTGTGCTGACAAACGCATGGAGCATTGTGATGACAAGGTTTATGGAGCATTGTGATGACAACGATGTGGAGCATTGTGATGACAAGCGCATGGCACATTTGATGCCATGTGTCATGGAGTAATGTGCTGACAAAGGCATGGAGCATTGTGATGACAAGGGTCACCGAGCATTGTGATGAAATGTTCATGGAGTGTTGTGGTCACAAAGGTTACAGAGCCTTGTGATGACGAGGGCATGGACCATTGTGATGACAAAGGTCATGAAGCATTGTGATGACTGGAGTCACGGAGCATTGTGATGACAGGGGTCATAGAGCATTGTGATGAAAGGGCATGGAGCATTGTGATGACAGGGGCATGTTGCATTGGTTTGAAAATTTTCAGGGATTATTGTGATGACAGTGGGCATGGCGCATTGTGATGACAAGGGCATGGAGCATTGTGATGAGAAGGTCATGGAGTATTGTGAAGAAGGGTGTCAGGGAGCATTGTGATGACATATGTCATGGTCTATTGCAATGACAATGGAATGTAGCATTGTGATGCCAATTGTCATGGAGGATTGTGATGACAAAGGTAATGGAGCATTTTGATGACAAGGGCTTGGAGCATTGTGATGACAAGGGTCATGGAGCATTGTGATAACAAGGGCCATTGAGAATTTTGATGACATGTTCATGAAGCATTGTGATGACAATCACATGGAGCTTGCTATGACAGGGGTCATGGAGCATTGCGATGACAAGTGCATAGAGAATTGTGATGACAAAACATGTAACACTGTGAGGAGAAGTATCATGGAGCATAGTGATGCCAAGAACGTGGAGAATTGTGATGACAGGGGACATGGAGCATTGTGATGACCAGGGCATGGAGCATTGTGATGGCAAGACCATGGAGCACTGTGATGAGAAGACCATGGATAATTGTGATGACGAGCGTCATGGAGCACTGTAATGACAAGGGGTATGGAGCATTGTGATGACAGGGGTCATGGAGCATTGTGATGACTGGGGACATGGAGCATTGTGATGACCAGGGCATGGAGCCTTGTGATGTCAAGATCGTGGAGCACTGTGATGAGAAGATCATGGATAATTGTGATGACGAGTGTCATGGAGCACTGTAATGACAAGGGGTATAGAGCATTGTGATGACAGTGGTCATGGAGCATTGTGATGACCGGGGACATGGAGCATTGTGATGCCCTAGGCATGGAGCTCTGTGATGGCAAGATCGTGGAGCATTGTGATGAGAAGACCATGGACAATTGTGATTACGAGTGTCATGGAGCACTGTAATGACAAGCGGTATGGAGCATTGTGATGACAGGGGTCATGGAGCATTGTTATGACAGTGGTCATGGAGCATTGTGATGACAAGGGTCATGGAGCATTTTGATGACAAGGGCGTGGAGCATTGTGATGAGAAGACCATGGACAATTGTGATTACGAGTGTCATGGAGCACTGTAATGACAAGCGGTATGGAGCATTGTGATGACAGGGTCATGGAGCATTGTGATGACTCGGGACATGGAGCATTGTGATGACCAGGGCATGGAGCATTGTGATGGCAAGACCGTGGAGCACTGTGATGAGAAGACCATGGATAATTGTGATGACGAACATCATGGAGCACTGTAATGACAAGGGGCATGGAGCATTGTGATGACAGGTGTCATGGAGCATTGTGATGACAGGGGTCATGGATCATTGAGATGAAAAGTGTCACGGAGCATTCTGATGACAAGCTTGTGGAGTATTGTGATGACAATGGCATGGAGCACTGTGATGAAAAGGGCATGGATCATTGTGATGAAAAAGGCATGGAGACTTGTCACGACAGGTTTCAATGAGCAAACTGATGACAAGTATCAGGGAGCATTGTGATGACAAGTGTATTGAGAATTGTGATTACAAAGGTCATGGAGCATTGTGATGAGAAGTCCATGGATAATTGTGATGACGAGCGTCATGGAACACTGTAATGACAAGGGGTATGGAGCATTGTGATGACAGGGTTCATGGAGCATTCTGAAGACAATGATCAGGGAGCATTCTGATGACAAGCTTGTGGAGTATTGTGATGACAATGACATGGAGCGTTGTGATGAAAAGGGCATGGAGCATTCTTATGAAAAAGGCATGGAGCCTTTTCATGACAGTGTTCAAGGAGTATTCTGACGACAAGTGTCAGGGAGCATTGTGATGACAAGTGTATTGAGAATTGTGATGACAAAGGTCATGGAGCATTGTGACGACAAGTGCATGGAGTATTGTCATGACAGTCATCATGGAGTGTTGTGATTTCAAGTGTTATGGAACATTGTGATCACAAGGGGTTGGAGCATTGTAATGACAGAGGTCATGGACCATTTTGATTTCAAGGAGCATGGAGCATTGTGATGACAAGGGCATGGAGCAATGTGATCCCAAGGTTCATGGAGGATTGTGATGAAAATGGTAATGGAGTATTGTGATGACAAGATCATGGAGCATTGTGATGACAAGGTCATGTAGGATTTTGATGACACAGGCATGGAGAATTGTGATGATAAGGGTCATGGAGCACTGTGATGATAAGCGTCACGGAGCATTGTGATTACAGGGGTCATGGAGCATTGGGATGACAAGGGCATGGATCATTGTGATGACAAGTGTCATGGAGCATTGGGCTGAAAATGTTCATGGAGCATTGTGATGACAAGGGAATGGAGCATTGTGATGACAAGAGTCCCAGAACATTGTGTTGTCAGGGGTCATGGAGTGTTGTGATGACAGTGGTCATGGAGGATTGTGATGATATGGGTCATGGAGCATTGTGATGAGAAGGTCATGAAGCATTGGGCTGAAAATGTTCATGGAGTATTGTGATGACACGGGTCATGGAGCATTGTAATGAGAAGGGAATTGAGCACTGTGATGACAAGGTCCTGGAGCATTGTGATGGGAAGTCCATGGAGCCTTGTGATGACAATTCTCATGGAACATTCTGATGAAAAGGGGCATGGAGCATTGTGATTACAGGGGTCTTGGAGCATTGTGATGACAAGGGCATGGAGTATTGTGATGAGAAGGCCATGGAGCATTCTGATGACATGCGTCATGGAGCTTTGTGCTGACAAGGGCATGGAGTATTGTGATGAAAATGACATGGATCATTGTTATGAAAAAGGCATGGAGCCTTGTCATGACAGGGTTCTAGGAGCATACTGATGACAAGTGTCACGGAGCATTGTAATGACAAGTGTAATGAGCATTGTGATGACAAAGTTCATGGAGCATTGTGATGAGAAGACCATGGATAATTTTGATGATGAGCGTCATGGGGTGTTGTGATGATAAGTTTTATGGAACATTGTGATCACAAGGGTTTGGAGCATTGTGATGACAGAGGTCATGGAGCATTTTGATTTCATTGTGATGACAATAGCCTGAAGCATTATGGTGATGGGCATGGTGCATTGTGATGACAGCGTTCATGGAGCATTGAGATGAAAAGGGGCATGGAGCATTGTGATTACAGGGGTCTTGGAGCATTGTGATGACAAGGGCAAGGAGCATTGTGATGAGAAGGCCATGGAGCATTCTGATGACATGTGTCACTGAGCTTTGTGATGACAAGGGCATGGAGCATTGTGATTACAGGGGTCTTGGAGCATTGTGATGACAAGTGTCATGGAGCCTTGTGATGACAATGGTGTGGAACATTGTGATGGCAGGGGTCATGGAGCATTGTTATGACAGGGGTAATGGAGCATTGTGATGAGAAGGGCATGGAGCATTGGTCTGAAAAGTTTCATGGATTATTGTGATGAGAGTGGGCATGGATCATTGTGATGACAAGGTCACGGAACACTGTGATCCATGGGTCATGGAGGATTTTAATGACAAGGGCATGGAGCATTGTGATGAGAAGGGCATCAAACATTGTTTTGACAAGCGTCATGGAGCTTTGTGATGACAAGGGCATGGAACAATGTGATGAGACGGTTCATGGAACATTGTGATTCCAAGGGTTAAGGAGCTTTGTGATGACAAAAGTCATGGAGCATTTTGATGTCAACGGCGTGGTGCATTGTGATGAGAAGGGCAGGGAGCATTTTGATGACAGGGTCATGCAGCAATTTGATGAAAAGTGTAATGGAACATTTTGATGACAGGGGTTATAGAACATTGTGATGTCAGGGGTCATGGAGCTTTGGGATGAAAAGGGTCATGGAGCATTTTGATGACAGGGGTTATGGAACATTGTGATGTCAGGGGTCATGGAACATTGTGATGATAAGGGGATGTAGCATTGTGATGACAGGGGTCATGCAACATTGTGATTACAGGGGTGAGGGAGTATTGTGATGACTAGTGATGGAACATTGTGATATCTCTGTTGAGAGAGCATTTTGATGAGAAGTGCATGGAGCATTGTGATTACAAGGTTTATGGAGCATTACGATGACAAGGTTGTGGACCGTTGTGATGAAAATTACGTGGCACATTGTGATGACAAGGGTCATGGAGCATTGTTCTGACAAAGGCATGGAGCATTGTGATGACAAGGGTCACGGAGCATTGTGATGAAACGTTCATGGAGTATTGTGGTTACAAAGGTCACAGAGCCTTGTGATGATGTGGGCATGGACCACTGTGATGACAAATGTTATGAAGCATTGTGATGACTGGAGTCACAGAGCATTGTGATGACAAGGGTCATGGAGCATTGTGATGACAAGGGCATGGAGCATTGTGATGACAGGGGCATGGAGCATTGGTCTGACAAGTTTAATAGATTATTGTGATGACAGTGGGCATGGGGCATTGTGATGACAAGGGCATGGGGCATTGTGATGAGAAGGTCATGGAGTATTGTGAAGACAGGTGTCAGGGAGCATTGTGATGACATATGTCATGGTCCATTGCGATGACAATGGCATGGAGCATTGTGATGCCAAATGTAATGGAGGATTGTGATGACAAATATAATGGAGCATTGTGATGACTAGGGCTTGGAGCATTATGATGACAAGGGCCATTGAAAATTTTCATGACAAGGTCGTGAAGCATTGTGATGACAAGGTGCTGGAGCATTGTGATGAGAAAACCATGGAGCCTTGTGAGACAAGTCTCATGGAGCATACTGATGAAAAGGGGCATGGAGCATTTTGATTAGAGTGTCTTGGAAAATTGTGATGACAAGGGAATGGAGCATTGTGATGAGAAGGCCAAGGAGCAGTCTGATGACATGCGTCATTGAGCTTTGTGATGACAAGGGCATGGAGCATTGTAATTACAGGCGTCTTGGAGCATTGTGATGAAAAAGGCATGGATCATTGTGATGAAAAAGGCATGGAGCCTTGTCATGACAGAGTTCAAGGAGCATACAGAGAACAAGTGTCAGGGAGCATTTTGATGACAAGTGTGTTGAGCATTGTGATGACAAAGGTCATGGAGCATTGTGAAGAGAAGACCATAGATAATTGTGATGACGAGCGTCATGGGGCATTGTGATGACAAGTGTTATGGAATATGGTGATCACAAGGGTTTGGAGCAGTGTTATGACAGAGGTCATGGAGCATTTTGATTTCATTGTGATGACAATAGCCTGAAGAATTATGATGATGGGCATGGTGCATTGTGATGACAGGGTTCATGGATCATTTAGATAAAAAGGGACATGGAGCATTGTGATTACAGGGGTCTTGGAGCATTGTGATGAGAAGGGTCATGGAGCCTTGTGATGACAAGGCCATGGAACATCGTGATGGCAGGGATCATGGAGCATTGTTATCACAGGGGTAATGGAGCATTGTGATGGCAAGGGCATGGAGCATTCTGATGACATGCATCATGGAGCTCTGTGACGACAAGGGCATGTAGCACTGTGATTACAGGTGTCTTGGAGCATTGTGATGACACGGGTCATGGAGCCTTGTGATGACAAGCCCGTGGAACGTTGTGATGGCAGTGTTCATGGAGCATTGTTATGACAGGGGTAATGGAGCATTGTGATGACAAGGGCATGGAACATTTGTCTGAAAAGTTTCATGGATTATTGTGATGAGAGTGGGCATGGAGCATTGTGATGACAAGGGCACGGAACACAGTGATCCATGGGTCATGGAGGATTGTAATGACAAGGGCATGGAGCATTGTGATGAGAAGGGCATCGAGCAGTGTGATGACAAGCACCATGGAGCTTTTTGATGACAATTGCATGGAACAATGTGATGAGAGGTTTCATGGAGTATTGTGATGACAATGGCATGGAGCATTGTGATGCCAAGGGTCATGGAGCTTTGTGATGACAAAGGTCATGGAGCATTTTGATGACAAGGGCGTGGTGCATTGTGATGAGAAGGGCAGGGAGCATTGTGATGACATTGTCATGGACCAATTTGATGAAAAGGGTCATGGAACATTTTGATGAGAGGCGTTATGTAACATTGTGATGTCAGGGGTCATGGAGCATTTTGATGAAAAGGGTCATGGAGCATTTTGATGACAGGGGTTATGGAACATTGTGATGTCAGGGATCATCGAACATTGTGATGATAAGTGCATGTAGCATTGTGATGACAGGAGTCATGGAACATTGTGATGACAGGGTTGAGGGAGTATTGTGATGAATAGTGATGTAACATTGTGATATCAGTGGTGAGAGAGCATTTTGATTTGAAGTGCATGGAGCATTGTGATGACAAGGTTTATGGAGCATTGTGATGACAAGATTGTGGAGCACTGTGACGGCAAGCGCATGGTGCATTGTGATGACATGGGTCATGGAGCATTGTGCTGACAAGCGCATGGAGCATTGTGATGACAATGGTCATGGAGCATTGTGATAACAAGGGCTTGGGGCATTGTGATGACAAGGGCATAGAGCATTGGTCTAATAAGTTTCATGGCTTATTGCGATGACAGTTGGAATGGCGCATTGTGATGACAAGGGCATGGAGCATTGTGATGACCAGGTCATTCAGTATTGTGAAGACAGGTGTCAGGGAGCATTGTGATGACATATGTAATGGCCCATTGTGATGACAATGCCATGGAGCATTGTGATGCCAAGTGTCATGGAGGATTCTGATGACAAAGGTAATGGAGCATTGTGATGACAATGGCTTGGAGCATTGTGATGACAAGGGTCAGGGAGCATTGTGCTGACAAGTGCATGGAAAATTGTGATGACAAGGGACATGGAGCATTCTGATGACAAGCTTGTGGAGTATTTTGATGACAATGGCATGGAGCATTGTGATGAAAACGGCATGGTGCATTTTGATGAAAAAGGCATGGAGCCTTTTTGTGACAGGGTTCAAGGAGCATTCTGACGACAAGTGTCAGGGAGCATTGTGATGACAAGTGTATCGAGAATTGTGATGACAAAGGTCATGGAGCATTGTGATGAAAAGGGCATGGAGTATTGTGATGACAGGCATCATGGAGCATTGTGATGACAAGTGTTATGGAACATTGTGATCACAAGGGTTTGGAGCATTGTGATGACAGAGGTCATGGATCATTTTGATTTCAAGGAGCATGGAGCATTTGATGACAAGGGCATGGAGCAATGTGATCCCAAGGTTCATGGAGGATTGTGATGGCAATGGTAATGGAGTATTGTGATGACAAGTGCATAGAACATTGTAATGACAAGGTCATGTAGCATTTTGCTGACAAAGGCATGGAGCATTGTGATGACAGGTGTCATGGAGCACTGTGATGACAAGCGTCACGGAGCATTGTGATTACAGGGGTCATGGAGCATTGGGATGACAAGGGCATGCATCATTGTGATGACAAGTGTCATGGAGCATTGGGCTGAAAATGTTCATGGAGTATTGTGATGACAGGGGTCATGGAGCATTGTGATGACTAGGGAATGGAGCATTGTGATGACAAGAGTCCCGGATCATTGTGTTGTCAGGTGATATTGAGCGTTGTGATGACTGTGGTCATGGAGAATTGTGATGATATTGGTCATGGAGCATTGTGATGAGAAGGTCATGGAACATTGGGCTGAAAATGTTCATGGAGTATTGTGATGACAGGGGTCATGGAGCATTGTGATGATAAGGGAATGGGGCATATTGATGACAATGTCCTGGAGCATTGTGATGAGAAGACCATGGAGCCTTGTGATGACAAGTCTCATGGAGCATTCTGATGAAAAGGGGCATGGACCATTGTGATTACAGGGGTCTTGGAGCATTGTGATGACAAGGGCATGGAGCATTGTGATGAGAAGGCCATGGAGCATTCTGATGACATGCATCATGGAACTTTGTGATGACAAGGGCATGGAGCATTGTGATTACAGGGGTCTTGGAGCATTGTGATGAAAATGGCATGGATCATTGTGATGAAAAAGGCATGGAGCCTTGTCATGAAAGGGTTCAGGGAGCATACTGATGGCAAGAGTCAGGGAGCATTGTGATGACATGTGTATTGCGCATTGTGATGACAAATGTCATGGGGCATTGTGATGAGAAGTCCATGGATAATTGTGATGAGTAGCGTCATGGGGTATTGTGATGAAAAGTGTTATGGAACATTGTGATCACAAGGATTTGGAGCATTGTGATGACAGAGGTCATGGAACATTTTGATTTCATTGTGATGACAAGAGCATGAAGCATTATGATGATGGGCATGGTGCATTGTGATGACAGGGTTCATGGAGCATTGTGATGAAAGGTGGCATGGAGCTTTGGTCTGACAAGTTTCATGGATTATTTTGATGACAGTGGGCATGGCACATTGTGATGACAAGGGCATGGAGCATTGTGATGACAAGGTCATGGAGTATTGTGAAGACAGGTGTCAGGGAGCATTGTGATGACATATGTCATGTTCCATTGTGATGACAATAGCACGGAGCATTGTGATGCCAAGTGTCATGGAGGATTGTTGTGACAAAGGTAAAGGAGCATTGTGATGATAAGCGCATGGAGCATTGAGATGACAAGGGCCATTGATAATTTTAATGTCCATGTCGTGAAACATTGTGATGACAAGCGCATGGAGCTTCCTATGACAGGGGTCATGGAGCATTGCGATGACAAGTGCATGGAGTATTGTTATGACAAGAGCATATAACATTGTGATGAGAAGTGCCATGGAGCATTGTGATGACAAGGACGTGGAGAATTGTGAGGACAAGGGACATTGAGCTTTGAGATGACCAGGGCATGGAGCATTGTGATGGCAAAACCGTGGAGCATTGTGATAAGAAGACCTTGGGTAATTGTGATGATGAGCATCATGGAGCACTGTAATGACAAGGGGCATGAAGCATTGTGATGACAGGTGTCAGGGAGCATTGTGATGACAGGGGTCATGGAGCATTGTGATGACAAGGGAATGGAACATTGTGATGACAAGGGTACGGAACATTGTGATGAAAAGTGCCATTGAGAATTTTGATGATAAAGTCGTGAAGCATTGTGATGACAAACACTTGGAGCTTGCTATGACAGGGGTCATGGAACATTGCAATGACAAGTGCATGGAGAATTGTGATGAAACGAGCATGTAACTTTGTGATGAGAAGTGTCATGTAGCATTGTGATGACAAGTACGTGGAGAATTGTTATGACAAGGGACATGGAGCATTGTGATAACCAGGGAATGGAGCATTGTGATGACAGGGGTCATGGAGCATTATTATGACAAGGGCCATGGTGCATTCTGATATAAGATATCACTTATGAAGGGACTGTAAACCTGGCTACATATGAACTGAATTAGGAAAGAGAACAGAGTCTCAGATTTAGAAAACACTCTTATGCTTGCTTAAGGGGGAAGGAGAGGTGGGGAGACACACAAAACCAGAGTTTGATATTAACACAGGTACCGTTCCATAATCCAAATACAGAAGAGACAAGCCCGACTCCTTCCTCAGTGAATGGGACTCAACACCCCTATTCCCCACAGAGAAATATATCTGACTAGTAAGGATCTTAAAACCTATGTATTGATATGTCTCCATAAGGGAAACAAGTGTGTCTAGAATGACATAAACACGGCAGTGAGAATAAGCTCAAACCCACTATAAAAAGAAATTTCAAAACAAAACAAAGAAACAGTGAAATTCTTACACAATACCTTCAGGGGTTCTGATGAAACTTGGAATGACCCTATCTACAACAACAGCTGGATGTGGCATAAGGCTGTTCACTTGGGACTGAGAGGATTGGTGAGATTGGGTGTGAAAATGCAGACGGTTTAAAGCAATAATGCCTGCCACTGATTCCATGGTTCCCAACTCTCCAGGTAGAAGGGAATATCACTACAGTTATAACATGTATGGGAAACCTAGAGAATGGACACCCTCTGATGGTGAAAGGTTTCTAAAACTCTACTAATTTTTTTCTCTCCATGTGCTCCAGCTTGACATTCCAACTGCTTTAATATCAATCTCCCAACTTGGAGAGTCAGCCCCTATAACCTCCTGGTTCGCACAGTTGGCACATTGTGCAGAGGATATAAGGGAAGAGGGAGAACCAATGAGAGAGTAGCTGTAGGCATTTGGACGGCCACATGTCAGTCTAATTTCCCGTCATGAAGAAGAATTAACCAAACTCTGAGCCTGCCCCACACCCATAACTAGTATAGGTCCTGAAGCAAAATTGTGGGTTTGCGGTCAGCTCACAAAAACACAAGTTGAAAAATGGAGCTCAGGGGCACAGCAATTCACTAACTTGCAGAGTTATAGAGGACTACTCTCTTCCAAAAATCTGTTGAGGAGAAGCCATGAGGCGGACTTGAAAATGAGGGAGATTTGCACGAAACAGATTTCCAGAAGTACATTGGAATCGCCTTTAAACACAGGAAAAGCATCACAACTTCGACAATTATGGAATTGTCCATAAAGGGCGCATGCGTTTTCTCCTGAATATATTCAGGAGAAAACGCATACACCCATTTTGGCCAACCAAGCAACCGCACAATGCAAATCTGCACTACAAAGAAGTATCACTTCCCACCAGTCAAAAGGGATATCCGTAAAATGTGTAAAAACCAGAAAGGCAAGAGGGGCTCTGGAGAACAGGGAGCCTTGTTATGCTGATGGGTGGGATGTAGATTGCCAACAGTCACTCTGGAGGAGTGCATTGTGTTCCCTAAAAGAATTACTCAACAGAGCTTCACAACCTAAGGTACTTCCAGTCATGGGAATATACCTTGGGAAAATTGAAAATCAATAAGACACAGCCAACCCAAAATATAGGGCAGCACTGCTTACAAGAACCTCGACTTCGGGACACCTTAAATAACCCAGGAAAGACAAAAATGGTAAAGAAATTGTGGTACATACGTATGATGGAATATCCCTCAGCCATGAAGTCAATGTCATAAGGCCAGTAGCAGCATAATGATGGGATTCATGTACCATGATTCTAACTGAAAAAATCACACAGAAAAAGAAACTTATCATAAGATATCACTTATGAAGGGTGTATAAACATGGCTACACATGGAATGAATTAGGAAAGGGAACAGGGTCTCATATATAGAAAACACTCTTATTCCTGCTTAAGGGGGAAGGAGAGGTGGGGTGATGCATAAAACCAGAGTTTGATATAAGCACAGGTACCGTTCCAAAAACCAACTATGGAATAGACAAGACCTACACCTTCCTCAGTGAAAGGGACTCAAAACCCCATATTTCCCGCAGAGGAATATATCTGACTAGTAAGAATCTTAAAACCTATGTATTGATATGTCTCTGTAAGGGAATCAAGTGTGCCTAGGCTGGCATAAACATGGAAGGGAGAATCAGCTCAAACCCACTATAAAAAGTAATTTCAAAAACAAAACAAAAAAACTGGGAAATTCTTTACAATTCCTTCAGTGACTCTGATGAAACCGGGAATGACCCTATCTACAACGACAGCTGGATGTGCATAAGCGTGGACACTTGGGACTGAGAGGATTGGTGAGATTGGGTGAGCAAATGCAGACCGTTTAAAGCAATAATGCATGGCACACATTCCATGGGTCCCAACTCTCCAGGTTGAAGGGAATATTACTACAGATATATCATGTACGGGAAACCTAGAGAACGGACACACTGTGAATACGAAAGGTTTCTAAAACTCAACGAATAGTCCCTCTCCTGGTGCTCTGGTTTGACTTTCCATCTGCGTTACTATCAACCTCCCAACTTGGAGAGACAGCCCCTTTAACCTCCTGGTTCGCACAGGTTGCCAATTTGGCAGAGGATGAAAGGGAAGAGGGAGAACCAATGAGAGAGTAGCTGTTAGGCATTTGGACGGGCACATATCACTGTAATTTCCTGGCAGGAAGAAGAATTAACCAAAGTCTCAGCCCCCCACCGGGAACCAGCATAGGTCCTGAACCAAAATTTCGGACTTGCGGTCAGCTCACCAAAAACGAGTTGAAAAATGGAGCTGAGGGGCACAGCAATTCCCAAACTGGCCGAGTAATAAAGGACAACTATCGTCCAAAAATCTGTTGAGGGAAGGCAACGAGGCGGACTTGAAAGCGAGGCAGAATAGCAGGAAACAGATTTCAAGAGGTACGTTGGAATCGCCTTTAAAGCACTGGAAGAAGGGCACAACTTCGACAATGATGCACTTGGCCAAAAAGGGCGTATGCGTTTTATCCTGAATATATTCAGGAGAAAACACATACGCCCTTTTTAGCCAAGCAAGCAAGCGGGCAATGCAAATCTGCACTACAAAGAAGTATCACTTCCCACCGGTCAAAAGGGACATCCACAAAATGTGTAAAAACCAGAAAGGCAAGACAGGCCCTGGAGAACAGGGAGCCTTGTTATGCTGATGGGCGGGATGTAAATTGCCAACTGCCTCTCTGGAGGAGTGCATTGTGTTCCCTAAAACAAGTAAACAACAGAGCTACAGAGACAAGGGCACTTCCAGTCTAGGGAATATACCTTGGGAAAACTGAAAATCAATAAGCACAGCCACCCCAAAATTTAGGGCTGCACTGCTTACAAGGACCTCAACTTGGGTACACCTTAAATATCCCAGGAAATATAAAAATGGTTCAAAAAATTGCGGTACTTACGTACGATGGAATATCCCTCAACCATGAAATCAATGTCATAAGACCAGTAGCAGCAAAATGGGTGGATTCAGGTACGATGATTCTAAGTGAAATAAGTCACACAGAAAAAGAAACTTATCATAAGATATCACTTATGACGATCCTGTAAACATCACTACTCTTGAACTGAGTTAGGAAAGAGAACAGTGTCTCACATTTAGAAAACACTCTTATGCCTGCTTAAGGGGGAAGGAGAGGTGGGGTGATGCATAAAATAAGAGTTTGATATAAGCACAGGTACCGTTCCAAAACCCAACTATGGAATAGACAAGACCTACACCTTCCTCAGTAAAAGGGACTCAAAAGCCCATATTTCCCGCAGAGGAATATATCTGAATAGTAAGAGTCTTAAAACCTATGTACTGATGTGTCTCCGTAAGGAATCAAGTGTGTCTAGACTGGCATAAACATGGCAGTGAGAATCAGCTCAAACACACTATAAAAAGGAATTTAAAAAACAAAACAAAAAAACCTGGGAAATTCTTTACAATTCATTCAGGGTCTCTGATAAAACGTGTAATGACCCTATCTACAACGACAGCTGGATGTGCATAAGCGTGGACACTTGGGACTGAGAGGATTGGTGAGATTGGGTGAGCAAATGCAGACCGTTTAAAGCAATAATGCATGGCACACATTCCATGGGTCCCAACTCTCCAGGTTGAAGGGAATATTACTACAGATATATCATGTACGGGAAACCTAGAGAACGGACACACTGTGAATACGAAAGGTTTCTAAAACTCAACGAATAGTCCCTTTCCTGGTGCTCTGGTTTGACTTTCCATCTGCGTTACTATCAACCTCCCAACTTGGAGAGACAGCCCCTTTAACCTCCTGGTACGCACAGGTTGCCAATTTGGCAGAGGATGAAAGGGAAGAGGGAGAACCAATGAGAGAGTAGCTGTTAGGCATTTGGACGGGCACATATCACTGTAATTTCCTGGCAGGAAGAAGAATTAACCAAAGTCTCAGCCCCACACCGGGAACCAGCATAGGTCCTGAACCAAAATTTCGGACTTGCGGTCAGCTCACCAAAAACGAGTTGAAAAATGGAGCTCAGGGGCACAGCAATTCCCAAACTGGCCGAGTAATAAAGGACAACTATCGTCCAAAAATCTGTTGAGGGAAGGCAACGAGGCGGACTTGAAAGCGAGGCAGAATAGCAGGAAACAGATTTCAAGAGGTACGTTGGAATCGCCTTTAAAGCACTGGAAGAAGGGCACAACTTCGACAATGATGCACTTGGCCAAAAAGGGCGTATGCGTTTTATCCTGAATATATTCAGGAGAAAACACATACGCCCTTTTTGGCCAAGCAAGCAAGCGGGCAATGCAAATCTGCACTACAAAGAAGTATCACTTCCCACCGGTCAAAAGGGACATCCACAAAATGTGTAAAACCCAGAAAGGCAAGACAGGCCCTGGAGAACAGGGAGCCTTGTTATGCTGATGGGCGGGATGTAAATTGCCAACTGCCTCTCTGGAGGAGTGCATTGTGTTCCCTAAAACAAGTAAACAACAGAGCTACAGAGACAAGGGCACTTCCAGTCTAGGGAATATACCTTGGGAAAACTGAAAATCAATAAGCACAGCCACCCCAAAATTTAGGGCTGCACTGCTTACAAGGACCTCAACTTGGGTACACCTTAAATATCCCAGGAAATATAAAAATGGTTCAAAAAATTGCGGTACTTACGTACGATGGAATATCCCTCAACCATGAAATCAATGTCATAAGACCAGTAGCAGCAAAATGGGTGGATTCAGGTACGATGATTCTAAGTGAAATAAGTCACACAGAAAAAGAAACTTATCATAAGATATCACTTATGACGATCCTGTAAACATCACTACTCTTGAACTGAGTTAGGAAAGAGAACAGTGTCTCACATTTAGAAAACACTCTTATACCTGCTTAAGGGGGAAGGAGAGGTGGGGTGATGCATAAAACCAGAGTTTGATATAAGCACAGGTACCGTTCCAAAACCCAACTATGGAATAGACAAGACCTACACCTTCCTCAGTAAAAGGGACTCAAAAGCCCATATTTCCCGCAGAGGAATATATCTGAATAGTAAGAATCTTAAAACCTATGTACTGATGTGTCTCCGTAAGGAATCAAGTGTGTCTAGACTGGCATAAACATGGCAGTGAGAATCAGCTCAAACACACTATAAAAAGGAATTTAAAAAACAAAACAAAAAAACCTGGGAAATTCTTTACAATTCATTCAGGGTCTCTGATAAAACGTGTAATGACCCATATCTACAACGACAGTGGATGTGGCATAAGGCTGGACACTTGGGACTGAGATGATTGGTGAGATTGGGTGAGCAAATGCAGACCCTTTAAAGCAATAATGCATGGAACCCATTCCATGGGTCCCAACTCTGAAGGTTGAAGGGAATATTACTACAGATATAACATGTACGGGAAACCTAGGGAATGGGCACACTGTGAATATGAAACGTTTCTAAACCTCAACGAATAGTCCCTCTCCTGGTGCTCCGGTTTGACTTTCCATCTGCTTTACTATCAATCTCCCAACTTGGAGAGACAGCCCCTTTAACCTCCTGGTTCGCACAGGTTGCCAATTTGGCAGAGGATGAAAGGGAAGAGGGAGATCCAATGAGAGAGTAGCTGTTAGGAATTTGGACGGGCACATATCACGCTAACTTCCCGGCAGGATGAAGAATTAACCAAAGTCGCAGCCCCCCACCGGGAACCAGCATAGGTTCTGAAGCAAAATTTTGGACTTGTGGTCAGCTCACCAAAAACGAGTTGAAAAATGGAGCTCAGGGCCACAGCAATTCAGAAACTGGGCGAGTAATAAAGGACAACTATCGTCCAAAAATCTGTTGAGGGAAGGCAACGAGGCGGACTTGAAAGCGAGGCAGAATAGCAGGAAACAGATTTCAAGAGGTACGTTGGAATCGCCTTTAAAGCACAGGAAGAGGGGCACAACTGCGACAATGATGCACTTGGCCAAAAAGTGCGTATGCGTTTTCTACTGAATATATTCAGGAGAAAACGCATACGCCCTTTTTGGCCAAGCAAGCACGCGGGCAATGCAAATCTGCATTACAGAGAAGTATAACTTCCCACCGGTCAAAAGGGACATCCACAAAATGTGTAAAAAGCAGAAAGGCAAGACAGGCCCTGGAGAACAGGGAGCCTTGTTATGCTGATGGGCGGGATATAAATTGCCAACTGCCTCTCTGGAGGAGTGCATTGTGTTCCCTAAAACAAGTAAACAACAGATCTACAGAGCCAAGGGCACTTCCAGTCTAGGGAATATACCTTGGGAAAACTGAAACTCAGTAAGACAGAGCCAGCCCAAAATTTAGGGCTGCACTGCTTAAAAGAACCTCAACTTGGGTACACCTTAAATATCCCAGGAAATATAAAAATGGTTCAAAAAATTGTGGTCCTTATGTACGATGGAATATCCCTCAGCCATTAAATAAATGTCATAAGAACAGTAGCAGCAAAATGAGTGGATTCAGGTACGATGATTCTAAGTGAAATAAGTCACACAGAAAAAGACACTTATCATAAGATATCACTCATGAAGATCCTGTAAACATGGCTACACTTGAACTGAGTTAGGAAAGAGAACAGAGTCTCACATTTAGAAAACACTCTTATGCCTGCTTAAGGGGGAAGGAGAGGTGGGGTGATGCATAAAACCAGAGTTTGATATAAGCACAGGTACCGTTCCAAAAACCAACTATGGAATAGACAAGACCTACACTTTCTTCACTGAAAGCGTCTCAAAACCCCTTATATCCTGCACAGGAATATATCTGACTAGTAAGAATCTTAAAACCTATGTATTGATATGTCTCTGTAAGGGAATCAAGTGTGTCTAGACTGGCATAAACATGGCAGCGAGAATCAGCTCAAAACCAGTATAAAAAGGAATTTCAAAAACAAAACAAAAAAACTGGGAAATTCTTTACAATTCCTTCAGGGTCTCTGATGAAACATGGAATGACCCTATGTACAATGACAGCTGGATGTGGCCTAAGGCTGGACACTTTGGACTGAGACGATTGGTGAGATTGGGTGAGCAAATGCAGACCCTTTAAAGCAATAATGCATGGCACCCATTCCATGGGTCCCAACTCTCCAGGTTGAAGGGAATATTTCTACAGCTATGACATGTACGGGAAACCTAGAGAACGGACACACTGTGAATACGAAAAGTTTCTAAAACTCAACGAATAGTCCCTCTCCTGTTGCTTTGGTTTGACTTTCCATATGCTTTACTATTAATCTCCCAACTTGGAGAGACAGCCCATTTAACCTCCTGGTTCACACAGGTTTGCAATTTGGCAGAGGATGAAAGGGAAGAGGGAGAACCAATGAGAGAGTACCTGTTAGGCATTTGGACGGGCACATGTCACTCTAATTTCCAGGCAGGAAGAAGAATTAACCAAAGTTCAGCCACCCACCAGGAACCAGTATAGGTTCTGAGCCAAAATTTTGGACTTCCAGTCAGCTAACAAAAAACGAGTTGAAAAATGGAGCACAGGGGCACAGCAATTCACAAACTGGCCGAGTAATAAAGGACAACTATCGTTCAAAAATCTTTTGAGGGAGGACAAAGAACCGGACTTGAAAGCGAGGCAGAATAAGAAAAAACAGATTTCAAGAGGTACGTGGGCATCGGTTTTAAAGCACAGGAAGAGGCGCACAACATCGACAATGATGCACTTGGCCAAAAAGGGCGTATGCATTTTCTCCTGAATATATTCAGGAGAAAACGCATACGCCCTTTTTGGCCAAGCAAGCAAGCGGGCAATGCAAATCTGCACTACAAAGAAGTATCACTTCCCATCCGTCAAAGGGACATCCACAAAATGTGTAAAAACCAGAAAGACAAGACAGGCCCTGGAGAACAGGGAGCCTTGTTATGCTGATGGGCGGGATGTAAATTGCCAACTGCCTCTCTGGAGGAGTACATTGTGTTCCCTAAAACAAGTAAAGAACAGAGATATAGAGCCAAGGGCACTTCCAGTCTAGGGAATATACTATGGGTAAACCGAAAATCAGAAAGACAGAGCCACCCCAAAATTTAGGGCTGCACTGCTTACAAGGACCTCAACTTGGGTACACCTTAAATATCCCAGGAAATATAAATATGGTTCAAAAAATTGTGGTATTTACGTACGATGGAATATCCCTCAGCCATGAAATCAATGTCATAAGACCAGTAGCAGCAAAATGGGTGGATTCAGGTACGATGATTCTAAGTGAAATAAGTCACACAGAAAAAGAAACTTATCATAAGATATCACTTATGAAGATCCTGTAAACATGGCTACACTTGAACTGAGTTAGGAAAGAGAACAGTGTCTCACATTTAGAAAACACTCTTATGCCTGCTTAAGGGGGAAGGAGAGGTGGGGTGATGCATAAAACCAGAGTTTGATATAAGCACAGGTACCGTTCCAAAAACCAACTACGGAATAGACAAGACCTACACCTTCCACAGTGAAAGGGACTCAAAACCCCATATTTCCCGCAGAGGAATATATCTGACTAGTAAGAATCTTAAAACCTATGTATTCATATGTCTCCGTAAGGGAATCAAGTGTGTCTAGACTGGCATAAACATGGCAGCGGGAATCAGCTCAAACCCACTATAAAAAGGAATTTCAAAAACAAAACAAAAAAAACTGGGAAATTCTGTACAATTACTTCAGGGTCTCTGATGAAACCTGGAATGACCCCATCTACAATGACAGCTGGATGTGGCATAAGGAGGGACACTTGGGACTGAGAGGATTGGTGAGATTGGGTGAGCAAATGCAGACCCTTTAAAGCACAAATGCCTGGCACCCATTCCATGAGTCCCAACTCTCCAGGTTGAAGGGAATATTACTACAGCTATAACATGTACGGGAAACCTAGAGAACGGACACACTGTGAATACGAAAGGATTCTAAAACTCAACGAATAGTCCCTCTCCTGGTGCTCCGGTTTGACTTTCCATCTGCTTTACTATCAACCTCCCAACTAGGAGAGACAGCCCCTTTAACCTCCTGGTTCGCACAGGTTGCCAATTTGGCAGAGGATGAAATGGAAGAGGGAGAACCAATGAGAGAGTAGCTGTTAGGCATTTGGACGGGCACATATCACTCTAACTTCCCGGCAGGAAGACGAATTAACCAATGTCTAAGCCCCCCACCGGGAACCAGCCTAGGTCCTGAACCAAAATGTTGGACTTGCGGTCAGCTCACCAAAAACGAGTTGAAAAATGGAGCACAGGGGCACAGCAATTCACAAACTCGCCGAGTAATAAAGGACAACTATGGTCCAAAAATCTGTTGAGGGAAGGCAACGAGGCGGACTTGAAAGCGAGGCAGAATAGCAGGAAACAGATTTCCAGAGGTACGTTGGAATCGCCTTTAAAGCACAGGAAGAGGGGCACAACTTCGACAATGATGCACTTTTCCAAAAAGGGCGTATGCGTTTTCTCCTGAATATATTCAGGAGAAAACGCATACGCCCTTTTTGGCCAAGCAAGAAAGTGGGCAATGCAAATCTGCACTACAAAGAAGTTTCACTTCCCACGGGTCGAAAGGGACATCCACAAAATGTGTAAAAACCAGAAAGGCAAGACAGGCCCTGGAGAACTGGGAGCCTTGTTATGCTGATGGGCGGGATGTAAATTGCCAACTGCCTCTCTGGAGGAGTGAATACTGTTCCCTAAATCAAGTAAACAACAGAGCTACAGAGCCAGGAGCACTTCCATTCTAGGGAATATATCTTGGGACAACTGAAAATCAATAAGACAGAGTCACCCCAAAATTTAGGGCTGTACTGCTTACAAGGACCTCAACTTGGGTACACCTTAAATATCCCAGGAAATATAAAAATGGTTCAAAAAATTGTGGTACTTACGTACGATGGAATATCCCTCAGCCATGAAATCAATGTCATAAGACCAGTAGCAGCAAAATGGGTGGATTCAGGTACGATGATTCTAAGTGAAATGAGTCACACAGAAAAAGAAACTTATCATAAGATATCACTTATGAAGATCCTGTAAACATGGCTACACTTGAACTGAGTTAGGAAAGAGAACAGTGTCTCACATTTAGAAAACACTCTTATGCCTGCTTAAGGGGGAAGGAGAGGTGGGGTGATGCATAAAACCAGAGTTTGATATAAGCACAGGTACCGTTCCAAAAACCAACTATGGAATACACAAGACCTACACCTTCCTCAGTGAAAGGGACTCAAAACCCCATATTCCCCTCAGAGGAATATATCTGACTAGTAAGAATCTTAAAACCTCTGTATTGATATGTCTCCGTAAGGGAATCAAGTGTGTCTATACTGGCATAAACATGGCAGCGAGAATCAGCTCAAACCCACTATAAAAAGGAATTTCAAAAACAAAACAAAAAAAAACTGGGAAATTCTTTACAATTCCTTCAGGGTCTCTGATGAAACCTGGAATGACCCTATCTACAATGACAGCTGGATGTGGCATAAGGAGGGACACTTGGGACTGAGACGATTGGTGAGATTGCGTGAGCAAATGCAGACCCTTTAAAGCACAAATGCCTGGCACCCATTCCATGAGTCCCAACTCTCCAGGTTGAAGGCAATATTACTACAGCTATAACATGTACGGGAAACCTAGAGAACGGACACACTGTGAATACGAAAGCTTTCTAAAACTCAACGTATAGTCCCTCTCCTGGTGCTCTGGTTTGTCTTTCCATCTGCTTTACTATCAACGTCCCAACTTGGAGAGACAGCCCCTTTAACCTCCTGGTGCGCACAGGTATCAAATTTGGCAGAGGATGAAAGGGAAGAGGGAGAACCAATGAGAGAGTAGCTGTTAGGCATTTGGACGGGCACATATCACTGTAATTTACCGGCAGGAAGAAAAATTAACCAAAGTCTCAGCCCCCCACCGGGAACCAGCAAAGGTCCTGAACCAAAATGTTGGACTTGCGGTCAGCTCACCAAAAACGAGTTGAATAATGGAGCTCAGGGGCACAGCAATTCACAAACTGGCCGAGTAATAAAGGACAACTATCGGCCAAAAATCTGTTGAGGGAAGGCAACAAGGCGGACTTGAAAGTGAGGCAGAATAGCATGAAACAGATTTCAAGAGGTACGTTGGAATCGCCTTTAAAGCACAGGAAGAGGGGCACAACTTCGACAATCATGCACTTGGCCAAAAAGGGCGTATGCGTTTTCTCCTGAATATATTCAGGAGAAAACGCATATGCCATTTTTGACAAAGCAAGCAAGCGGGCAATGCAAATCTGCACTACAAAGAAGTATGACTTCCCACTGGTCAAAAGGGACATCCACAAAATGTGTAAAAACCAGAAAGGCAAGACAGGCCCGGGAGAACAGGGAGCCTTGTTATGCTGATGGGCGGGATGTAATTTGCCAACTGCCTCTCTGGAGGAGTACATTGTGTTCCCTAAAACAAGTAAAGAACAGAGCTACAGAGCCAAGGGCACTTCCAGTCTAGGGAATATACTTTGGGAAAACTGAAAATCAATAAGACAGAGCCACCCCAAAATTTAGGGCTGCACTGCTTACAAGAACCTCAACTTGGGTACACCTTAAATATCCCAGGAAATATAAAAATGGTTCAAAAAATTTTGGTATTTACGTACGACCGAATATCCCTCAGCCATGAAATCAATGTCATAAGACCAGTAGCAGCAAAATGGGTGGATTCAGGTACGATGATTCTAAGTGAAATAAGTCACACAGAAAAAGAAACTTATCATAAGATATCACTTATGAAGATCCTGTAAACATGGCTACACTTGAACTGAGTTAGGAAAGAGAACAGTGTCTCACATTTAGAAAACACTCTTATGCCTGCTTAAGGGGGAAGGAGAGGTGGGGTGATGCATAAAACCAGAGTTTGATATAAGCACAGGTACCGTTCCAAAAACCAACTATGGAATAGACAAGACCTACACCTTCCTCAGTGAAAGGGACTCAAAACCCCATATTTCCCGCAGAGGAATATATCTGACTAGTAAGAATCTTAAAACCTATGTATTGATATGTCTCCGTAAGGGAATCAAGTGTGTCTAGACTGAGATAAATATGGCAGCGAGAATCAGCTCAAACCCACTATAAAAAGGAATTTCAAAAATAAAACAAAAAAACTGGGAAATTCTTTACAATTCCTTCAGGGTCTCTGATGAAACCTGGAATGACCCTATCTACAACGACAGCTGGATGTGTCATAAGGAGGGACACTTAGGACTGAGAGGATTGGTGAGATTGGGTGAGCAAATGCTGACCCTTTAAAGCACAAATGCCTGGCACCCATTACATGGGTCCCAACTCTCCAGGTTGAAGGGAATATTACTACAGCTATAACATGTACGGGAAACCTAGAGAACGGACACACTGTGAATATGAAAGGTTTCTAAACTCAACGAAGAGTCCCTCTCCTGGTGCTCCAGTTTGACTTTCCATCTGCTTTACTATCAACCTCCCAACTTGGAGAGACAGTCCTTTTAACCTCCTGGTTCGCACAGGTTGCCAAGTTGGCAGAGGATGAAAGGGAAGAGGGAGAACCAATGAGAGAGTAGCTGTTAGGCATATGGACGGGCACATATCACTGTAATTTCCAGGCAGGAAGAAGAATTAACCAAAGTCTCAGCCACCCACCGGAAACCAGTATAGGTCCTGAACCAAAATTTAGGACTTGCGGTCAGCTCACCAAAAACGAGTTGAAAAATGGAGCTCAGGGGCACAGCAATTCACAAACTCGCCGAGTAATAAACGACAACTATCGTCCAAAAATCTGTTGAGGAAAGGCAACGAGGCGGACTTGAAAGCGAGGCAGAATAGCAGGAAACAGATTTCAAGAGGTACGTTGGAATCGCCTTTAAAGCACAGGAAGAGGGGCACAACTTCGACAATGATGCACTTGGCCAAAAATGGTGTATGCGTTTTCTCCTGAATATATTCAGGAGAAAACGCATACGCCCTTTTTGGCCAAGCAAGCAAGCGGGCAATGCAAATCTGCTCTACAAAGAAGTATCACTTCCCACCGGTCAAAAGGGACATCCACAAAATATGTAAAAACCAGAAAGGCAAGACAGGCCCTGGAGAACAGGGAGCCTTGTTATGCTGATGGGCGGGATGTAAATTGCCAACTGCCTCTCTGGAGGAGTGCATTGTGTTCCCTAAAACAAGTAAAGAAGAGAGCTACAGAGCCAAGGGCACTTCCAGTCTAGGGAATATACCTTGGGAAAACTGAAAATCAATGAGACAGAGCCACCCCAAAATTTAGGGCTGCACTGCTTACAAGGACCTCAACTTGGATACACCTTAAGTATCCCAGGAAATATAAAAATGGTTCAAAAAATTGTGGTAATTACGTACGATGGAATATCCCTCAGCCATGAAATCAATGTCATAAGACCAGTAGCAGCAAAATGGGTGGATTCAGGTACGATGATTCTAAGTGAAATAAGTCACACAGAAAAAGAAACTTATCATAAGATATCACTTATAAAGATCCTATAAACATGGCTACACTTGAACTGAGTTAGGAAAGAGAACAGTGTCTCATATTTAGAAAACACTCTTATGCCTGCTTAAGGGGGAAGGAGAGGTTGGGTGATGCATAAAACCAGAGTTTGATATAAGCAGAGGTACCGTACCAAAAACCAACTATGGAATAGACAAGACCTACACCTTCCTCAGTGAAAGGGACTCAAAACACCATATTTCAGGCAGAGGAATATATCTGACTAGTAAGAATCTTAAAACCTATGTATTGATATGTCTCCGTAAGGGAATCAAGTGTGTCTAGACTGGCATAAACATGGCAGCGAGAATCAGCTCAAACCCACTATAAAAAGGAATTTCAAAAACAAAACAAAAAAACTGGGAAATTCTTTACAATTCCTTCAGGGTCTCTGATGAAACCTGGAATGACCCTATCTACAATGACAGCTGGATGTGGCATAAGGAGGGACACTTGGGACTGAGACGATTGGTGAGATTGGGTGAGCAAATGCAGACCCTTTAAAGCACAAATGCTTGGCACCCATTCCATGAGTCCCACCTCTCCAGGTTGAAGGGAATATTACTACAGCTATGACATGTACGGGAAACCTAGAGAACGGACACACTGTGAATACGAAAAGTTTCTAAAACTCAACGAATAATCCCTCTCCTGTTGCTTTGGTTTGACTTTCCATATGCTTTACTATTAATCTCCCAACTTGGAGAGACAGCCCATTTAACCTCCTGGTTCACACAGGTTTGCAATTTGGCAGAGGATGAAAGGGAAGAGGGAGAACCAATGAGAGAGTACCTGTTAGGCATTTGGACGGGCACATGTCACTCTAATTTCCAGGCAGGAAGAAGAATTAACCAAAGTTCAGCCACCCACCAGGAACCAGTATAGGTTCTGAGCCAAAATTTTGGACTTCCAGTCAGCTAACAAAAAAGGAGTTGAAAAATGGAGCACAGGGGCACAGCAATTCACAAACTGGCCGAGTAATAAAGGACAACTATCGTTCAAAAATCTTTTGAGGGAGGACAAAGAACCGGACTTGAAAGCGAGGCAGAATAAGAAAAAACAGATTTCAAGAGGTACGTGGGCATCGGTTTTAAAGCACAGGAAGAGGCGCACAACATCGACAATGATGCACTTGGCCAAAAAGGGCGTATGCATTTTCTCCTGAATATATTCAGGAGAAAACGCATACGCCCTTTTTGGCCAAGCAAGCAAGCAGGCAATGCAAATCTGCACTACAAAGAAGTATCACTTCCCATCCGTCAAAAGGGACATCCACAAAATGTGTAAAAACCAGAAAGACAAGACAGGCCCTGGAGAACAGGGAGCCTTGTTATGCTGATGGGCGGGATGTAAATTGCCAACTGCCTCTCTGGAGGAGTACATTGTGTTCCCTAAAACAAGTAAAGAACAGAGATATAGAGCCAAGGGCACTTCCAGTCTAGGGAATATACTATGGGTAAACCGAAAATCAATAAGACAGAGCCACCCCAAAATTTAGGGCTGCACTGCTTACAAGGACCTCAACTTGGGTACACCTTAAATATCCCAGGAAATATAAATATGGTTCAAAAAATTGTGGTATTTACGTACGATGGAATATCCCTCAGCCATGAAATCAATGTCATAAGACCAGTAGCAGCAAAATGGGTGGATTCAGGTACGATGATTCTAAGTGAAATAAGTCACACAGAAAAAGAAACTTATCATAAGATATCACTTATGAAGATCCTGTAAACATGGCTACACTTGAACTGAGTTAGGAAAGAGAACAGTGTCTCACATTTAGAAAACACTCTTATGCCTGCTTAAGGGGGAAGGAGAGGTGGGGTGATGCATAAAACCAGAGTTTGATATAAGCACAGGTACCGTTCCAAAAACCAACTACGGAATAGACAAGACCTACACCTTCCACAGTGAAAGGGACTCAAAACCCCATATTTCCCGCAGAGGAATATATCTGACTAGTAAGAATCTTAAAACCTATGTATTCATATGTCTCCGTAAGGGAATCAAGTGTGTCTAGACTGGCATAAACATGGCAGCGGGAATCAGCTCAAACCCACTATAAAAAGGAATTTCAAAAACAAAACAAAAAAAACTGGGAAATTCTGTACAATTACTTCAGGGTCTCTGATGAAACCTGGAATGACCCCATCTACAATGACAGCTGGATGTGGCATAAGGAGGGACACTTGGGACTGAGAGGATTGGTGAGATTGGGTGAGCAAATGCAGACCCTTTAAAGCACAAATGCCTGGCACCCATTCCATGAGTCCCAACTCTCCAGGTTGAAGGGAATATTACTACAGCTATAACATGTACGGGAAACCTAGAGAACGGACACACTGTGAATACGAAAGGATTCTAAAACTCAACGAATAGTCCCTCTCCTGGTGCTCCGGTTTGACTTTCCATCTGCTTTACTATCAACCTCCCAACTAGGAGAGACAGCCCCTTTAACCTCCTGGTTCGCACAGGTTGCCAATTTGGCAGAGGATGAAATGGAAGAGGGAGAACCAATGAGAGAGTAGCTGTTAGGCATTTGGACGGGCACATATCACTCTAACTTCCCGGCAGGAAGACGAATTAACCAATGTCTAAGCCCCCCACCGGGAACCAGCCTAGGTCCTGAACCAAAATGTTGGACTTGCGGTCAGCTCACCAAAAACGAGTTGAAAAATGGAGCACAGGGGCACAGCAATTCACAAACTCGCCGAGTAATAAAGGACAACTATGGTCCAAAAATCTGTTGAGGGAAGGCAACGAGGCGGACTTGAAAGCGAGGCAGAATAGCAGGAAACAGATTTCCAGAGGTACGTTGGAATCGCCTTTAAAGCACAGGAAGAGGGGCACAACTTCGACAATGATGCACTTTTCCAAAAAGGGCGTATGCGTTTTCTCCTGAATATATTCAGGAGAAAACGCATACGCCCTTTTTGGCCAAGTAAGAAAGTGGGCAATGCAAATCTGCACTACAAAGA
Source organism: Hyperoodon ampullatus (assembly GCF_949752795.1). Lineage (NCBI taxonomy): Eukaryota > Metazoa > Chordata > Mammalia > Artiodactyla > Ziphiidae > Hyperoodon > Hyperoodon ampullatus. Next base: position 633,328 of record NW_027640917.1, on the reverse strand, counting down.
AGTTTCACTTCCCACGGGTCGAAAGGGACATCCACAAAATGTGTAAAAACCAGAAAGGCAAGACAGGCCCTGGAGAACTGGGAGCCTTGTTATGCTGATGGGCGGGATGTAAATTGCCAACTGCCTCTCTGGAGGAGTGAATACTGTTCCCTAAATCAAGTAAACAACAGAGCTACAGAGCCAGGAGCACTTCCATTCTAGGGAATATATCTTGGGACAACTGAAAATCAATAAGACAGAGTCACCCCAAAATTTAGGGCTGTACTGCTTACAAGGACCTCAACTTGGGTACACCTTAAATATCCCAGGAAATATAAAAATGGTTCAAAAAATTGTGGTACTTACGTACGATGGAATATCCCTCAGCCATGAAATCAATGTCATAAGACCAGTAGCAGCAAAATGGGTGGATTCAGGTACGATGATTCTAAGTGAAATGAGTCACACAGAAAAAGAAACTTATCATAAGATATCACTTATGAAGATCCTGTAAACATGGCTACACTTGAACTGAGTTAGGAAAGAGAACAGTGTCTCACATTTAGAAAACACTCTTATGCCTGCTTAAGGGGGAAGGAGAGGTGGGGTGATGCATAAAACCAGAGTTTGATATAAGCACAGGTACCGTTCCAAAAACCAACTATGGAATACACAAGACCTACACCTTCCTCAGTGAAAGGGACTCAAAACCCCATATTCCCCTCAGAGGAATATATCTGACTAGTAAGAATCTTAAAACCTCTGTATTGATATGTCTCCGTAAGGGAATCAAGTGTGTCTATACTGGCATAAACATGGCAGCGAGAATCAGCTCAAACCCACTATAAAAAGGAATTTCAAAAACAAAACAAAAAAAAACTGGGAAATTCTTTACAATTCCTTCAGGGTCTCTGATGAAACCTGGAATGACCCTATCTACAATGACAGCTGGATGTGGCATAAGGAGGGACACTTGGGACTGAGACGATTGGTGAGATTGCGTGAGCAAATGCAGACCCTTTAAAGCACAAATGCCTGGCACCCATTCCATGAGTCCCAACTCTCCAGGTTGAAGGCAATATTACTACAGCTATAACATGTACGGGAAACCTAGAGAACGGACACACTGTGAATACGAAAGCTTTCTAAAACTCAACGAATAGTCCCTCTCCTGGTGCTCCGGTTTGTCTTTCCATCTGCTTTACTATCAACGTCCCAACTTGGAGAGACAGCCCCTTTAACCTCCTGGTGCGCACAGGTATCAAATTTGGCAGAGGATGAAAGGGAAGAGGGAGAACCAATGAGAGAGTAGCTGTTAGGCATTTGGACGGGCACATATCACTGTAATTTACCGGCAGGAAGAAAAATTAACCAAAGTCTCAGCCCCCCACCGGGAACCAGCAAAGGTCCTGAACCAAAATGTTGGACTTGCGGTCAGCTCACCAAAAACGAGTTGAATAATGGAGCTCAGGGGCACAGCAATTCACAAACTGGCCGAGTAATAAAGGACAACTATCGGCCAAAAATCTGTTGAGGGAAGGCAACAAGGCGGACTTGAAAGTGAGGCAGAATAGCATGAAACAGATTTCAAGAGGTACGTTGGAATCGCGTTTAAAGCACAGGAAGAGGGGCACAACTTCGACAATGATGCACTTGGCCAAAAAGGGCGTATGCGTTTTCTCCTGAATATATTCAGGAGAAAACGCATACGACCTTTTTGGCCAAGCAAGCAAGCGGGCAATGCAAATCTGCACTACAAAGAAGTATCACTTCCCACCGGTCAAAGGGACATCCACAAAATGTGTAAAAACCAGAAAGGCAAGACAGGCCCTGGAGAACAGGGAGCCTTGTTATGCTGATGGGCGGGATGTAAATTGCCAACTGCCTCTCTGGAGGAGTGCATTGTGTTCCCTAAAACAAGTAAACAACAGAGCTACAGAGCCAAGGGCACTTCCAGTCTAGGGAATATACCTTGGGAAAACTGAAAATCAAAAAGACACAGCCACCCCAAAATTTAGGGCTGCACTGCTTACAAGGACCTCAACTTGGGTACACCTTAAATATCCCAGGAAATATAAAAATGGTTCAAAAAATTGTGGTACTTACGTACGATGGAATATCCCTCAGCCATGAAATCAATGTCATAAGACCAGTAGCAGCAAAATGGGTGGATTCAGGTACGATGATTCTAAGTGAAATAAGTCACACAGAAAAAGAAACTTATCATAAGATATCACTTATAAAGATCCTATAAACATGGCTACACTTGAACTGAGTTAGGAAAGAGAACAGTGTCTCATATTTAGAAAACACTCTTATGCCTGCTTAAGGGGGAAGGAGAGGTTGGGTGATGCATAAAACCAGAGTTTGATATAAGCAGAGGTACCGTACCAAAAACCAACTATGGAATAGACAAGACCTACACCTTCCTCAGTGAAAGGGACTCAAAACACCATATTTCAGGCAGAGGAATATATCTGACTAGTAAGAATCTTAAAACCTATGTATTGATATGTCTCCGTAAGGGAATCAAGTGTGTCTAGACTGGCATAAACATGGCAGCGAGAATCAGCTCAAACCCACTATAAAAAGGAATTTCAAAAATAAAACAAAAAAACTGGGAAATTCTTTACAATTCCTTCAGGGTCTCTGATGAAACCTGGAATGTCCCTATCTACAACGACAGCTGGATGTGGCATAAGGAGGGACACTTAGGACTGAGAGGATTGGTGAGATTGGGTGAGCAAATGCAGACCCTTTAAAGCACAAATGCCTGGTACCCATTACATGGGTCCCAACTCTCCAGGTTGAAGGGAATATTACTACAGCTATAACATGTACGGGAAACCTAGAGAACGGACACACTGTGAATATGAAAGGTTTCTAAACTCAACGAAGAGTCCCTCTCCTGGTGCTCCAGTTTGACTTTCCATCTGCTTTACTATCAACCTCCCAACTTGGAGAGACACTCCTTTTAACCTCCTGGTTCGCACAGGTTGCCAAGTTGGCAGAGGATGAAAGGGAAGAGGGAGAACCAATGAGAGAGTAGCTGTTAGGCATTTGGATGGGCACATATCACTGTAATTTCCAGGCAGGAAGAAGAATTAACCAAAGTCTCAGCCACCCACCGGGAACCAGTATAGGTCCTGAACCAAAATTTTGGACTTGCGGTCAGCTCACCAAAAACGAGTTGAAAAATGGAGCTCAGGGGCACAGCAATTCACAAACTGGCCGAGTAATAAAGGACAACTATCGTCCAAAAATCTGTTGAGGGAAGGCAACGAGGTGGACTTGAAAGCGAGTCAGAATAGCAGGAAACAGATTTCAAGAAGTACGTTGGAATCGCCTTTAAAGCACAGGAAGAGGGGCACAACTTCGACAATGATGCACTTGGCCAAAAAGGGCGTATGCGTTTTCTCCTGAATATATTCAGGAGAAAACACATACGACCTTTTTGGCCAAGCAAGCAAGCGGGCAATGCAAATCTGCACTACAAAGAAGTATCACTTCCCACCGGTCAAAGGGACATCCACAAAATGTGTAAAAACCAGAAAGGCAAGACAGGCCCTGGAGAACAGGGAGCCTTGTTATGCTGATGGGCGGGATGTAAATTGCCAACTGCCTCTCTGGAGGAGTGCATTGTGTTCCCTAAAACAAGTAAACAACAGAGCTACAGAGCCAAGGGCACTTCCAGTCTAGGGAATATACCTTGGGAAAACTGAAAATCAATAAGACACAGCCACCCCAAAATTTAGGGCTGCACTGCTTACAAGGACCTCGCTTGGATACACCTTAAGTATCCCAGGAAATATAAAAATGGTTCAAAAAATTGTGGTACTTACGTACAATGGAATATCCCTCAGCCATGAAATCAATGTCATAAGACCAGTAGCAGCAAAATGGGTGGATTCAGGTACGATGATTCTAAGTGAAATAAGTCACAGAGAAAAAGAAACTTATCATAAGTTATCACTTATGAAGATCCTGTAAACATGGCTACACTTGAACTGAGTTAGGAAAGAGAACAGTGTCTCACATTTAGAAAACACTCTTATGCCTGCTTAAGGGGGAAGGAGAGGTGGGGTGATGCATAAAACCAGAGTTTGATATAAGCACAGGTACCGTTCCAAAAACCAACTATGGAATAGACAAGACCTACACCTTCCTCAGTGAAAGGGACTCAAAACACCATATTTCCCGCAGAGGAATATATCTGACTAGTAAGAATCTTAAAACCTATGTATTGATATGTCTCCGTAAGGGAATCAAGTGTGTCTAGACTGGCATAAACATGGCAGCGAGAATCAGCTCAAACCCACTATAAAAAGGAATTTCAAAATCAAAACAAAAAAACTGGGAAATTCTTTACAAATCCTTCAGGGTCTCTGATGAAACCTGGAATGACCCTATCTACAACGACAGCTGGATGTGGCATAAGGAGGGACACTTGGGACTGAGACGATTGGTGAGATTGGGTGAGCAAATGCAGACCCTTTAAAGCACAAATGCTTGGCACCCATTCCATGAGTCCCACCTCTCCAGGTTGAAGGGAATATTACTACAGCTATAACAAGTACGGGAAACCTAGAGAACGGACACACTGTGAATATGAAAGGTTTCTAAAACTCAACGAATAGCCCCTATCCTGGTGTTCCGGTTTGACTTTCCATCTGCTTTACTATCAACCTCCCAAATTGGAGAGACAGCCCCTTTAACCTCCTGGTTCGCACAGGTTTCCAATTTGGCAGAGGATGAAAGGGAAGAGGGAGAACCAATGAGAGAGTAGCTGTTAGGCATTTGGACGGGCACATATCACTGTAATTTTCCGGCAGGAAGAAGAATTAACCAAAGTCTCAGCCACCCACCGGGAACCATTATAGATCCTGAACCAAAATTTTGGACTTGCGGTCAGCTCACCAAAAACGAGGTGAAAAATGGAGCTCAGGGGCACAGCAATTCACAAACTGGCCGAGTAATAAAGGACAACTATCGTCCAAAAATCTGTTGAGGGAAGGCAACGAGGCGGACTTGAAAGCGAGGCAGAATAGCAGAAAACAGATTTCAAGAGGTACGTTGGAATCGCCTTTAAAGCACAGGAAAAGGGGCACAACTTCGACAATGATGCACTTGGCCAAAAAGGGCGCATGCGTTTTCTCCTGAATATATTCAGGAGAAAACGCATACGCCCTTTTTGGCCAAGCAAGCAAGCGGGCAATGCAAATCTGCACTACAAAGAAGTATCACTTCCCACCGGTCAAAAGGGACATCCACAAAATGTGTAAAAACCAGAAAGGCAAGACAGGCCCTGGAGAACAGGGAGCCTTGTTATGCTGATGGGCGGGATGTAAATTGCCAACTGCCTCTCTGGAGGAGTGCATTGTGTTCCCTAAAACAAGTAAACAACAGAGCTACAGAGCCAAGGGCACTTCCAGTCTAGGGAATATACCTTGGGAAAACTGAAAATCAAAAAGACACAGCCACCCCAAAATTTAGGGCTGCACTGCTTACAAGGACCTCAACTTGGGTACACCTTAAATATCCCAGGAAATATAAAAATGGTTCAAAAAATTGTGGTACTTACGTACGATGGAATATCCCTCAGCCATGAAATCAATGTCATAAGACCAGTAGCAGCAAAATGGGTGGATTCAGGTACGATGATTCTAAGTGAAATAAGTCACACAGAAAAAGAAACTTATCATAAGATATCACTTATAAAGATCCTATAAACATGGCTACACTTGAACTGAGTTAGGAAAGAGAACAGTGTCTCATATTTAGAAAACACTCTTATGCCTGCTTAAGGGGGAAGGAGAGGTTGGGTGATGCATAAAACCAGAGTTTGATATAAGCAGAGGTACCGTACCAAAAACCAACTATGGAATAGACAAGACCTACACCTTCCTCAGTGAAAGGGACTCAAAACACCATATTTCAGGCAGAGGAATATATCTGACTAGTAAGAATCTTAAAACCTATGTATTGATATGTCTCCGTAAGGGAATCAAGTGTGTCTAGACTGGCATAAACATGGCAGCGGGAATCAGCTCAATCCCACTATAAAAAGGAATTTCAAAAACAAAGCAAAAAAACTGGGAAATTCCTTACAATTCCTTCAGGGTCTCTGATGAAACCTGGAATGACCCTATCTACAACGACAGCTGGATGTGGCATAAGGAGGGACACTTAGGACTGAGAGGATTGGTGAGATTGGGTGAGCAAATGCAGACCCTTTAAAGCACAAATGCCTGGCACCCATTACATGGGTCCCAACTCTCCAGGTTGAAGGGAATATTACTACAGCTATAACATGTACGGGAAACCTAGAGAACGGACACACTGTGAATACGAAAGGTTTCTAAACTCAACGAAGAGTCCCTCTCCTGGTGCTCCAGTTTGACTTTCCATCTGCTTTACTATCAACCTCCCAACTTGGAGAGACAGCCCTTTTAACCTCGTGGTTCGCACAGGTTGCCAAGTGGGCAGAGGATGAAAGGGAAGAGGGAGAACCAATGAGAGAGTAGCTGTTAGGCATTTGGACGGGCACATATCACTGTAATTTCCAGGCAGGAAGAAGAATTAACCAAAGTCTCAGCCACCCACCGGGAACCAGTATAGGTCCTGAACCAAAATTTAGGACTTGCGGTCAGCTCACCAAAAACGAGTTGAAAAATGGAGCTCAGGGGCACAGCAATTCACAAACTGGCCGAGTAATAAAGGACAACTATCGTCCAAAAATCTGTTGAGGAAAGGCAACGAGGCGGACTTGAAAGCGAGGCAGAATAGCAGGAAACAGATTTCAAGAGGTACGTTGGAATCGCCTTTAAAGCACAGGAAGAGGGGCACAACTTCGACAATGATGCACTTGGCCAAAAATGGTGTATGCGTTTTCTCCTGAATATATTCAGGAGAAAACGCATACGCCCTTTTTGGCCAAGCAAGCAAGCGGGCAATGCAAATCTGCTCTACAAAGAAGTATCACTTCCCACCGGTCAAAAGGGACATCCACAAAATATGTAAAAACCAGAAAGGCAAGACAGGCCCTGGAGAACAGGGAGCCTTGTTATGCTGATGGGCGGGATGTAAATTGCCAACTGCCTCTCTGGAGGAGTGCATTGTGTTCCCTAAAACAAGTAAAGAAGAGAGCTACAGAGCCAAGGGCACTTCCAGTCTAGGGAATATACCTTGGGAAAACTGAAAATCAATGAGACAGAGCCACCCCAAAATTTAGGGCTGCACTGCTTACAAGGACCTCAACTTGGATACACCTTAAGTATCCCAGGAAATATAAAAATGGTTCAAAAAATTGTGGTAATTACGTACGATGGAATATCCCTCAGCCATGAAATCAATGTCATAAGACCAGTAGCAGCAAAATGGGTGGATTCAGGTACGATGATTCTAAGTGAAATAAGTCACACAGAAAAAGAAACTTATCATAAGATATCACTTATAAAGATCCTATAAACATGGCTACACTTGAACTGAGTTAGGAAAGAGAACAGTGTCTCATATTTAGAAAACACTCTTATGCCTGCTTAAGGGGGAAGGAGAGGTTGGGTGATGCATAAAACCAGAGTTTGATATAAGCAGAGGTACCGTACCAAAAACCAACTATGGAATAGACAAGACCTACACCTTCCTCAGTGAAAGGGACTCAAAACACCATATTTCAGGCAGAGGAATATATCTGACTAGTAAGAATCTTAAAACCTATGTATTGATATGTCTCCGTAAGGGAATCAAGTGTGTCTAGACTGGCATAAACATGGCAGCGAGAATCAGCTCAAACCCACTATAAAAAGGAATTTCAAAAACAAAACAAAAAAACTGGGAAATTCTTTACAATTCCTTCAGGGTCTCTGATGAAACCTGGAATGACCCTATCTACAATGACAGCTGGATGTGGCATAAGGAGGGACACTTGGGACTGAGACGATTGGTGAGATTGGGTGAGCAAATGCAGACCCTTTAAAGCACAAATGCTTGGCACCCATTCCATGAGTCCCACCTCTCCAGGTTGAAGGGAATATTACTACAGCTATAACATGTACGGGAAACCTAGAGAACGGACACACTGTGAATACGAAAGGTTTCTGAAACTCAACGAATAGCCCCTATCCTGGTGTTACGGTTTGACTTTCCATCTGCTTTACTATCAACCTCCCAACTTGGAGAGACAGCCCCTTTAACCTCCTGGTTCGCACAGGTTTCCAATTTGGCAGAGGATGAAAGGGAAGAGGGAGAACCAATGAGAGAGTAGCTGTTAGGCATTTGGACGGGCACATATCACTGTAATTTCCAGGCAGGAAGAAGAATTAACCAAAGTCTCAGCCACCCACCGGGAACCAGTATAGGTCCTGAACCAAAATTTTGGACTTGCGGTCAGCTCACCAAAAACGAGTTGAAAAATGGAGCTCAGGGGCACAGCAATTCACAAACTGGCCGAGTAATAAAGGACAACTATCGTCCAAAAATCTGTTGAGGGAAGGCAACGAGGTGGACTTGAAAGCGAGTCAGAATAGCAGGAAACAGATTTCAAGAAGTACGTTGGAATCGCCTTTAAAGCACAGGAAGAGGGGCACAACTTCGACAATGATGCACTTGGCCAAAAAGGGCGTATGCGTTTTCTCCTGAATATATTCAGGAGAAAACGCATACGACCTTTTTGGCCAAGCAAGCAAGCGGGCAATGCAAATCTGCACTACAAAGAAGTATCACTTCCCACCGGTCAAAGGGACATCCACAAAATGTGTAAAAACCAGAAAGGCAAGACAGGCCCTGGAGAACAGGGAGCCTTGTTATGCTGATGGGCGGGATGTAAATTGCCAACTGCCTCTCTGGAGGAGTGCATTGTGTTCCCTAAAACAAGTAAACAACAGAGCTACAGAGCCAAGGGCACTTCCAGTCTAGGGAATATACCTTGGGAAAACTGAAAATCAATAAGACAGAGCCACCCCAAAATTTAGGGCTGCACTGCTTACAAGGACCTCGCTTGGATACACCTTAAGTATCCCAGGAAATATAAAAATGGTTCAAAAAATTGTGGTACTTACGTACAATGGAATATCCCTCAGCCATGAAATCAATGTCATAAGACCAGTAGCAGCAAAATGGGTGGATTCAGGTACGATGATTCTAAGTGAAATAAGTCACAGAGAAAAAGAAACTTATCATAAGTTATCACTTATGAAGATCCTGTAAACATGGCTACACTTGAACTGAGTTAGGAAAGAGAACAGTGTCTCACATTTAGAAAACACTCTTATGCCTGCTTAAGGGGGAAGGAGAGGTGGGGTGATGCATAAAACCAGAGTTTGATATAAGCACAGGTACCGTTCCAAAAACCAACTATGGAATAGACAAGACCTACACCTTCCTCAGTGAAAGGGACTCAAAACACCATATTTCCCGCAGAGGAATATATCTGACTAGTAAGAATCTTAAAACCTATGTATTGATATGTCTCCGTAAGGGAATCAAGTGTGTCTAGACTGGCATAAACATGGCAGCGAGAATCAGCTCAAACCCACTATAAAAAGGAATTTCAAAATCAAAACAAAAAAACTGGGAAATTCTTTACAATTCCTTCAGGGTCTCTGATGAAACCTGGAATGACCCTATCTACAACGACAGCTGGATGTGGCATAAGGAGGGACACTTGGGACTGAGACGATTGGTGAGATTGGGTGAGCAAATGCAGACCCTTTAAAGCACAAATGCTTGGCACCCATTCCATGAGTCCCACCTCTCCAGGTTGAAGGGAATATTACTACAGCTATAACAAGTACGGGAAACCTAGAGAACGGACACACTGTGAATATGAAAGGTTTCTAAAACTCAACGAATAGCCCCTATCCTGGTGTTCCGGTTTGACTTTCCATCTGCTTTACTATCAACCTCCCAAATTGGAGAGACAGCCCCTTTAACCTCCTGGTTCGCACAGGTTTCCAATTTGGCAGAGGATGAAAGGGAAGAGGGAGAACCAATGAGAGAGTAGCTGTTAGGCATTTGGACGGGCACATATCACTGTAATTTTCCGGCAGGAAGAAGAATTAACCAAAGTCTCAGCCACCCACCGGGAACCATTATAGGTCCTGAACCAAAATTTTGGACTTGCGGTCAGCTCACCAAAAACGAGGTGAAAAATGGAGCTCAGGGGCACAGCAATTCACAAACTGGCCGAGTAATAAAGGACAACTATCGTCCAAAAATCTGTTGAGGGAAGGCAACGAGGCGGACTTGAAAGCGAGGCAGAATAGCAGGAAACAGATTTCAAGAGGTACGTTGGAATCGCCTTTAAAGCACAGGAAAAGGGGCACAACTTCGACAATGATGCACTTGGCCAAAAAGGGCGCATGCGTTTTCTCCTGAATATATTCAGGAGAAAACGCATACGCCCTTTTTGGCCAAGCAAGCAAGCGGGCAATGCAAATCTGCACTACAAAGAAGTATCACTTCCCACCGGTCAAAAGGGACATCCACAAAATGTGTAAAAACCAGAAAGGCAAGACAGGCCCTGGAGAACAGGGAGCCTTGTTATGCTGATGGGCGGGATGTAAATTGCCAACTGCCTCTCTGGAGGAGTGCATTGTGTTCCCTAAAACAAGTAAACAACAGAGCTACAGAGCCAAGGGCACTTCCAGTCTAGGGAATATACCTTGGGAAAACTGAAAATCAAAAAGACACAGCCACCCCAAAATTTAGGGCTGCACTGCTTACAAGGACCTCAACTTGGGTACACCTTAAATATCCCAGGAAATATAAAAATGGTTCAAAAAATTGTGGTACTTACGTACGATGGAATATCCCTCAGCCATGAAATCAATGTCATAAGACCAGTAGCAGCAAAATGGGTGGATTCGGGTACGATGATTCTAAGTGAAATAAGTCACACAGAAAAAGAAACTTATCATAAGATATCACTTATAAAGATCCTATAAACATGGCTACACTTGAACTGAGTTAGGAAAGAGAACAGTGTCTCATATTTAGAAAACACTCTTATGCCTGCTTAAGGGGGAAGGAGAGGTTGGGTGATGCATAAAACCAGAGTTTGATATAAGCAGAGGTACCGTACCAAAAACCAACTATGGAATAGACAAGACCTACACCTTCCTCAGTGAAAGGGACTCAAAACACCATATTTCAGGCAGAGGAATATATCTGACTAGTAAGAATCTTAAAACCTATGTATTGATATGTCTCCGTAAGGGAATCAAGTGTGTCTAGACTGGCATAAACATGGCAGCGAGAATCAGCTCAAACCCACTATAAAAAGGAATTTCAAAAATAAAACAAAAAAACTGGGAAATTCTTTACAATTCCTTCAGGGTCTCTGATGAAACCTGGAATGTCCCTATCTACAACGACAGCTGGATGTGGCATAAGGAGGGACACTTAGGACTGAGAGGATTGGTGAGATTGGGTGAGCAAATGCAGACCCTTTAAAGCACAAATGCCTGGTACCCATTACATGGGTCCCAACTCTCCAGGTTGAAGGGAATATTACTACAGCTATAACATGTACGGGAAACCTAGAGAACGGACACACTGTGAATATGAAAGGTTTCTAAACTCAACGAAGAGTCCCTCTCCTGGTGCTCCAGTTTGACTTTCCATCTGCTTTACTATCAACCTCCCAACTTGGAGAGACACTCCTTTTAACCTCCTGGTTCGCACAGGTTGCCAAGTTGGCAGAGGATGAAAGGGAAGAGGGAGAACCAATGAGAGAGTAGCTGTTAGGCATTTGGATGGGCACATATCACTGTAATTTCCAGGCAGGAAGAAGAATTAACCAAAGTCTCAGCCACCCACCGGGAACCAGTATAGGTCCTGAACCAAAATTTTGGACTTGCGGTCAGCTCACCAAAAACGAGTTGAAAAATGGAGCTCAGGGGCACAGCAATTCACAAACTGGCCGAGTAATAAAGGACAACTATCGTCCAAAAATCTGTTGAGGGAAGGCAACGAGGTGGACTTGAAAGCGAGTCAGAATAGCAGGAAACAGATTTCAAGAAGTACGTTGGAATCGCCTTTAAAGCACAGGAAGAGGGGCACAACTTCGACAATGATGCACTTGGCCAAAAAGGGCGTATGCGTTTTCTCCTGAATATATTCAGGAGAAAACACATACGACCTTTTTGGCCAAGCAAGCAAGCGGGCAATGCAAATCTGCACTACAAAGAAGTATCACTTCCCACCGGTCAAAGGGACATCCACAAAATGTGTAAAAACCAGAAAGGCAAGACAGGCCCTGGAGAACAGGGAGCCTTGTTATGCTGATGGGCGGGATGTAAATTGCCAACTGCCTCTCTGGAGGAGTGCATTGTGTTCCCTAAAACAAGTAAACAACAGAGCTACAGAGCCAAGGGCACTTCCAGTCTAGGGAATATACCTTGGGAAAACTGAAAATCAATAAGACACAGCCACCCCAAAATTTAGGGCTGCACTGCTTACAAGGACCTCGCTTGGATACACCTTAAGTATCCCAGGAAATATAAAAATGGTTCAAAAAATTGTGGTACTTACGTACAATGGAATATCCCTCAGCCATGAAATCAATGTCATAAGACCAGTAGCAGCAAAATGGGTGGATTCAGGTACGATGATTCTAAGTGAAATAAGTCACAGAGAAAAAGAAACTTATCATAAGTTATCACTTATGAAGATCCTGTAAACATGGCTACACTTGAACTGAGTTAGGAAAGAGAACAGTGTCTCACATTTAGAAAACACTCTTATGCCTGCTTAAGGGGGAAGGAGAGGTGGGGTGATGCATAAAACCAGAGTTTGATATAAGCACAGGTACCGTTCCAAAAACCAACTATGGAATAGACAAGACCTACACCTTCCTCAGTGAAAGGGACTCAAAACACCATATTTCCCGCAGAGGAATATATCTGACTAGTAAGAATCTTAAAACCTATGTATTGATATGTCTCCGTAAGGGAATCAAGTGTGTCTAGACTGGCATAAACATGGCAGCGAGAATCAGCTCAAACCCACTATAAAAAGGAATTTCAAAATCAAAACAAAAAAACTGGGAAATTCTTTACAAATCCTTCAGGGTCTCTGATGAAACCTGGAATGACCCTATCTACAACGACAGCTGGATGTGGCATAAGGAGGGACACTTGGGACTGAGACGATTGGTGAGATTGGGTGAGCAAATGCAGACCCTTTAAAGCACAAATGCTTGGCACCCATTCCATGAGTCCCACCTCTCCAGGTTGAAGGGAATATTACTACAGCTATAACAAGTACGGGAAACCTAGAGAACGGACACACTGTGAATATGAAAGGTTTCTAAAACTCAACGAATAGCCCCTATCCTGGTGTTCCGGTTTGACTTTCCATCTGCTTTACTATCAACCTCCCAAATTGGAGAGACAGCCCCTTTAACCTCCTGGTTCGCACAGGTTTCCAATTTGGCAGAGGATGAAAGGGAAGAGGGAGAACCAATGAGAGAGTAGCTGTTAGGCATTTGGACGGGCACATATCACTGTAATTTTCCGGCAGGAAGAAGAATTAACCAAAGTCTCAGCCACCCACCGGGAACCATTATAGATCCTGAACCAAAATTTTGGACTTGCGGTCAGCTCACCAAAAACGAGGTGAAAAATGGAGCTCAGGGGCACAGCAATTCACAAACTGGCCGAGTAATAAAGGACAACTATCGTCCAAAAATCTGTTGAGGGAAGGCAACGAGGCGGACTTGAAAGCGAGGCAGAATAGCAGAAAACAGATTTCAAGAGGTACGTTGGAATCGCCTTTAAAGCACAGGAAAAGGGGCACAACTTCGACAATGATGCACTTGGCCAAAAAGGGCGCATGCGTTTTCTCCTGAATATATTCAGGAGAAAACGCATACGCCCTTTTTGGCCAAGCAAGCAAGCGGGCAATGCAAATCTGCACTACAAAGAAGTATCACTTCCCACCGGTCAAAAGGGACATCCACAAAATGTGTAAAAACCAGAAAGGCAAGACAGGCCCTGGAGAACAGGGAGCCTTGTTATGCTGATGGGCGGGATGTAAATTGCCAACTGCCTCTCTGGAGGAGTGCATTGTGTTCCCTAAAACAAGTAAACAACAGAGCTACAGAGCCAAGGGCACTTCCAGTCTAGGGAATATACCTTGGGAAAACTGAAAATCAAAAAGACACAGCCACCCCAAAATTTAGGGCTGCACTGCTTACAAGGACCTCAACTTGGGTACACCTTAAATATCCCAGGAAATATAAAAATGGTTCAAAAAATTGTGGTACTTACGTACGATGGAATATCCCTCAGCCATGAAATCAATGTCATAAGACCAGTAGCAGCAAAATGGGTGGATTCAGGTACGATGATTCTAAGTGAAATAAGTCACACAGAAAAAGAAACTTATCATAAGATATCACTTATAAAGATCCTATAAACATGGCTACACTTGAACTGAGTTAGGAAAGAGAACAGTGTCTCATATTTAGAAAACACTCTTATGCCTGCTTAAGGGGGAAGGAGAGGTTGGGTGATGCATAAAACCAGAGTTTGATATAAGCAGAGGTACCGTACCAAAAACCAACTATGGAATAGACAAGACCTACACCTTCCTCAGTGAAAGGGACTCAAAACACCATATTTCAGGCAGAGGAATATATCTGACTAGTAAGAATCTTAAAACCTATGTATTGATATGTCTCCGTAAGGGAATCAAGTGTGTCTAGACTGGCATAAACATGGCAGCGGGAATCAGCTCAATCCCACTATAAAAAGGAATTTCAAAAACAAAGCAAAAAAACTGGGAAATTCCTTACAATTCCTTCAGGGTCTCTGATGAAACCTGGAATGACCCTATCTACAACGACAGCTGGATGTGGCATAAGGAGGGACACTTAGGACTGAGAGGATTGGTGAGATTGGGTGAGCAAATGCAGACCCTTTAAAGCACAAATGCCTGGCACCCATTACATGGGTCCCAACTCTCCAGGTTGAAGGGAATATTACTACAGCTATAACATGTACGGGAAACCTAGAGAACGGACACACTGTGAATACGAAAGGTTTCTAAACTCAACGAAGAGTCCCTCTCCTGGTGCTCCAGTTTGACTTTCCATCTGCTTTACTATCAACCTCCCAACTTGGAGAGACAGCCCTTTTAACCTCGTGGTTCGCACAGGTTGCCAAGTGGGCAGAGGATGAAAGGGAAGAGGGAGAACCAATGAGAGAGTAGCTGTTAGGCATTTGGACGGGCACATATCACTGTAATTTCCAGGCAGGAAGAAGAATTAACCAAAGTCTCAGCCACCCACCGGGAACCAGTATAGGTCCTGAACCAAAATTTAGGACTTGCGGTCAGCTCACCAAAAACGAGTTGAAAAATGGAGCTCAGGGGCACAGCAATTCACAAACTGGCCGAGTAATAAAGGACAACTATCGTCCAAAAATCTGTTGAGGAAAGGCAACGAGGCGGACTTGAAAGCGAGGCAGAATAGCAGGAAACAGATTTCAAGAGGTACGTTGGAATCGCCTTTAAAGCACAGGAAGAGGGGCACAACTTCGACAATGATGCACTTGGCCAAAAATGGTGTATGCGTTTTCTCCTGAATATATTCAGGAGAAAACGCATACGCCCTTTTTGGCCAAGCAAGCAAGCGGGCAATGCAAATCTGCTCTACAAAGAAGTATCACTTCCCACCGGTCAAAAGGGACATCCACAAAATATGTAAAAACCAGAAAGGCAAGACAGGCCCTGGAGAACAGGGAGCCTTGTTATGCTGATGGGCGGGATGTAAATTGCCAACTGCCTCTCTGGAGGAGTGCATTGTGTTCCCTAAAACAAGTAAAGAAGAGAGCTACAGAGCCAAGGGCACTTCCAGTCTAGGGAATATACCTTGGGAAAACTGAAAATCAATGAGACAGAGCCACCCCAAAATTTAGGGCTGCACTGCTTACAAGGACCTCAACTTGGATACACCTTAAGTATCCCAGGAAATATAAAAATGGTTCAAAAAATTGTGGTAATTACGTACGATGGAATATCCCTCAGCCATGAAATCAATGTCATAAGACCAGTAGCAGCAAAATGGGTGGATTCAGGTACGATGATTCTAAGTGAAATAAGTCACACAGAAAAAGAAACTTATCATAAGATATCACTTATAAAGATCCTATAAACATGGCTACACTTGAACTGAGTTAGGAAAGAGAACAGTGTCTCATATTTAGAAAACACTCTTATGCCTGCTTAAGGGGGAAGGAGAGGTTGGGTGATGCATAAAACCAGAGTTTGATATAAGCAGAGGTACCGTACCAAAAACCAACTATGGAATAGACAAGACCTACACCTTCCTCAGTGAAAGGGACTCAAAACACCATATTTCAGGCAGAGGAATATATCTGACTAGTAAGAATCTTAAAACCTATGTATTGATATGTCTCCGTAAGGGAATCAAGTGTGTCTAGACTGGCATAAACATGGCAGCGAGAATCAGCTCAAACCCACTATAAAAAGGAATTTCAAAAACAAAACAAAAAAACTGGGAAATTCTTTACAATTCCTTCAGGGTCTCTGATGAAACCTGGAATGACCCTATCTACAATGACAGCTGGATGTGGCATAAGGAGGGACACTTGGGACTGAGACGATTGGTGAGATTGGGTGAGCAAATGCAGACCCTTTA
The DNA here is from genome assembly GCF_949752795.1 of Hyperoodon ampullatus. NCBI lineage: Eukaryota > Metazoa > Chordata > Mammalia > Artiodactyla > Ziphiidae > Hyperoodon > Hyperoodon ampullatus. The sequence continues at coordinate 616,686 of NW_027640917.1, read as the reverse complement.
AAGCACAAATGCTTGGCACCCATTCCATGAGTCCCACCTCTCCAGGTTGAAGGGAATATTACTACAGCTATAACATGTACGGGAAACCTAGAGAACGGACACACTGTGAATACGAAAGGTTTCTGAAACTCAACGAATAGCCCCTATCCTGGTGTTACGGTTTGACTTTCCATCTGCTTTACTATCAACCTCCCAACTTGGAGAGACAGCCCCTTTAACCTCCTGGTTCGCACAGGTTTCCAATTTGGCAGAGGATGAAAGGGAAGAGGGAGAACCAATGAGAGAGTAGCTGTTAGGCATTTGGACGGGCACATATCACTGTAATTTCCAGGCAGGAAGAAGAATTAACCAAAGTCTCAGCCACCCACCGGGAACCAGTATAGGTCCTGAACCAAAATTTTGGACTTGCGGTCAGCTCACCAAAAACGAGTTGAAAAATGGAGCTCAGGGGCACAGCAATTCACAAACTGGCCGAGTAATAAAGGACAACTATCGTCCAAAAATCTGTTGAGGGAAGGCAACGAGGTGGACTTGAAAGCGAGTCAGAATAGCAGGAAACAGATTTCAAGAAGTACGTTGGAATCGCCTTTAAAGCACAGGAAGAGGGGCACAACTTCGACAATGATGCACTTGGCCAAAAAGGGCGTATGCGTTTTCTCCTGAATATATTCAGGAGAAAACGCATACGACCTTTTTGGCCAAGCAAGCAAGCGGGCAATGCAAATCTGCACTACAAAGAAGTATCACTTCCCACCGGTCAAAGGGACATCCACAAAATGTGTAAAAACCAGAAAGGCAAGACAGGCCCTGGAGAACAGGGAGCCTTGTTATGCTGATGGGCGGGATGTAAATTGCCAACTGCCTCTCTGGAGGAGTGCATTGTGTTCCCTAAAACAAGTAAACAACAGAGCTACAGAGCCAAGGGCACTTCCAGTCTAGGGAATATACCTTGGGAAAACTGAAAATCAATAAGACAGAGCCACCCCAAAATTTAGGGCTGCACTGCTTACAAGGACCTCGCTTGGATACACCTTAAGTATCCCAGGAAATATAAAAATGGTTCAAAAAATTGTGGTACTTACGTACAATGGAATATCCCTCAGCCATGAAATCAATGTCATAAGACCAGTAGCAGCAAAATGGGTGGATTCAGGTACGATGATTCTAAGTGAAATAAGTCACAGAGAAAAAGAAACTTATCATAAGTTATCACTTATGAAGATCCTGTAAACATGGCTACACTTGAACTGAGTTAGGAAAGAGAACAGTGTCTCACATTTAGAAAACAATCTTATGCCTGCTTAAGGGGGAAGGAGAGGTGGGGTGATGCATAAAACCAGAGTTTGATATAAGCACAGGTACCGTTCCAAAAACCAACTATGGAATAGACAAGACCTACACCTTCCTCAGTGAAAGGGACTCAAAACACCATATTTCCCGCAGAGGAATATATCTGACTAGTAAGAATCTTAAAACCTATGTATTGATATGTCTCCGTAAGGGAATCAAGTGTGTCTAGACTGGCATAAACATGGCAGCGAGAATCAGCTCAAACCCACTATAAAAAGGAATTTCAAAATCAAAACAAAAAAACTGGGAAATTCTTTACAATTCCTTCAGGGTCTCTGATGAAACCTGGAATGACCCTATCTACAACGACAGCTGGATGTGGCATAAGGAGGGACACTTGGGACTGAGACGATTGGTGAGATTGGGTGAGCAAATGCAGACCCTTTAAAGCACAAATGCTTGGCACCCATTCCATGAGTCCCACCTCTCCAGGTTGAAGGGAATATTACTACAGCTATAACAAGTACGGGAAACCTAGAGAACGGACACACTGTGAATATGAAAGGTTTCTAAAACTCAACGAATAGCCCCTATCCTGGTGTTCCGGTTTGACTTTCCATCTGCTTTACTATCAACCTCCCAAATTGGAGAGACAGCCCCTTTAACCTCCTGGTTCGCACAGGTTTCCAATTTGGCAGAGGATGAAAGGGAAGAGGGAGAACCAATGAGAGAGTAGCTGTTAGGCATTTGGACGGGCACATATCACTGTAATTTTCCGGCAGGAAGAAGAATTAACCAAAGTCTCAGCCACCCACCGGGAACCATTATAGGTCCTGAACCAAAATTTTGGACTTGCGGTCAGCTCACCAAAAACGAGGTGAAAAATGGAGCTCAGGGGCACAGCAATTCACAAACTGGCCGAGTAATAAAGGACAACTATCGTCCAAAAATCTGTTGAGGGAAGGCAACGAGGCGGACTTGAAAGCGAGGCAGAATAGCAGGAAACAGATTTCAAGAGGTACGTTGGAATCGCCTTTAAAGCACAGGAAAAGGGGCACAACTTCGACAATGATGCACTTGGCCAAAAAGGGCGCATGCGTTTTCTCCTGAATATATTCAGGAGAAAACGCATACGCCCTTTTTGGCCAAGCAAGCAAGCGGGCAATGCAAATCTGCACTACAAAGAAGTATCACTTCCCACCGGTCAAAAGGGACATCCACAAAATGTGTAAAAACCAGAAAGGCAAGACAGGCCCTGGAGAACAGGGAGCCTTGTTATGCTGATGGGCGGGATGTAAATTGCCAACTGCCTCTCTGGAGGAGTGCATTGTGTTCCCTAAAACAAGTAAACAACAGAGCTACAGAGCCAAGGGCACTTCCAGTCTAGGGAATATACCTTGGGAAAACTGAAAATCAAAAAGACACAGCCACCCCAAAATTTAGGGCTGCACTGCTTACAAGGACCTCAACTTGGGTACACCTTAAATATCCCAGGAAATATAAAAATGGTTCAAAAAATTGTGGTACTTACGTACGATGGAATATCCCTCAGCCATGAAATCAATGTCATAAGACCAGTAGCAGCAAAATGGGTGGATTCGGGTACGATGATTCTAAGTGAAATAAGTCACACAGAAAAAGAAACTTATCATAAGATATCACTTATAAAGATCCTATAAACATGGCTACACTTGAACTGAGTTAGGAAAGAGAACAGTGTCTCATATTTAGAAAACACTCTTATGCCTGCTTAAGGGGGAAGGAGAGGTTGGGTGATGCATAAAACCAGAGTTTGATATAAGCAGAGGTACCGTACCAAAAACCAACTATGGAATAGACAAGACCTACACCTTCCTCAGTGAAAGGGACTCAAAACACCATATTTCAGGCAGAGGAATATATCTGACTAGTAAGAATCTTAAAACCTATGTATTGATATGTCTCCGTAAGGGAATCAAGTGTGTCTAGACTGGCATAAACATGGCAGCGAGAATCAGCTCAAACCCACTATAAAAAGGAATTTCAAAAATAAAACAAAAAAACTGGGAAATTCTTTACAATTCCTTCAGGGTCTCTGATGAAACCTGGAATGTCCCTATCTACAACGACAGCTGGATGTGGCATAAGGAGGGACACTTAGGACTGAGAGGATTGGTGAGATTGGGTGAGCAAATGCAGACCCTTTAAAGCACAAATGCCTGGTACCCATTACATGGGTCCCAACTCTCCAGGTTGAAGGGAATATTACTACAGCTATAACATGTACGGGAAACCTAGAGAACGGACACACTGTGAATATGAAAGGTTTCTAAACTCAACGAAGAGTCCCTCTCCTGGTGCTCCAGTTTGACTTTCCATCTGCTTTACTATCAACCTCCCAACTTGGAGAGACACTCCTTTTAACCTCCTGGTTCGCACAGGTTGCCAAGTTGGCAGAGGATGAAAGGGAAGAGGGAGAACCAATGAGAGAGTAGCTGTTAGGCATTTGGATGGGCACATATCACTGTAATTTCCAGGCAGGAAGAAGAATTAACCAAAGTCTCAGCCACCCACCGGGAACCAGTATAGGTCCTGAACCAAAATTTTGGACTTGCGGTCAGCTCACCAAAAACGAGTTGAAAAATGGAGCTCAGGGGCACAGCAATTCACAAACTGGCCGAGTAATAAAGGACAACTATCGTCCAAAAATCTGTTGAGGGAAGGCAACGAGGTGGACTTGAAAGCGAGTCAGAATAGCAGGAAACAGATTTCAAGAAGTACGTTGGAATCGCCTTTAAAGCACAGGAAGAGGGGCACAACTTCGACAATGATGCACTTGGCCAAAAAGGGCGTATGCGTTTTCTCCTGAATATATTCAGGAGAAAACACATACGACCTTTTTGGCCAAGCAAGCAAGCGGGCAATGCAAATCTGCACTACAAAGAAGTATCACTTCCCACCGGTCAAAGGGACATCCACAAAATGTGTAAAAACCAGAAAGGCAAGACAGGCCCTGGAGAACAGGGAGCCTTGTTATGCTGATGGGCGGGATGTAAATTGCCAACTGCCTCTCTGGAGGAGTGCATTGTGTTCCCTAAAACAAGTAAACAACAGAGCTACAGAGCCAAGGGCACTTCCAGTCTAGGGAATATACCTTGGGAAAACTGAAAATCAATAAGACACAGCCACCCCAAAATTTAGGGCTGCACTGCTTACAAGGACCTCGCTTGGATACACCTTAAGTATCCCAGGAAATATAAAAATGGTTCAAAAAATTGTGGTACTTACGTACAATGGAATATCCCTCAGCCATGAAATCAATGTCATAAGACCAGTAGCAGCAAAATGGGTGGATTCAGGTACGATGATTCTAAGTGAAATAAGTCACAGAGAAAAAGAAACTTATCATAAGTTATCACTTATGAAGATCCTGTAAACATGGCTACACTTGAACTGAGTTAGGAAAGAGAACAGTGTCTCACATTTAGAAAACACTCTTATGCCTGCTTAAGGGGGAAGGAGAGGTGGGGTGATGCATAAAACCAGAGTTTGATATAAGCACAGGTACCGTTCCAAAAACCAACTATGGAATAGACAAGACCTACACCTTCCTCAGTGAAAGGGACTCAAAACACCATATTTCCCGCAGAGGAATATATCTGACTAGTAAGAATCTTAAAACCTATGTATTGATATGTCTCCGTAAGGGAATCAAGTGTGTCTAGACTGGCATAAACATGGCAGCGAGAATCAGCTCAAACCCACTATAAAAAGGAATTTCAAAATCAAAACAAAAAAACTGGGAAATTCTTTACAAATCCTTCAGGGTCTCTGATGAAACCTGGAATGACCCTATCTACAACGACAGCTGGATGTGGCATAAGGAGGGACACTTGGGACTGAGACGATTGGTGAGATTGGGTGAGCAAATGCAGACCCTTTAAAGCACAAATGCTTGGCACCCATTCCATGAGTCCCACCTCTCCAGGTTGAAGGGAATATTACTACAGCTATAACAAGTACGGGAAACCTAGAGAACGGACACACTGTGAATATGAAAGGTTTCTAAAACTCAACGAATAGCCCCTATCCTGGTGTTCCGGTTTGACTTTCCATCTGCTTTACTATCAACCTCCCAAATTGGAGAGACAGCCCCTTTAACCTCCTGGTTCGCACAGGTTTCCAATTTGGCAGAGGATGAAAGGGAAGAGGGAGAACCAATGAGAGAGTAGCTGTTAGGCATTTGGACGGGCACATATCACTGTAATTTTCCGGCAGGAAGAAGAATTAACCAAAGTCTCAGCCACCCACCGGGAACCATTATAGATCCTGAACCAAAATTTTGGACTTGCGGTCAGCTCACCAAAAACGAGGTGAAAAATGGAGCTCAGGGGCACAGCAATTCACAAACTGGCCGAGTAATAAAGGACAACTATCGTCCAAAAATCTGTTGAGGGAAGGCAACGAGGCGGACTTGAAAGCGAGGCAGAATAGCAGAAAACAGATTTCAAGAGGTACGTTGGAATCGCCTTTAAAGCACAGGAAAAGGGGCACAACTTCGACAATGATGCACTTGGCCAAAAAGGGCGCATGCGTTTTCTCCTGAATATATTCAGGAGAAAACGCATACGCCCTTTTTGGCCAAGCAAGCAAGCGGGCAATGCAAATCTGCACTACAAAGAAGTATCACTTCCCACCGGTCAAAAGGGACATCCACAAAATGTGTAAAAACCAGAAAGGCAAGACAGGCCCTGGAGAACAGGGAGCCTTGTTATGCTGATGGGCGGGATGTAAATTGCCAACTGCCTCTCTGGAGGAGTGCATTGTGTTCCCTAAAACAAGTAAACAACAGAGCTACAGAGCCAAGGGCACTTCCAGTCTAGGGAATATACCTTGGGAAAACTGAAAATCAAAAAGACACAGCCACCCCAAAATTTAGGGCTGCACTGCTTACAAGGACCTCAACTTGGGTACACCTTAAATATCCCAGGAAATATAAAAATGGTTCAAAAAATTGTGGTACTTACGTACGATGGAATATCCCTCAGCCATGAAATCAATGTCATAAGACCAGTAGCAGCAAAATGGGTGGATTCAGGTACGATGATTCTAAGTGAAATAAGTCACACAGAAAAAGAAACTTATCATAAGATATCACTTATAAAGATCCTATAAACATGGCTACACTTGAACTGAGTTAGGAAAGAGAACAGTGTCTCATATTTAGAAAACACTCTTATGCCTGCTTAAGGGGGAAGGAGAGGTTGGGTGATGCATAAAACCAGAGTTTGATATAAGCAGAGGTACCGTACCAAAAACCAACTATGGAATAGACAAGACCTACACCTTCCTCAGTGAAAGGGACTCAAAACACCATATTTCAGGCAGAGGAATATATCTGACTAGTAAGAATCTTAAAACCTATGTATTGATATGTCTCCGTAAGGGAATCAAGTGTGTCTAGACTGGCATAAACATGGCAGCGGGAATCAGCTCAATCCCACTATAAAAAGGAATTTCAAAAACAAAGCAAAAAAACTGGGAAATTCCTTACAATTCCTTCAGGGTCTCTGATGAAACCTGGAATGACCCTATCTACAACGACAGCTGGATGTGGCATAAGGAGGGACACTTAGGACTGAGAGGATTGGTGAGATTGGGTGAGCAAATGCAGACCCTTTAAAGCACAAATGCCTGGCACCCATTACATGGGTCCCAACTCTCCAGGTTGAAGGGAATATTACTACAGCTATAACATGTACGGGAAACCTAGAGAACGGACACACTGTGAATACGAAAGGTTTCTAAACTCAACGAAGAGTCCCTCTCCTGGTGCTCCAGTTTGACTTTCCATCTGCTTTACTATCAACCTCCCAACTTGGAGAGACAGCCCTTTTAACCTCGTGGTTCGCACAGGTTGCCAAGTGGGCAGAGGATGAAAGGGAAGAGGGAGAACCAATGAGAGAGTAGCTGTTAGGCATTTGGACGGGCACATATCACTGTAATTTCCAGGCAGGAAGAAGAATTAACCAAAGTCTCAGCCACCCACCGGGAACCAGTATAGGTCCTGAACCAAAATTTAGGACTTGCGGTCAGCTCACCAAAAACGAGTTGAAAAATGGAGCTCAGGGGCACAGCAATTCACAAACTGGCCGAGTAATAAAGGACAACTATCGTCCAAAAATCTGTTGAGGAAAGGCAACGAGGCGGACTTGAAAGCGAGGCAGAATAGCAGGAAACAGATTTCAAGAGGTACGTTGGAATCGCCTTTAAAGCACAGGAAGAGGGGCACAACTTCGACAATGATGCACTTGGCCAAAAAGGGTGTATGCGTTTTCTCCTGAATATATTCAGGAGAAAACGCATACGCCCTTTTTGGCCAAGCAAGCAAGCGGGCAATGCAAATCTGCTCTACAAAGAAGTATCACTTCCCACCGGTCAAAAGGGACATCCACAAAATATGTAAAAACCAGAAAGGCAAGACAGGCCCTGGAGAACAGGGAGCCTTGTTATGCTGATGGGCGGGATGTAAATTGCCAACTGCCTCTCTGGAGGAGTGCATTGTGTTCCCTAAAACAAGTAAAGAAGAGAGCTACAGAGCCAAGGGCACTTCCAGTCTAGGGAATATACCTTGGGAAAACTGAAAATCAATGAGACAGAGCCACCCCAAAATTTAGGGCTGCACTGCTTACAAGGACCTCAACTTGGATACACCTTAAGTATCCCAGGAAATATAAAAATGGTTCAAAAAATTGTGGTAATTACGTACGATGGAATATCCCTCAGCCATGAAATCAATGTCATAAGACCAGTAGCAGCAAAATGGGTGGATTCAGGTACGATGATTCTAAGTGAAATAAGTCACACAGAAAAAGAAACTTATCATAAGATATCACTTATAAAGATCCTATAAACATGGCTACACTTGAACTGAGTTAGGAAAGAGAACAGTGTCTCATATTTAGAAAACACTCTTATGCCTGCTTAAGGGGGAAGGAGAGGTTGGGTGATGCATAAAACCAGAGTTTGATATAAGCAGAGGTACCGTACCAAAAACCAACTATGGAATAGACAAGACCTACACCTTCCTCAGTGAAAGGGACTCAAAACACCATATTTCAGGCAGAGGAATATATCTGACTAGTAAGAATCTTAAAACCTATGTATTGATATGTCTCCGTAAGGGAATCAAGTGTGTCTAGACTGGCATAAACATGGCAGCGAGAATCAGCTCAAACCCACTATAAAAAGGAATTTCAAAAACAAAACAAAAAAACTGGGAAATTCTTTACAATTCCTTCAGGGTCTCTGATGAAACCTGGAATGACCCTATCTACAATGACAGCTGGATGTGGCATAAGGAGGGACACTTGGGACTGAGACGATTGGTGAGATTGGGTGAGCAAATGCAGACCCTTTAAAGCACAAATGCTTGGCACCCATTCCATGAGTCCCACCTCTCCAGGTTGAAGGGAATATTACTACAGCTATAACATGTACGGGAAACCTAGAGAACGGACACACTGTGAATACGAAAGGTTTCTGAAACTCAACGAATAGCCCCTATCCTGGTGTTACGGTTTGACTTTCCATCTGCTTTACTATCAACCTCCCAACTTGGAGAGACAGCCCCTTTAACCTCCTGGTTCGCACAGGTTTCCAATTTGGCAGAGGATGAAAGGGAAGAGGGAGAACCAATGAGAGAGTAGCTGTTAGGCATTTGGACGGGCACATATCACTGTAATTTCCAGGCAGGAAGAAGAATTAACCAAAGTCTCAGCCACCCACCGGGAACCAGTATAGGTCCTGAACCAAAATTTAGGACTTGCGGTCAGCTCACCAAAAACGAGTTGAAAAATGGAGCTCAGGGGCACAGCAATTCACAAACTGGCCGAGTAATAAAGGACAACTATCGTCCAAAAATCTGTTGAGGGAAGGCAACGAGGTGGACTTGAAAGCGAGTCAGAATAGCAGGAAACAGATTTCAAGAAGTACGTTGGAATCGCCTTTAAAGCACAGGAAGAGGGGCACAACTTCGACAATGATGCACTTGGCCAAAAAGGGCGTATGCGTTTTCTCCTGAATATATTCAGGAGAAAACGCATACGACCTTTTTGGCCAAGCAAGCAAGCGGGCAATGCAAATCTGCACTACAAAGAAGTATCACTTCCCACCGGTCAAAGGGACATCCACAAAATGTGTAAAAACCAGAAAGGCAAGACAGGCCCTGGAGAACAGGGAGCCTTGTTATGCTGATGGGCGGGATGTAAATTGCCAACTGCCTCTCTGGAGGAGTGCATTGTGTTCCCTAAAACAAGTAAACAACAGAGCTACAGAGCCAAGGGCACTTCCAGTCTAGGGAATATACCTTGGGAAAACTGAAAATCAATAAGACAGAGCCACCCCAAAATTTAGGGCTGCACTGCTTACAAGGACCTCGCTTGGATACACCTTAAGTATCCCAGGAAATATAAAAATGGTTCAAAAAATTGTGGTACTTACGTACAATGGAATATCCCTCAGCCATGAAATCAATGTCATAAGACCAGTAGCAGCAAAATGGGTGGATTCAGGTACGATGATTCTAAGTGAAATAAGTCACAGAGAAAAAGAAACTTATCATAAGTTATCACTTATGAAGATCCTGTAAACATGGCTACACTTGAACTGAGTTAGGAAAGAGAACAGTGTCTCACATTTAGAAAACACTCTTATGCCTGCTTAAGGGGGAAGGAGAGGTGGGGTGATGCATAAAACCAGAGTTTGATATAAGCACAGGTACCGTTCCAAAAACCAACTATGGAATAGACAAGACCTACACCTTCCTCAGTGAAAGGGACTCAAAACACCATATTTCCCGCAGAGGAATATATCTGACTAGTAAGAATCTTAAAACCTATGTATTGATATGTCTCCGTAAGGGAATCAAGTGTGTCTAGACTGGCATAAACATGGCAGCGAGAATCAGCTCAAACCCACTATAAAAAGGAATTTCAAAATCAAAACAAAAAAACTGGGAAATTCTTTACAATTCCTTCAGGGTCTCTGATGAAACCTGGAATGACCCTATCTACAACGACAGCTGGATGTGGCATAAGGAGGGACACTTGGGACTGAGACGATTGGTGAGATTGGGTGAGCAAATGCAGACCCTTTAAAGCACAAATGCTTGGCACCCATTCCATGAGTCCCACCTCTCCAGGTTGAAGGGAATATTACTACAGCTATAACAAGTACGGGAAACCTAGAGAACGGACACACTGTGAATATGAAAGGTTTCTAAAACTCAACGAATAGCCCCTATCCTGGTGTTCCGGTTTGACTTTCCATCTGCTTTACTATCAACCTCCCAAATTGGAGAGACAGCCCCTTTAACCTCCTGGTTCGCACAGGTTGCCAATTTGGCAGAGGATGAAAGGGAAGAGGGAGAACCAATGAGAGAGTAGCTGTTAGGCATTTGGACGGGCACATATCACTGTAATTTTCCGGCAGGAAGAAGAATTAACCAAAGTCTCAGCCACCCACCGGGAACCATTATAGGTCCTGAACCAAAATTTTGGACTTGCGGTCAGCTCACCAAAAACGAGGTGAAAAATGGAGCTCAGGGGCACAGCAATTCACAAACTGGCCGAGTAATAAAGGACAACTATCGTCCAAAAATCTGTTGAGGGAAGGCAACGAGGCGGACTTGAAAGCGAGGCAGAATAGCAGGAAACAGATTTCAAGAGGTACGTTGGAATCGCCTTTAAAGCACAGGAAAAGGGGCACAACTTCGACAATGATGCACTTGGCCAAAAAGGGCGCATGCGTTTTCTCCTGAATATATTCAGGAGAAAACGCATACGCCCTTTTTGGCCAAGCAAGCAAGCGGGCAATGCAAATCTGCACTACAAAGAAGTATCACTTCCCACCGGTCAAAAGGGACATCCACAAAATGTGTAAAAACCAGAAAGGCAAGACAGGCCCTGGAGAACAGGGAGCCTTGTTATGCTGATGGGCGGGATGTAAATTGCCAACTGCCTCTCTGGAGGAGTGCATTGTGTTCCCTAAAACAAGTAAACAACAGAGCTACAGAGCCAAGGGCACTTCCAGTCTAGGGAATATACCTTGGGAAAACTGAAAATCAAAAAGACACAGCCACCCCAAAATTTAGGGCTGCACTGCTTACAAGGACCTCAACTTGGGTACACCTTAAATATCCCAGGAAATATAAAAATGGTTCAAAAAATTGTGGTACTTACGTACGATGGAATATCCCTCAGCCATGAAATCAATGTCATAAGACCAGTAGCAGCAAAATGGGTGGATTCGGGTACGATGATTCTAAGTGAAATAAGTCACACAGAAAAAGAAACTTATCATAAGATATCACTTATAAAGATCCTATAAACATGGCTACACTTGAACTGAGTTAGGAAAGAGAACAGTGTCTCATATTTAGAAAACACTCTTATGCCTGCTTAAGGGGGAAGGAGAGGTTGGGTGATGCATAAAACCAGAGTTTGATATAAGCAGAGGTACCGTACCAAAAACCAACTATGGAATAGACAAGACCTACACCTTCCTCAGTGAAAGGGACTCAAAACACCATATTTCAGGCAGAGGAATATATCTGACTAGTAAGAATCTTAAAACCTATGTATTGATATGTCTCCGTAAGGGAATCAAGTGTGTCTAGACTGGCATAAACATGGCAGCGAGAATCAGCTCAAACCCACTATAAAAAGGAATTTCAAAAATAAAACAAAAAAACTGGGAAATTCTTTACAATTCCTTCAGGGTCTCTGATGAAACCTGGAATGTCCCTATCTACAACGACAGCTGGATGTGGCATAAGGAGGGACACTTAGGACTGAGAGGATTGGTGAGATTGGGTGAGCAAATGCAGACCCTTTAAAGCACAAATGCCTGGTACCCATTACATGGGTCCCAACTCTCCAGGTTGAAGGGAATATTACTACAGCTATAACATGTACGGGAAACCTAGAGAACGGACACACTGTGAATATGAAAGGTTTCTAAACTCAACGAAGAGTCCCTCTCCTGGTGCTCCAGTTTGACTTTCCATCTGCTTTACTATCAACCTCCCAACTTGGAGAGACACTCCTTTTAACCTCCTGGTTCGCACAGGTTGCCAAGTTGGCAGAGGATGAAAGGGAAGAGGGAGAACCAATGAGAGAGTAGCTGTTAGGCATTTGGATGGGCACATATCACTGTAATTTCCAGGCAGGAAGAAGAATTAACCAAAGTCTCAGCCACCCACCGGGAACCAGTATAGGTCCTGAACCAAAATTTTGGACTTGCGGTCAGCTCACCAAAAACGAGTTGAAAAATGGAGCTCAGGGGCACAGCAATTCACAAACTGGCCGAGTAATAAAGGACAACTATCGTCCAAAAATCTGTTGAGGGAAGGCAACGAGGTGGACTTGAAAGCGAGTCAGAATAGCAGGAAACAGATTTCAAGAAGTACGTTGGAATCGCCTTTAAAGCACAGGAAGAGGGGCACAACTTCGACAATGATGCACTTGGCCAAAAAGGGCGTATGCGTTTTCTCCTGAATATATTCAGGAGAAAACACATACGCCCTTTTTGGCCAAGCAAGCAAGCGGGCAATGCAAATCTGCACTACAAAGAAGTATCACTTCCCACCGGTCAAAGGGACATCCACAAAATGTGTAAAAACCAGAAAGGCAAGACAGGCCCTGGAGAACAGGGAGCCTTGTTATGCTGATGGGCGGGATGTAAATTGCCAACTGCCTCTCTGGAGGAGTGCATTGTGTTCCCTAAAACAAGTAAACAACAGAGCTACAGAGCCAAGGGCACTTCCAGTCTAGGGAATATACCTTGGGAAAACTGAAAATCAATAAGACACAGCCACCCCAAAATTTAGGGCTGCACTGCTTACAAGGACCTCGCTTGGATACACCTTAAGTATCCCAGGAAATATAAAAATGGTTCAAAAAATTGTGGTACTTACGTACAATGGAATATCCCTCAGCCATGAAATCAATGTCATAAGACCAGTAGCAGCAAAATGGGTGGATTCAGGTACGATGATTCTAAGTGAAATAAGTCACAGAGAAAAAGAAACTTATCATAAGTTATCACTTATGAAGATCCTGTAAACATGGCTACACTTGAACTGAGTTAGGAAAGAGAACAGTGTCTCACATTTAGAAAACACTCTTATGCCTGCTTAAGGGGGAAGGAGAGGTGGGGTGATGCATAAAACCAGAGTTTGATATAAGCACAGGTACCGTTCCAAAAACCAACTATGGAATAGACAAGACCTACACCTTCCTCAGTGAAAGGGACTCAAAACACCATATTTCCCGCAGAGGAATATATCTGACTAGTAAGAATCTTAAAACCTATGTATTGATATGTCTCCGTAAGGGAATCAAGTGTGTCTAGACTGGCATAAACATGGCAGCGAGAATCAGCTCAAACCCACTATAAAAAGGAATTTCAAAATCAAAACAAAAAAACTGGGAAATTCTTTACAAATCCTTCAGGGTCTCTGATGAAACCTGGAATGACCCTATCTACAACGACAGCTGGATGTGGCATAAGGAGGGACACTTGGGACTGAGACGATTGGTGAGATTGGGTGAGCAAATGCAGACCCTTTAAAGCACAAATGCTTGGCACCCATTCCATGAGTCCCACCTCTCCAGGTTGAAGGGAATATTACTACAGCTATAACAAGTACGGGAAACCTAGAGAACGGACACACTGTGAATATGAAAGGTTTCTAAAACTCAACGAATAGCCCCTATCCTGGTGTTCCGGTTTGACTTTCCATCTGCTTTACTATCAACCTCCCAAATTGGAGAGACAGCCCCTTTAACCTCCTGGTTCGCACAGGTTTCCAATTTGGCAGAGGATGAAAGGGAAGAGGGAGAACCAATGAGAGAGTAGCTGTTAGGCATTTGGACGGGCACATATCACTGTAATTTTCCGGCAGGAAGAAGAATTAACCAAAGTCTCAGCCACCCACCGGGAACCATTATAGATCCTGAACCAAAATTTTGGACTTGCGGTCAGCTCACCAAAAACGAGGTGAAAAATGGAGCTCAGGGGCACAGCAATTCACAAACTGGCCGAGTAATAAAGGACAACTATCGTCCAAAAATCTGTTGAGGGAAGGCAACGAGGCGGACTTGAAAGCGAGGCAGAATAGCAGAAAACAGATTTCAAGAGGTACGTTGGAATCGCCTTTAAAGCACAGGAAAAGGGGCACAACTTCGACAATGATGCACTTGGCCAAAAAGGGCGCATGCGTTTTCTCCTGAATATATTCAGGAGAAAACGCATACGCCCTTTTTGGCCAAGCAAGCAAGCGGGCAATGCAAATCTGCACTACAAAGAAGTATCACTTCCCACCGGTCAAAAGGGACATCCACAAAATGTGTAAAAACCAGAAAGGCAAGACAGGCCCTGGAGAACAGGGAGCCTTGTTATGCTGATGGGCGGGATGTAAATTGCCAACTGCCTCTCTGGAGGAGTGCATTGTGTTCCCTAAAACAAGTAAACAACAGAGCTACAGAGCCAAGGGCACTTCCAGTCTAGGGAATATACCTTGGGAAAACTGAAAATCAAAAAGACACAGCCACCCCAAAATTTAGGGCTGCACTGCTTACAAGGACCTCAACTTGGGTACACCTTAAATATCCCAGGAAATATAAAAATGGTTCAAAAAATTGTGGTACTTACGTACGATGGAATATCCCTCAGCCATGAAATCAATGTCATAAGACCAGTAGCAGCAAAATGGGTGGATTCAGGTACGATGATTCTAAGTGAAATAAGTCACACAGAAAAAGAAACTTATCATAAGATATCACTTATAAAGATCCTATAAACATGGCTACACTTGAACTGAGTTAGGAAAGAGAACAGTGTCTCATATTTAGAAAACACTCTTATGCCTGCTTAAGGGGGAAGGAGAGGTTGGGTGATGCATAAAACCAGAGTTTGATATAAGCAGAGGTACCGTACCAAAAACCAACTATGGAATAGACAAGACCTACACCTTCCTCAGTGAAAGGGACTCAAAACACCATATTTCAGGCAGAGGAATATATCTGACTAGTAAGAATCTTAAAACCTATGTATTGATATGTCTCCGTAAGGGAATCAAGTGTGTCTAGACTGGCATAAACATGGCAGCGGGAATCAGCTCAATCCCACTATAAAAAGGAATTTCAAAAACAAAGCAAAAAAACTGGGAAATTCCTTACAATTCCTTCAGGGTCTCTGATGAAACCTGGAATGACCCTATCTACAACGACAGCTGGATGTGGCATAAGGAGGGACACTTAGGACTGAGAGGATTGGTGAGATTGGGTGAGCAAATGCAGACCCTTTAAAGCACAAATGCCTGGCACCCATTACATGGGTCCCAACTCTCCAGGTTGAAGGGAATATTACTACAGCTATAACATGTACGGGAAACCTAGAGAACGGACACACTGTGAATACGAAAGGTTTCTAAACTCAACGAAGAGTCCCTCTCCTGGTGCTCCAGTTTGACTTTCCATCTGCTTTACTATCAACCTCCCAACTTGGAGAGACAGCCCTTTTAACCTCGTGGTTCGCACAGGTTGCCAAGTGGGCAGAGGATGAAAGGGAAGAGGGAGAACCAATGAGAGAGTAGCTGTTAGGCATTTGGACGGGCACATATCACTGTAATTTCCAGGCAGGAAGAAGAATTAACCAAAGTCTCAGCCACCCACCGGGAACCAGTATAGGTCCTGAACCAAAATTTAGGACTTGCGGTCAGCTCACCAAAAACGAGTTGAAAAATGGAGCTCAGGGGCACAGCAATTCACAAACTGGCCGAGTAATAAAGGACAACTATCGTCCAAAAATCTGTTGAGGAAAGGCAACGAGGCGGACTTGAAAGCGAGGCAGAATAGCAGGAAACAGATTTCAAGAGGTACGTTGGAATCGCCTTTAAAGCACAGGAAGAGGGGCACAACTTCGACAATGATGCACTTGGCCAAAAATGGTGTATGCGTTTTCTCCTGAATATATTCAGGAGAAAACGCATACGCCCTTTTTGGCCAAGCAAGCAAGCGGGCAATGCAAATCTGCTCTACAAAGAAGTATCACTTCCCACCGGTCAAAAGGGACATCCACAAAATATGTAAAAACCAGAAAGGCAAGACAGGCCCTGGAGAACAGGGAGCCTTGTTATGCTGATGGGCGGGATGTAAATTGCCAACTGCCTCTCTGGAGGAGTGCATTGTGTTCCCTAAAACAAGTAAAGAAGAGAGCTACAGAGCCAAGGGCACTTCCAGTCTAGGGAATATACCTTGGGAAAACTGAAAATCAATGAGACAGAGCCACCCCAAAATTTAGGGCTGCACTGCTTACAAGGACCTCAACTTGGATACACCTTAAGTATCCCAG